>NC_045163.1:14388101-14705601 GCF_900700415.2 Clupea harengus | reverse complement strand
GTGTGAGACTCCTTTTGAGGGGTGGGGGGGGGGTGGTCTGCCCTCCATCTCTTGGTGCATCACTGTGTCTCACGGCCCCCTACTGTGAAGGGCAGCTTGGGGAAAATGAAACCAAACAGAGGGGAAAAATGGGACATTGATTTTTTTTGTCATTTCACTTAGATCTTGATGGCATTTCAAGTCCAGTGTGTGTGTTTTTTTTCCTTTCCTCGATCACACATCGCACAACCCTCGTTGTGACCCTTACAGTCCATTTTACGTCATTTTTGACATGTTTTATTAATGACCTCACAGTTTGTAATATCGAAAAGGCAGACAATCGGACGATCTCCCAGCTTTGAAGTGCCACAGAACTTCAAGGGACATTACACTGTATGTGCTTCTTACCAAGACTAAAGTCCAGTTTGGACCGGTACAAATATGGCAGATCATGTTTTGCTGTTAGTTCCTGTTGCCAGTTCATGAACACAGGACCTGGTTGCCATCCTCTCTGTTGACTTCTGCTTGTTTTGCAGACAAGCTGCGAGAGTATAACAGTAAGCGACACAAGGGCATAGAATACCACAGCACACTACTGAAGGAGTTAGTGGCCAGGTTATTCTGCTGTTGTAGTGTTTCGTTTGTGTTTTTTAACAGTTCTATTTCTTTTCAATATGCGGTTGTTTGTATTTTGTTCCAATAGCCGCACAACTAAGACGCAGCAAATCTGTATTTTGCATACAGTATGTCTATTCGCTAAAGTCTTTCTGTCCCTTTTTCGATATGGTAGTACAACAGACAGTGATAAACTCAAGTCACAATTAACATCAGAAGATTTCTTACTTAAAGTTTTCATAGATGTGGTGAACCTGGCAATATTAGCGGCCCAGTCAGTTTTATCCATGCTCAGGTATGGGTCAGATGTGTGCTGTTGAGCTTTGGCTGTGAGTCGAATAGTCAATGTCAAAGTTATTGGAGGGATATAAAGTCTGTCTGAGAACAGGTAATGGTGGCTCTAGGGGAGCGTGATCAGATTATGCACACTATACATGGTATTATAGTGAGATTTTATCATTATTATACACATTATTTTATGTTCATATCCACAGTTGTTCCCCTCTTTTATTTCTTCATTCATTCATTCATTCGTTCATTCGTTCATTCCTTTATTTTCTTTCAGAGCCACGCTCCATCCGACCTCTACCTAATGACCAAGAACCCAGAAGACAGTCCCAGCTCCCCGGATGTGATTGAGCTCGAGTTTAGAAAAGGTAGGTGGCGAGGAAGCAAAACAAATCTGAAAAGGGGAGTGAGGTTTACTCAGTGCACATTTGTGTTTGTGTTTGTGTGTGTGTGTGTGTGTGTGTGTGTGTGTGTGTGTGTGTGTGTGTGTGTGTGTGTGTGTGTGTGTGTCACACACAAGTCTGTCTGTGCTTGATGAAGATGTCTTTCTCAACTAACCCATATGTGTAACATAAACGACAGCGAAAGCCCCTATTATACTGTGGAATATTGTCTGTGAGCTTAGTGTCCAGTCCAGACAACAAACCTCAAGACCCTCAGGCTCTGTGGCTTTGACACACTAGGAATGCATCCGAATCTGAATCCGTTATGTGGAAAGCACAGATAATACGATGTAAACAGATATTTCTTCTACCTGAAGTTGCGCATGATTATTTTGGGGAAAAACGTCAGCTCCATCACTGATGTGCCTGTGCATCAGCCACTAACATATGTTTCTTCAGATCGTCAGATAGTTTTCACTAATTATGTTATTTAAACAGACAGCAGCAACCTCAAGAGACTTGTTATTTAGTGTCCGCTGTAGAGTCGTGAGAGAGGGCGCGACTGTAGCCCCTTGCATCATCAGACGTACGACTTCTGTGTGAACTGGCAGCATACAATTCGGTAAGACAAAGCAATGGTCATTATGCCATTATCTGTTAGAAACGTCTAAAACAGTTACCTGGTAAAGCATATGGAGTAAAAGAAATTGTATTTATATTTTGTATTCATATTAGTAGGCTAGCTAATGTTTCACACAATGCCATTAATTAAAAAAAAAAAAAACTGCTTATGTAGGCTATCAATTAGGGCTGCAACTAACGATGATTTTGATAATCGATTAATCTATCGACAATTTTTTCGATTAATCCACTAATCTAACGATTATTTTCCATAGCAAATTAAAATAACGACTCAAAATGTTGGAATTTGAATTTCAAATGTATTTGAGTAACAAATGTAATCATCATAATACATAAATTAAATAGTAATACAAATTAAAGTGCAAATATGCTTTTAAAAGTAAAGAGAAAGTGCAAATAAAGTTTTAAAAGTAACTCAAATTAGCAATCAAGCCTCTGCAAGTGCAAAATAACGCAAGAATAACTGGGCTGCAAGTGACATTCAAATTCAACTTATGAAATATTTTTTTCCACAATCTTTTGTTTGAAGAATGCTAAGTGGAGGAGGTTAACTATTCAGAACAAACGAAAATACAGGCTACTCCGATAATTCACTGATTCACTCCATTGCACTTAACATAACTGAAATAGCGTTAGCAAGCATCCTCCATGAGACGTTCTGTTTTCCAACATGTAAGCTTAAACCTTACTATAAGTTATTATATGTATGATAATTGCTGCTAGACACTCACTGTTCTTGTGCTCCCACAGCTCATTCTCTTTGAAATACTGGAATAATGCTTCTTTAACTACTAATAATTGACCATCATTGAGAAAAATGACAACTTTTCTGTTAGCCATATCTCATATGCAGCAGCTACTAAAGCTAGCTTTGTTTATTGTTTCCATCGTAACATGAGCCGTCTCAGAATAATTCGCTTTTCAGTCGGCCATTTCTGATATGCAGCACATGAAGGTATGAGAACGGAGGGCAAAAGAAAACGGTGCATGATTTGTATGCTAGGCTATTTCTCAATGATGGTCAATTATTATTAGTTAAAGATGCACTATTTCGCACTTTCTATAGTGCATTGCAATGCCGAATGAAAATCACCGGTAGCTCTGCTAGCGTCTGCCAAAAAAATATTTTTTTTATATTTTTATATTTTATGACGCGTCGACAATAAAAATCATCGTCGACAATTTTTCACAATCGATTTCGTCGACTAATCGTTGCAGCTCTACGATCAATAAAAGTACATCAGTATCAATCAACAGTATAAATAATAGTAGGCCTACTAAACATTTCAAAGCCAAATTTTGAAATTAATATGTGTATAATGACATTATCTTGTAATGGTGTTACTCAAGCATTTTTCATTTATTCTTAAAGTAGCTAGCTACAGTTTCAAATACTGCTTAATACCTAAGTATATAAAATGTGTTTCTTGGAAATAGCAACAGGTCTCTTCTATGTATGTTATGTTTGTATGTGTTTGTATGTGTAACCCACCCCACACTATTTTTAGGACCTAGCAATGAACTTTACGGCACCCCTAGAAAAAGGGACGAAACTGATGAGACTAAAGTTAGCTGCAAATTGTGCAAGGCCACAATAAGCAGAGGCAGGGATGTGAAACACATAACAACATCAGTTTAACATAACCATATACATCCTTTTGTGACCATGTCTGCCCGGGCCCCCCCAGCAAGGGCTAATACACAGTGGCAACCACTAATGACTGAGTTCAGTTCAGAAACACCATACCCAGACAACCACCCGATCGCCAAGCAAATTACAGAAACTTTGGGTGAAATGATTTGCCAGGACCTCTTGCCTACTCAATGTTTGAAAACACGGGTTTCCTTAAGCTCCTACAGTGTATGCCAAATAAATAAATCTATTTGATGTTTTGAAGGCACACCAATTGCATTGCCAATGAATATTACATTAGAAAATACAACATCTGCCCAATTTAACATGACTGCCGGTATAAACAACGCCCACTTCCCGTCTTCTACTCGAATACAGATACAGAGACAGATCATTTTGTTGGTTGAACAGATACAGATACAGACACAGATAATGCTGTCGCTGTGCACCTCTAGGACACACAGACCCCAGGGCGCTGTGGCTATGTTAGGGGCTATAAATAAATGTCCTGCAATTCACAAATGTATTTCCTGATTCGCAGTCACCACCCATCGCTTTGTAGGGACTCAGGCTTCCTCTAAACCAAATAAATATATGTGTGTGTATGTTTGTGTGTGTGTCTGTCCGTCTCTGTGTTGGTGAAAAATAGTCTTTGCTGGAAGTGGGAAGTGTTTCTACTTCATTTCTATAACAGCCTAATATTGGCCCCATACACAGGATGGCCCTTTAACCTCTCGACAAAGTGTTATTTTCATGACAAACCAGCGCCAGGGAATGCATGCATAAATGTTAAACCCTCAGTGTGTCAGGCAGTCAATGGACACCCCAATGAACTGGTAATGTGATTTTATCTAACAGCAATGTCATTGTGTCCCCAAAGAAGGCTACGCTGGATCCGCGCACATTTGTGATCAGTATTCATAGATATTTTAGTGGCCACCCTATCCACCCCCCACCCCCGGTCCATTTAGTGGGAAGGAGAAAAGCTGGTTTAGTGGCTTACACAAAGGACCCACCCACCCCACCCTACCCCTCCGTCGTCCCTCCTGCTCTTGGATGTTTTATTTCTTTCTTTTGGTTTTCCTTTCTTTTTCTTTTTTTTTCATTCCTCTTGCCTTTCTTTGCGCCTGTTTTCTCAGACCCTTCCTAAAGACAAGCCTAGGCATTCTTTAAAAAAAAAAAAGAATTTTAACTATGCAAGAAAAATCTTTTTCCTCTTGTCAAACCCCCCACCTCACACACACTCCTCCTTTTTCTCCCCCATTTTCTACTCCCTTGCTTAAAAAAAAGGATGGGGGGGTAGAAAAAGAGAGCAAAAATATACTGGAGTAATTTTTCCAACAACTGTGTCTGCTATGCTATTGTCTGCACTGTTCTGGGCATTATACGCCAAAGCAGCCAGAGTGAATGCACATCAGTATCGATAGATCCCTCATAGGATGGAAGGAGAGGGAAAGAAAGAGAGAGAGAGAGACCAGAGGCCCTCGGGTTCCCGCGCTTTCTTTCCCCTCCCCTCCCCTCCCACTCACTCGCTCCTTCACACCCTGCTTTTTCATTTATTTGAACTTCTAATCTAATTATTAACTATTTGGTGCATCAGAGGTCTTTGTCGCCAGGGCAGAAGTAGGGCCCTGCTATCTCCTCGGCCTTTTTTCTCAGTCGTCTTCTCTTTCGGGCCATGGGGGCAGGGCTATATGGGAACGGGGGTCGGGCCGACAAAAGGCCTTGTCTGAAAATATTTGTCAAGTCCCTTTACGTGTCACTCGAACAGGGCTTACACTGCTTACGCCACTCAAAGGCCAGCAGAAATGCGCCTTTTTTCTCTCTCACTTGCTCTGTCTCTCTGTCTCTGTCTCTGTCTCTCTCTCTCTCTCTCTCTCTCTCTCTCTCTCTCTGTGTCTCTCTCCTCGCTTGCACTGGAGGCTTGATTGGCAACTGCAAGCATGCTAAATGCAAATGAAGGATTGGACAGGCGGAGGGATAGACAACTATCAGCAGTTTTTTTTTTTCTTTCTTTCTCTCTCTCTTTATTTCTTTCTTTCTTTTTTTTCCAAGCCCTCTCTCTCAAATCAAAAGATTCTCTCCCCTCTCCCTCCCGGTCTTTTCTTCCTGCGCCCCCACTCTCTTCCCCCCAGCAGGCCCAGGCCCAGGCCCAGTCTGTTAGGCCTTCTCCACCTCTGGCCCCAGCGATGCTCACTTGGGCCCATGAATAAGCCTCCTATTGACAGTGATTTATTTATGGGAGTTAGTTGAGCGCCCGTGAGGAAAGGCTGGCGGAAAAGCTGGGTGTCCACAGCCAGGGAGTGTGTGTGTGTGTGTGTGTGTGTGTGTGTGTGTGTGTCTTGTGTGTGTGTGTGTGTGTGTGTTTTGTGTATGTGTCTGTGTAAGTGAGTGTCCATTATGTTGAGGAACCATATGTTCACATGTTTCCCAGATTTAGGTTTCTTTCTTTGCGTTTCTGTTCTGCTTTTCTCCTGCACGAGCTTGACTTTGTTCTGTTGTGTTTATTTCACTATTTGGTTTGGTTTGTGTTCTTGTTGCGTTGGTTACTTTTTGTACTTCTTATGGTTTCATTTTGTTTCATGTTGTTTAGACATGTCGCTTTCTCCTTCCTCTCTCTCTCGCTCTCTCCCTCTCTCTCTTCTGTCCTTTCCAATTCATTCTCGTACATCGACACACACACATACGCACCCACACACACACTTTCTCTCTCTGTCTTTCACTCACTCACACACACACACACACACACACATACACACAACCAGGCATACTCATACTCCTGCTCTGTACGCTTGGTACAGTGGTGCAATGGTGAGGTGTGTAATTGCATTAGGGAAGGTCCTGCCCATGATTTCACAGCCTTCAGAGCGAACAGGGCTTTTGCATTTATGAGCTGTTCTTCTCACAGGCCATTGAGGTATTGTCTGGTTAGACTCTCAAGCCCCTCTCATTTCTTCCTCTGTCTTTCTCTCCTCTCTCTCTCTCTCTATTTCTCTCTCTCTCTCTCTCTCTCTCTCTCTCTCTCTCTCTCTCCTCAGTCTCTGCTCCCCTTATTCTCCCCACGGTCTTTTTATTCAAGCACTATGAACTTTCAAAGTGACCAATAGAATGCAAACCTCGCCACTTCACGTTCTATTGGCCGTTGTGTAAGTCTATAGCTCCATTGTATTGCCAGGCATTCATACACCCACTGTCGCCCAAAATGTTTGTGCTCTATTGGTCACTGTGTGAGTGTATAGCTCTATTGAATTGTATTGTAATGCAAGTGTCTGGGTTTTTTCTTTTTCTTTTTCCAAAAACCTTGTGTTGTGTTAGTCATTTTTTGAGTTCATCGCTCCGTTGTGGTTTTGCATGGGATTTGTTCCCCAAACCCCCCCCCCCCCCCCCCTAAAAAAAAAAAATTTCCTTTGGGGCTGACTTCATAAGACAGACAGACAGACAAGGAGGTCAGGGTGCCGCGCTGCTTAGTGCAGGGTGCCTGGTGACGTACTTTGTGGAGAGCGCCGTTTCACCTTCTTCACCTGTGACTAGTGGGTTTCACGTCCCTCTCTCGTCTTGACAGGTGTGCCAGTCAAGGTGTCCCATCTGAGCGACGGCAAATCCAAGGACACGCCCCTCGAGATCTTCACCTACCTCAACGAGATTGGGTGAGTAGGGGTCACACTGCTGATAAACCCCTTGATGATGAGCCCTATCTCTGTCTGTCTAATTTGATCAGTTTAGCAAACAATCTTAGCACATCGCTGCACTTCTTTTTCTTTCTATGTCGTTTTTCTTTTTCTTATGTAAAGTAGTATTTATTGTTACACCAGGTTTGTATTGCTCTTAGCTTGACTGTTCTCTCCCTTGTACGTCGCTTTGGACAAAAGCGTCTGCTAAATGACTAAATGTAAATGTAAATGTACTAACGAACTTACTAACTAACTAGCTTTGATCTCCTGTCTCCATCCCTGGTTTCCGCCACCCAGAGGGAAGCATGGTGTCGGCAGGATCGATATCGTGGAGAATCGCTTCATCGGCATGAAGTCCAGAGGTGGGATCACCGCTCACCAGCTGACAGTGTTTATTATTGAGCAACATTGGGTGTGATTTTTAGCCTGAAATAGTGTTGGGAAACCACAGCCCACACACAAAGACACAAACACACACATACACTCCACCTATTACCAACTACACTTTTAAACATCACGCCTTCAGACCCACCAACACACCATCCAAATTTTACGGATTACACAGAATGCAAATCACATCCTGGCAATGAGACTTGGCTTCACATTGGTTCATTCAGATCAAGGCCTACTAAACTAAGCCCAGTTCAACCAGCCAAATAGTTGTTGCTTTGCACACAGTCCCTCCAGGTGGTGAAGTCCCTCCATTTGTGATGAGGGTACTGTCACACTTCTGTCATACTTCTGGATCATGCAGAACAATGCTACACAAGGACTATGTGTCCGTTCATTCCTTCATTCATTTGTTCATTCATTTATTTATTCATTCATGCAACCACTTATTCATGCAAATGTGGTACTGCATGTTTACAAGAGCTAGAAAGTGCTAGAATAGTAAACAGGATGTCTGCTATGGTGAAGGAACACCATTTCACAAAACCATTCACATCATTTGACAGCTAGGGAAGGGTGCTTTACTTAAATCTTTTTCTTTTGCAAGTTACAGCTTGTCAAGCATATGACTATGTCTGATAGAGGCTGCTCATCACTGAGCTCTTTGAACTCCCTCAAAACACACATACACACACACACACACAGACAGACACACACACACACACACACACACACACACACACACACTCTTTCTCTCCCTGTCCCTGCAGCTGATTGCTGTGTTGACCCGTGGCTGTTGCCTGACTGCAGAGTGGGTGTGTGTCCATGTCCCTTCAGATGGGCTGAGGTGCTCAGACCCTGTCAGCATGTCTCCCTCTCTCTTGCCTGTCTTTGACAGAACCATAGCAGCTTCCTCTCCTCTACACAGCTGGGGTCCTTGCTTTCTTTCTTTCTTTCTTTCTTTCTTTCTTTCACTCTCTCTCTCCTCCTCTGTGCGAAAAGACCCCCCATTCTCCCCTCCCACTCTATCCCTTCTTTCTGTGCCCTCCTTCAGTGAGTTGCAGTAACTGGTCTCTCGCCGTTGTCACTCTGACAGCCTGACCCCTGCCGTCACTGTCACTGTCACATGCTGTCACACACACATGCCATAATGCCCCCGTGATTGGCAAATTGACTCGACCGGAGGGCCAGCTCTGTCACCATGCCTGACTGGCAGGTACAAATTGGAAAAAAATGTGTGTGTCCTTTTCATTTTTTTTTTTTTCTCTTCTTTCTCCACGCTGCACAAAAGAAGGGACCTTTCGTTCTTTCTTTCTTTTTTTCTTTCCTCTCCTCCTGAGTGACAACAGTGAGAGCAGCGGAAGGCTTCAGAAAGAGACCGGAGGGAGCATGGGTAGCTGCGACTGGATGCGACCGTGGGGTGGTGGTACGTTTTCAGACACAGATTGAATCAGCCCTTTGGGAGGAGTGGAAGGTGTCACATTTGTCTGTGTGTGGACTCACAGGCCAGTGGGTGGATGCAGCAGAACAGAGTCAGGATCCTGACAGCCGAGAGCGGGGGGGAAGAGATAGAGAGAGATGGAGAGAGAACGAGAGAGAGAACGAGATCTGAAAAACAGTGTATTGTAGTTGAAATAGTCAGGCCTCTGCTGTGCTCTTGGCTGGTCCACAGGGGGCTCCTAGCCACTGCTTTATGTGTGACTGCCGGTCTTTCTCCTGACACATCAGGACGCAAGACTTATGTTGCGCAATCAGATTCGGTGATTGCCAGTCGACTGTGCTCCCCTTCTGTCATGCACTAAGAAAAATATGAAGTGTAAAACCAGAAGTATAAGAAGTTCTAGCAAGTTTTAAAATCAACATGTAGCTTGTGGTCTTCAATGTTGTGTTAGGCAACTTAAAGCTATTCTATTAGTAAAAAATGCAGTGGTAATTCAATCTAGTTTCAATGTAAACATCATTCAAATTACTCTAGAATCCTTGTACAGCAAGGAGCAGAGGTGTAGGTTTTAGAACCCCTGCAAGCAAATTACACAGTATGTTATATAAATAATAGTCATAAACAGTATCAGTATATATATATATATATAATAGTCATAAACAGTATCAGTATTTACAGTTTAGACTAAAACGATGCATCAACAGAAGACAGGCAGCCACCATTTGTAATTTCCATGGAGCATTAAAGGGTGGGCTGTATGCAATTTGATAGGTTATTGATATTTCAGCTCAATAGCCAGTCTCCAGTTGAGGACTGCGCCTTTAAACGTGTCTGCAACAGAGTTGAAGAGGAGTCGGTAGAGATCAGACAGTGCATGATAATAAATATCAAACACAGCAGTGGACTCTGGCACTGTGCCAGGAAGCATAGACGCAACATCAGGAAATTTGATGTCTTCTCCTCAATCATTGCTACTTTATTTCCTGTTGGGATAAATGTCACTATCATTGGGCATGAGAACTGAATGGCTGTACGGGACTGTTGTGGCTAAAGAAAAACAGAGTGCCTTCTCTAACCTTCTATTGTTGATTTTAAGCTCTTTTGTTGCCAATTCTCAATTTCTTGTCCTTTTCTTGTCCTTTTATGTTTGCGGGTCCAGTTTGTAGTCTGAGGTGTGTGTTTGGGGGGAAAAAGCCACATAAAAGTGCCTGCAAAGTGCCTTCTTTGAGGTGTTAAGGTATTAAAGCCTGTGGTTAATTGCTAACCCCCCCATCCTCCTACAGTTGATTTTTGTTTAGGCAGCACCTAAGAATGCCAAGCAGGCTTAGCATGAGGGGGCCTGTGAGCGGAGCTCTTTACCTGTGCGTTAGCGGGCTGGACGCCCAAAGGGGACCATACGCTCACGCTTCGAACAGCGGCAGTGCTTAAATCTGGGCCTTAACCCCATAACCCCTCCGCCACAAGCGGCCTGCAGACACATGGCCTGTTTAAAAGATTAATACCTGAGGCCGTTGCCTCTAATCTCAGCTCAGCTTTTCCTTTTAGCAGCTAAGAGCAGAAAGAGTTTGAGGGCAGGCTTGGGTGCGCTTTATCAGATCCTCATGACGGAACTGGCCCGATGTGTTTCTTAACCCCCCCCAACCTCACCTCTTCTTCCGTCACCTTTCTATCTTTAATCCATGTGGATTTAAGTCGGACTTTGTGTATCAGATTGCGGCCTTTTAGGAATTAAAAGATCGCTCCTCATCGCTAAGTCGTGTTGTGGCCATCTGTGGATCGCTGTGAGAATAGTTCTTTGGTTTCTCCGCTGCATCAGTGGCGCATCGGTTCGGTTCCCCCTCCCCTGATGGTTCATGTCTCCCCTCTGGTCTTTCTGCTCTCCTCACCACTTTCTTTTCGCATCTCTTGCCTTACGTGTCTCATGTTTTGAGGAATGATGACACTGTCAAACCGTTGTCCTCTATTTCCTTTGAGGAGGAAGCATAGTGTTCTCTCCTACAGAGCACATCATGACACATCCTCTTTAGTCAAATACTTCATGAAGTACTTCTGAAGCCCTTTCAGATCATATTGTGTTGTGTACTGTGTTGGTGTGTTTCTAAATTGGACCAGGACAGCTGAAAACACAGCCATTGCTCTCTGAGATGACAGCAGCAGCAGCAGCTTTGAGAGTACTACTACCACCTCTTTTTCTTTCTCTCCCCCCGTCTCTCACCTCTCTTTCTCCTCACGTCTTTATTTTTGCCCCCTCTTTTCTTCTCTCCCCCCTCCTGTCGGCTGAGTGACAGCTCCATTTTGCCAGGGCTCCTGGACGTGCGGAGGGGAAATTGCAGGGTAGGCCGGCCCCCGGTCTTGCATATGGGCTGCTGACGGCTGCTACCCTGTTATTTCGCCAGGCACTGCAGAGCTGCCACCACGGAAGCTGACCAGAGCAGACTAATGTGTCGTCTGGGCTCAAAACAGGAGAGGAGGAGGAGGACAATGACGAAGATGACTGTGATGATGAACACAGGAGTAGATTTGAAATGCTGGTGTATGTTGATGGCACAGATGGTGAACGCTGATGGGTGGTGTAAAGAAGTAAATATTAATCTGAAGTAGAGGATTTTGGATGGCAAGCATGCAGGGTTTCCTGAAAGTGAGCTCCATTGGCAATTCAGCTATCTTTTCCTGTGTGGCCAGACAACCAACCAGACAACCGTACAAAACAGGCACACTGCAATGGTCGGTTGCCATATTGGAGAGGTCAAGATCCGCTATTGCCTTATAGCGATATCATTTCACATCCTAACACCTTGACACTCGACACTGCACTCACTTGGATCTTAAGCCATACACCCACCAAATGTGAAGTCGATTGAATGAACGATTCAACGTTTGCAAAGAACACGCACAGAGATAGACAGGCAGAGGTTGCTTCTTTTTATAGTTAGATATTTTTGGAGAATTCACTGAAATCGTGTCAGCTTCACATACCTCATGTTGAGTGTTACGTAACTGAACTGGAGGAAGGCAGCTGTGGTTAGGCCACATGTAGGTCCTCAGTAAGGGTAAGAGAAGTGTAATAGCCTTTGTCATTCTAGGGAAAGTCAGTGTCAATAGTTAAACAATAGACTTGTGTGACGTCGTTTAGTAATGGCGTCTCAGCTTAAGCTGTGACAGGGACAGGAATTGCTAAGGAATTGCAGTTCCTTGTACCTTTATTTAGTCTGCCCCAAGGTGTATTCGAATAAACTAGATTAACGATTTTGCTTTTCTCAAAGCCTTACGTTTTATTTTCCAAACTGTCTCCTTGTTTGTGCCAGGTATTTATGAGACCCCTGGAGGCACCATCCTGCACCACGCTCACCTTGACATCGAGGCCTTCACCATGGACAGGGAGGTGCGGCGCATCAAGCAGGGCCTGGGCATCCGCTTCTCCGAGCTCCTCTACAACGGTACGCTACACACCACTCACTGGTTACTGGCTAACAGCTCACACACACTTTGCGCTTTTTCAAAGCACAAGCCACTGCCTCCTCACACCGTAAGGATGGCTCTTATGCCTTACAGCACGTGGTAAATAATTGTTTTCATCCAAATGTGGATGATTGGCAAAACTCCTGTAATTTGGCCATAGTCTGACATGTATTGAAATAAGCTACATTTTTGTAGCTGTTTTGTCTCATTGTGGCAGGATAAATGTCTAATATAGTGAGCATCCTTCAGCTCACAGTGTGCTACTACGCTAGTGCCTCATTAGCGGGCTGACAATGATTCCATTCTATTCCTGATAACCTGTTAACACACAATCGTTATGAATACTCAGTAGGAGGAGCAGTGTTTAGAATCCGTCCAACATCCATTTACATTATGCCATAAAGTACTTTTATCCAGAGTGACTTTCGTTTAGTTTAGTCAGGGAATCCCTGTGCAAGTGTATCCGCAGCTTTAATCTCACCACTGCCGCGGAGCAACAGAGCTCAGAATACCTGAAATTCCCCGTTTGGCCCACATCTCCTGCCGTAGCCTTTGAAATCTACTTCCGAACGCTGGACTGTGTGTGTTGGGTTTCTCTGTCTGTTCTGCTTGGTCAGCTCAGGTGTCCTAATCTCTTTGTGCGCTCTTGGCAGACTGCCTGCCCCTCCCAGCCCAAGCCTCTCTCTCTCTCTCTCCCTCTCTCTCTCTCTCTCTCCCTCTCTCTATCTCTATCTGTGTCTCACTGGCCCTCCCAGCCAAAGCCTCCCTCCCTCTCTCTCTCTCTCTCTCTCTCTCTCTCTCTCTCTCTATCTGTATCCCTCTGCCCCCCCCCCCCCCGACTCCCCCTGGATAATAGGATTTGGCCCTGTTAGAGACTGCTTACAGAGCCACTGCAATTAAAGACATATTGGAGAGAGAGAGAGAGAGAGAGAAGCAGGGGGAAAGGTAGAGGGAAGTAAAGAGGGAGAGGAAGAGTGGGAGAAACAGGAAGCAAGGGAGAGAAGATGAAAGGGGGAAAGATGAGCCTGGCAATGAGGCCTGGTGCTCTCATTTGGTAAAATGAAGCTCAAAAAACACCCCAAAGTCCTTAATGACAGACTTTTGATATGGTGCGGCTGGACCAAGCACAGTGCTAATGTCTGCACTGGTGGTAGGGGGACCAAAGATAATGACCTTTGTCTTTGTCTCTGTTTTCATTAAGCTTCAGGAACTTATTACCCATCCAGAACTTAATATCATCTAGGGCAGTCAAAAAGGATGTAAACCATCATGACCAGACTTAGGAGGGAAATAAATCTGGGAATCATCGGCATAGCAGTGATAAGACATCCCATTCCTGAATATATGTGCAGGAGGAGGGATATCAGACAACCCTGGCTCCAGGGAAATTTGGTCTCAGTCTCAGACGTATGAGCTGTAGAATTTGCCGTAGGTGCGTGTTGCCGTAGGTGCGTGTGTTGCAGCTGGTGGTCGGGCATGACCTGAGGTCGAGATAGTGGCCATGGGATGACAATCAGCTTCATGATCCAGCAGCGTGAACGCAGAATGACGCCGGGTTGTAGAGGATGCAGAACTGCGGGTATGTGTCATTATGGAGGCCACAGCGTTTGGAGAGGGTGATAGGATCTTGCCTTGTACTCGGGCTACTGCTCTTTCTCCAGGAGCGGCTCTGGGGGCAGGCGGGGGAAACCTCTCCACCGGAGGCGCAGATATATATGCTTGCAGCGGTTCAAAGCGGTTAGACAAATCCAGCGGGTGGGAGGTCACAGGCGTACCTGCTTTTGCGTCCCAAGATAGACTTCGGTCCAGGCTGTGCCTTGGTGGACGCCATTGGGTGTTGAGTAGCAGCAGTATTCAGCAGTCGAGGCCCTGAATGCGGGGTCCATGAAAGGGAGTCTGAGAGGGTCGCGATCCTTTCATCTAGCACAGACGACAGATCTGTTCAGTCAGTTCATCAGTTTTGTGACAAAGGGAGTAGCAGTGGTCACAAGACATCTTACTGAAATGACCATGCCAATGTCCAAGAGTAGACTTAGGAAGGTAAAATAAATAAATAAATTGATTGAAAATGCGTATACAATATGGCAAGCCCGATAGCAAGAGCACAGCGGTGTGTGTCTGCCTGACGGCATCTCTGTGCTCAGACAGTAGTCAGAGTGCCATGCTCTCATATACAGACCTGGCGCTGACCTTGCACTGACCTTGTGGATATGATGATTATTGCTCCTGCAGGGTTCTGGTACAGCCCAGAGTGTGATTTTGTGCGCCACTGCATCGACAAGTCTCAGGAGAGCGTAGAGGGCAAGGTGCAGCTGTCTGTCTTTAAGGGCCAGGTCTACATCCTGGGCAGAGAGTCCCCCAAATCTCTCTACAATGAAGAGCTGGTCAGGTAAGGAGTGTGTGCGTGTTGAGTGTGTGGTAAATAGTAGGTTACAAGTGTGCCCATATGTGTGAGTTTGATACGAGATGTCTTTGTAAGTGAGTGTGTATGAAGCACTGGTCACTTGTGTGTGTGTGTGTGTGTGTGTGTGTTGCTCTATGTCTATTATCTCTTCCCACTCTTCTCCCTGCACGGCTTTCTGAGCTGTGGTTTGATCAGGTCACCCTCTGCCATATTCCCTGACCCCAGCCCACATAATAACATCTACACAGCAGGAGACAAAAGCATCAGATCCTGCTCTCTCTCTCTCTCTCACACACACACACACACACACACAGACACAGACACACACACACACGGCCTCTCTCTTGCACATACACATACACACTCTCTTACACATACATGCACACACTTTCTCTCTCTCTCTCTCTCTCTCACACACACACACTCCTGCACTCTTTCTCTCAGATCCCTGATTTGGGGGAACACTGAGCCCATTTAGGTCCTCCATGACCCTCTCTGGCCTCAGGGCTGGATGAGGCAGAGGACCAAAGCAAAGGCTCCATATGCCCGGCCTTCTCCTGTTCCATCCCCAGGCTCTAAAGAAGGCAGAGCAGCAGCCTTCAGGGGGGTGGGGGCCTTTGAGTTTGTGGGGGTGGGGGGGTTGAATGGGGGGGTGGACCAGCGCGTTTCATGCCTGTTAAGCACGGACCGGGCAGTGGTCGAAAGGTCGCATCACCCTACAAACTCACACACACACACACACACACACACACACACACACACACCTCCTCACACACTCAGAGACGCCACAGGGGAAAGTGGGTGTTCTGTTGCAGGAGAAGGAGTGACAATGATGAGAGAGAAGAAGAAGAAGAAGGGGATTGTGAAAGGAACAGATGTTATGAGATGTCTGTGAAGATGGAGATAAAGATAAAGATGAAATTGATAAAGAAGATAAAGATGCCATCCATGGCATGCCATGGTTATATGAAGGGGGAAAAGGATAACATGACAAAGTTGCCGTCCATCATGATGATGAAGATGATGATGAAGAAGGAGAACATGAATTTTTTTTGGGGGGGGGGGGGATTATAATGATGATGATTAATTGAATTCGTGCCACTTGAAAGAACATGGTGTTAAAACCAGCCGTGTGATGCCCACCCACTCATGTAAATAAACAACAGAATCAATCAGAAGCTAGATTATTGATGTAGCATCACTAGGAGACACTCTAAACCAGAGTGACATCGGGTCTGTGCACACACACTCACTCTTCCACGCACTCTTCAACGCTGCATGGGTTCAGTAAACAGTGTCATTAGCACAGTGGAAGTCGTCCTGTCCACTCTATCGATCCTTGAGGGGTGGGGGGGGGGGGGGGGGGCGAAATGTCACAGCATCACTTTGCTGTCTGTCAGCTCCTCCATCACTCACACTCGCACTGGATTGCTATCCCTCCGTTTGCGCCTCAGCAGGGAAGCTTGCCTCCTGAAAAGACCACAACGACTGTAAAGTCCCAGCTCTCCCTTGGGCTCGTCTCAGTTATTACACGCCCAGCGGTCCCTTCTCTCTCTCAGCCGAAGATGCTGCTGTTATGCAAAGGGCTGTGTAAATGTGCTGAAATAACACACAGTGGTAAGGGGGAGCAGAGACAAACTGTTTGAATTGCATCAGTTATTGTCACCGCTGCACAGCATGGCTAGGAAATACGGAGCTCGAGGGAAAAAAAATGTGGTTTGGCATATACACACACAGTGGCGGCGCCAGAGATTTTTTGCTGCAGGTGCTATGGGGGTGCTCAGCGTTTTACCGAGGGTGCTATGAAATTAGGGTGATATCATACGTGTCACATGGTTCTCTACTACAACACCTCCCCACCATATCGTCATATCTGTTTACATGTTTGCTCTCTGAAGCGTCTTTGTGGTCCATGAAAAGCGCCATACAAATCGATCGTAGGTCTATTATTATTATCATTAGGCTGCTTCCGACAGACGCGCACATAGCCGTGTTCCTCTGCGACGGTCACTGACAAAATGCATGCAGCATCAGCATGTTATAGATTCCGCAATCCCAAATACTTCACTTACTTCATTGGGGGTTAAAGTTGGCGCCAGATGACCACCAGGTCACCACTACCATGTCTGACAAATTAAACTAAACATAAATAGTTCAATACATTCTAAACTAAAGGGGGCAAATTAGAATAGCAGATAGAATGAACTAAAACAGTCAAAGAGTCAGAAATGCTTTCAAAAAGTATATATTATTTCAGGTCACAATCAATAAAAACATAGAAGCTTATGGATAACTGGCTAGCACAGACAGACTGCTCGTCCTAGGCTAGAATCTCTGATTTTTTAAGGCGGATCCCGAAAAATCCCAAAAAGAGACCGCATTCATTAATGTTACACATCTAACAAGACCGTTCCACCTTAAATCTTAAACGGTGTAAAGATGCAGGCCCCTTTTAAAAGTGAATGAAACAAAACAGTAGGCACTCAAAACCACAATAATCAGAGCTAGATCATTGTATCATTGTACAATACAACTCTTAAAGAACAGGCAAAAATGCAAACAAAACTATGCTGGAAAAGCAAAATCCGGGCAACCCAGCAGACCAGGTGTAGCATGGCTAGCACCCTCAGTAGAGGTGTAGGATTGATCTCTTTGACCACGACATTCCTCTTCTAAATCAGATTCAGATACCCCTTGCATTTCTTCTTCTTCTTCAACGTCACATGATTCTTCTACTCGTAGAATTTTGGGTATCAAAAACCGATCCATTATTGTGAATTTGTTGATACTACCGCTTGACTTTGACAGTGCACTAGCTCTCTTTCTCCTTCAATCGTCAGGAAACGTCAACGTTCACGCATGCGACGTGTCTCTGTCGTGCTACGTGAACAATCTGTTCATTTCAATCTGTTATTATTTTCTTTTGTGATTGAAATATTATTATCACACAATAAATTAAATTAAGAACGCAGAATTAAAATAAATAACAATAATAAATAAACCATTATTTTCTTGGGGGTGCTATGGCTAATCCAGGGGGAGCTATAGCACCCCCTAGCCCCCCCCTGGCGCCGCCCCTGTACACACACTATTGTGAGGTGACCACCACGGAGAGTGCCTCTCTGTGAAATAGAGGGCTTTCAGATGCAACTGTTCACGCTAACAGGATTCAATAACATAGAATTGAGGCAGTGATTTTGCAATGGGAAATGATAAAACTGTTCCTTCAATATGATTGCTTGATTTGGCATTGTCTGTCTCTAAGCCGTGTAACATTTAGCCGTAGAAGCCTTTTCTTAGATTTAGAAGCCTTGTCTTAGTCTTTTGTATCCAGCACCACCATGCTATGTTATTTAGTCCACTGATGATGCTTGTGTAATTCTTCTTTCTCTCCCTCCCTATCTCTCTCTCCATCTCTTTCTCCCTCCCTATCTCTCTCTCTCTCCCTATCTATCTCTTTGTCTCTGTCTGTCCCTCAGTATGGATGTGCAGGGAGACTACGATCCCTGTGATGCCTCTGGGTTCATTAAGATCAATGCTGTCAGGTAGGTGTATCTCCACTTTCTGGCCACCATCTTAGCTACTCTCTAAAGGTGACTGTCTCCTCTGAAGTCTTTACTGCCACTCAATTAGCCACCAACAATTAAGCCATTGGTTCATCACACGCCGTATTTATCCACAATTGTGGGCTATAGGGCTAATGGGAAGTAATTGGCCAGAAGTAATCAGCATTTACCCCCCTGTTGAAAACATTAACTGTGTCTCTGCTTGAACTGTTACTGTTTTAAAAAAAGATGTAAATGCTGCCTGTTAACATATTTTTTTTACCTTTGGATGGGGCTTGCAGGCCTCTTCACCCCCATACCTGTATTTATTATTCTCAGTCTCTCTGATAATAATAGTCTGCATAATGTTTGTATGCAACTTTGTGCGCCTTAAATATGTACTTTAACCCCCATTTCCTTGCCTGTCACCTTAGTCCGGCAGCATGTTTGAGGGGTTTTAGAAACAGAATGTTTGTGGTTTTCATGGCAGTTTGCTTTCAGTGAGCCTGTTCACACCTAGCATTAACACACGTCTTGGGTGATTTGATCACAAGTGGACAGCTCTAAATACATCAGTTCCAACCTGGCATTAGAATGCGACTCCACACGCGTCTCGAGTGACCACTTGTGATTAGATCTTACTTCCCCACTGTACATGTACTTTCTGTTTGCAAAGACGAAATGACCCTCACTAAAAATAAAACTCAAATCATTTTCATAATGATATGGAAAAAAATCTAGTATTTTTAAACTCTGCCATACATATCAAGATAACAATGAAATCTGAAGATTGACTGAAGACTGAAGTTGCACAGCACTAGGAATAGATCTTTGCTTCTGTTTACTAAAAAAAGATTCTACCAAATGAGTAACTGTAAATGTATTATTCCCTTGTTCCTCATTCCACACTTTTGTCCACACAGGCTCCGGGAGCACCATCGTTTGCAGGGCGACGCTGCCTCAAAGAAGTGAGACTCACAAGCCTAGAATCAGCCTCTTTATCTCTAGCCTCGCATGTGCCTGGTAGATAGTTCTTCCAAACCCATCAGTGGCTAAATACTTGCGTGATGAAAAACCTACTGCATGGCATTGATAGGCGGAATGGTTTGGTTGAATTCCTACCAAGTATCCTGTTCTCCTAGTCAGCTTTTTGTCATTTGTAGTGGTAATGTGGTAGTCTGATCCCTTTAAATGAATGAGAATGGATTGTTTGTCTGACCCAATTAAATGAAATATTGAGAAACCATTTGAAGGGTTGTCTGTGTCATGTTTTTGTGAGAGGCCTTTGTTTTCAGTGATGTGAAGAGAAATTCCTCATTTACAGTACATTTACATCTTTAATTTCTTTAAAACAAACATAGTCTGTCTGTTACGCATTGACATGGTATGGGAAAGGGGCCTTTAGAGTGTAGGTATATTCAACTCTGAGAGATTACCTTTTGAGACAACTTTATAACCAATGACTAACCATTGATGCCAGCAGGCAGGTGGAGAACGTGCAAATGACTCCCAGCTCCCTCAAACTCTCTAATGCACCAAGCTACCCTCCAAGCATTTATGCTGCCTGATCCAAATAGCGTTTTACTAAACTAAAAAAAAAAAAAAATTCAGCCCAGAGAGAGACTCAGCGATGCCCCCCATCCCAAACCACCTCACCCCACCCAACCCCCCTGCTGAGTTGGATGACCAGTGGGGGAGTATCTAGGCCCCTTTTGAATCGGACCAGCACCCCCACTGCTGCTCAATTACACCACAGGCGTCCAGTTCTGCCTGTTCATTTACCGGACCATCCCCTTCCATTTACGCACACTCACTCTCTCTCGGGCACGCACACATATACATGCACAGCCTCCTTAACACCTAATCACCCTGGTCCAATTTGCCTCAGACAGAAAAGGGGGCCATTGGGATTGATCACTGAAGCTGAAGGAGAAGGACCAGAGTGCTCAATTCTTAGCTGCCGGAGTGCCACACAATTGAAAACGTTAAAGACAAATTTTGGGATCTTTTTGTTCTCCAGATTTCCTTGAAGAATCTGAGCTACGAGTGATGGGAATGGGATGATGTCGTACCAAGTGGATGGGCTGAGGGTGGGTGTGGGTGTGGGGAGGCGGGGGGGGAACACCTGTCCACCCCAGTGGCCCCAGCATCTCGGGTTCCTCAGAGGGCATCCAGAAGCAGCCTCAGCAAGCGAGACAGGGGAAGGGAGGGTGAGAGGGGAGGGGAGGGAAGGTCTGCTCACCTGTCAGTCGAGCTAGGTATGAGAGCGGCGACACTTGACCAAGGCAATTAATCATCCCTGACCTCCCTTCAATTATCCCTCATTTGCTACACCCCCCAACTCCCAAGTCTCCGGGGGGCTGCCATTGCTGCTGCACACACACACACACACACACACACACACACAAAGGGAGGCCGCAGGAAGTCAGGAGTTTACACCGAAATGGAGGCCTAATGGAGACTCCTGTTGTCTCCTAAAATGCTCCTCTCCCTGCCCATCCCCTGCCATGATTCCCCGTAGCAGACAATGGCCGCCGTTGTTTGGAGCCTCCAGTCCGAGGCTCGTCAGGAGTTTCACTGATGACTGACTCTATTCTGCTGTCGCCTGGAGCACAACGATACATGCCAACCAAGCAAGTTGGAAGGATTTGGCCACTTCGTGCCAAACTATTATCAGCGCTCCTTCATTGTAAGGGGGTACATCTTAGTCCTCAGCCAAGTTCATGATCATGTTGTCATCCTGTAGAGGTTGGGGTGGTCTTGAGGACTGCAGTGGATAAACACATTCAGTACAGTACTGTAGTCTTTGGTTGGGTCTGAGGTATTCATCTGATACATGCATGTTACATTGTATACACTGCCATCTTAGAAAGATGTTTTAATACTGAATCTTGCTCAGCAGATCCATGTGTTTGTGCATGCATGTGCATGTTACTTAAAACTTGATGCTGGACAAGAGAAAAAGAACATATTAAACAGAGGCTATAATTCTGCAGTCACTCTCTCTCTTTGTCTTCTCTAACCTGTCTCTCTTTGCTTCCGTGGTTCACCGACCTTTATCCTAAACATCAGACGGCACAAAGGAACAGGAACAATGACCACAGGAGGTCAATTACCATCAATTAGGGTAACCCAAGACCCCGGATCTGCGCCGAGCTCCCGCAGTGTGGGAGCCTGTCACAGCCTCGCCTCGTCTCGTCCCAGCATCCTTAACAAAGCGGCGCCGCGGCAGCAGCAGTAGTGGCGTATTCCACTTAAGTGGGTTACTGTGTTTACGTAGCATGTCCGCCTCCAGAGTTCTCCCTTATCTGGCGCTCCGAAATATTCCGTTTCAGAGTATTTCCCTCTGTTGTGTCCATCTGCTGTGGGAATGGAAAGGAGGCAGAGATGAGTTACCCGACTTGAGTCAAGTTTGGATGTTAATGCATTTTTTGGGGGGTGGGGGGGGTCATTCTTTGGTGAAGACAACAGTGATATTGCTCATTGTCAGTGTTGACACATTTGACATTACAGTTTTTGTCCAACACAAGTAAGCAAAGGGGTTTGGTAGTTGCTGAAGGTGTTTGAAGTCACTCATGAGCCTTTCCTGTAACTTTTCAGTGCCTGCGTTCTCATGTTCCATGCATGCCAAGTGGCTTTGATTTGTCTCAATGACGTCATGCACCCTTGAGGAATGTTGCTGTATGGTCTATCCAGATCTAAGGAGGGTGAAAGGGAACCTCGGATAAAAGCAATGCAAAGCAAATAGCACCCACCCCCCCACCCCACCCCAGCCCCTTTGCGTCCATCAGAACATCAAGAAATCTTTGTTCAGCTTGAAAATTGATATTTGGGAACTGGAATGCAACTGTCACTGGTCAATGGACAGAAATGAACTTAAATGAGATGGGTGTTGTCGTTAACTTTTGTTGATTACTTCAGTGAAGCTTGTTTTTTGCAGGTTGTGTGTTTCGAGTGGATTCATGTTGTTTGGGGCATTGTCTTGTCATGGAAACAGATAATCATGACTATTTCATCCATAAATATAGTATTCTCTGGATGTAGATATACAAAGAGTTGTCCCTGATATACTTACAGATTCTTCAAAAGTGAAATGTTGTACAGTGATGGTTTAGTCAGACAAGAGTAATCTACAGAAACATCTTCAAAAACGAACTCGTAGTCCACACATCTACGACCACATTAAAGAGCCCTTAATACACACTGAGCTAGTACTGCTGGACCTGAGCCACAAACCATTAAGTCCCATTCCCTTTGAAGTATGGAGCAGGGCAAACCAAACCTGAAAAAGACCATTGTTAAAAGAAAGGCTGCCTGTTGGTCTGGCATTCTGTCCAGGCTTCCACACAGCAGCTCGCCATCTGGCCGAGGAAAGGGTTAACAGGCCCAGGAGGTTTGGAGCTAGGGCTAATGGCCCTGGAAAAGACGATGAGGTCATGTTCACACCGCCTCGTGCTTTGGTGGGATTTACGGTGGCCAGTGATGCAGTGCAGAGCGTGGCATGTGCTGAATTATGTAAGCGCTCGCACAAGCGCAGGGGGAAAATACCCGTTCATGGGCGATAGAATGGTAGCAAATATTCTGTGGTAGGTAAATTGTGTTTGGAACCACACTATGGTTTTGAGATACTCAGTGAATAAACCTAAAGCCTTGGACAGACTCTCAGACAGTACAAACTGTAAGTATGTAAAATCTTCGCAGTAAACCACTGGATGAGTCAAAGAGTATTTTCTACATTTGTTGTTGAAAGCAGTTCTCTTAAACTCCTCTGTTTCTTTATTACAGAGAAAGGAATATGGTCAAACATAATATTAATATTTTAAAAAGTCCAAGTGCAAGGTCCAATGTGGTATAAACAGGAGAAAAGAACCCACACTTGCTGAACAGATTAACAATATTATTTCATATGCAGCAAGCAGACAATAAACAAATGTAAGCTGAAGGCCTTTGTAAGCCGCATTAAATACTATTGTAAGTCTACACGAGTGTGGCTTCATTTCTCTTCTTAAGTCGTCATAGTTGTCAGTTTCCATGCCCACACTGTCACATGATCATAGAGAGGTTCGCACATCTGCCCCCTGTGAGAGACGGCTCACACACCACTCTCTTGGATCTATAGCCAGATGGGAGGCCATTACGGCCAAAGCCCTGCCTTTGTTTTCCATAGAGCGAGTGATAAAATATTGATGGAAGAATAGAAATATTTTGCCTCCTCCTTAATGTGGACCATCCAAGAGGGTTAATGAGTGTTTTGGACCCCCCCGGTCTCGTGTTACGCTGGTCTACACTAACCTGTGCTTTGACATAGTCAATGGACTTTGGAGTTGTGTCCCCGTGGGGCTAAGCTCAATCAATAGCTCTTTGCTGTTTTTTGAAGACTGACATCTGTCTTCTATTACATATAATCACAAAATAATGTGAATATTGACAATAGTCATACTGTATCCTGTGATATTGTCCTTGCTCCCTGCAAAGTCTCACTTCACTCTCTCACTTCAGCCATTTATTCAGCCCCTGACACACATAAATATCAAACTCTGCAGCAGGGAGGCACCAGATGACAAGACTATCTTTCTCTCTGTCCTTCTTTTTCTTTCTCCCCTACTTATAACCAGCTGCAGGACATTGCCAAAACAAACCCTTGAGCCGAGTGAATGAGAGTCTCGTTCCCCCTGGGCGACAGTAATGCAGCATGTTTACCTCAATCAATAGCTTTATATTCCTCCTTGTGATGGCTCTCTTCTGTTCTGGCCCCCCTCCCTGGGGCCTGCTGTTTTGTTTGCTGGCTCTCTCGTTATGTCGTTCGATTGGTTGCTGTAATAAGAGGTAAAAGCCTGTGGGGAGGCCCTGCTGGGCCCGAGGTGCTGAGACCCCTTCACCCTCATAAGGAAACTCACCTTCCACTCGCGCACTGCGTCTTTTAATGGCCCCTCTGACTCACAGAAGAACCCTGTCCGTTTTTATGAGATTTGTTTAATGCATCTCTCATACAGTTGTTTGCATTGTTACACTCTGGCTGGTTAAATGGAGATGGATATGAGCACCTCGCTCTGTGGCTCTTCACTGTGTGTTTCAGGTTTCTTTGCTTATAAAAAGTATGCTCAGAGAGTGGCTTATCAAATGCAATCAAAGCAGATGAGATCATGCCACATGACATACTACCTATTCAGCATTTGAACACTTGTGAGGTGGTTGTCTTGAATGTTGCATGTTTGGTTTTACCCAAATGTGTCAGTACCCAGATATCAGCTGACACTGATCAGGGCCAGATAGCATTCTCAGTTTCAATCACTCTCAGTCACTCTCGTCTTTACACTCTCAGTTATAGCAATGGAGACTACTACTGATTTGCCACTAGAGGGGGTTAGCTGGCATTACAAGAGTCAGGTTGTCACTGTTGCTTTCCTGGATTCACAAGTTGCTACTGAATGGAGTGAGTGAAATAATTAAATAGTGTTAAATAAATGTGTGTGTTAAATAAATTACCAGTCAAGCTGCACAGTTTTCAGATATGGGAATGTGCTTGGTTCATAACGTGAGTATTGAGTTGCATGCTGGATGCACTGGAAGTTTGTACACTGCACTAACGAATGCGCTATAGACATATACTAACACACCCTGCAGTATACTAACACTACACTACACTAACACATCCTGCAGTATGCTAACAGCAGTATTTTCCTACAGGTTTTGATGGGGATATTGTCACTCCCACATTTATACACTTCTGTAAACCTATAACCATGCAACCGGCACTGTTCATGGGAAATTCTCAGATCTATCCATCGCATTATTTTTGCTAGCATGAGGGCAAAACACTTCCTTACTCTCAATCCCCTCAGCCTAAAAGTGTCCTGTTTATATTTTCCCCTACAATGTGCTCAGTGTGTGCCCTATTTCACCACCCCATGAAAGGAAGGACATCACTTTTACAGGACTCAAGATTTGACAGATTCACAAATTCTCAGCATAATGTTGACAGAAAGTGGAAGATCCGTCTGAGAAAGGGCGCAACGGTATACACATATAAAACCACACTTATTGTGTTAACGCATGGTGAGAGGATCTGCCCAACAAGCTAATTTAGCCATTATGCCCCCTTAGTCCCCAGAAAGTGCACAATGAAATGAACAGGCTTGGCGGTGGAGGAGATAAAGGGAAGAATAGGACAGGTGGGAACGGAGAGGGAGAGAAGACGGGAGAAGAGAAGACGAGATGGTGGTGGTGTGTGCGGGAAGGGGGGTGGGGAGGTGTTATACGACTGACCAGGGAGGGGTCACTGGGTCCCAGCAGAGAGAGGGAGAGGAAAATAGTGGAAAACATCCGTAATTTTCACCACAGGAACCTGGCATAATTGCGTCATTTAAAAATCCAGATACGACGCTGATTCAAGGCAAAGTGGTCGGGGCAGACATGAGGTGGGTGTGGGGGTAGGGGAGTGTGGGAGGCATTACACAGGCTGAAAGAGAGGCAAAAAAGAAAGCCAGTGAGAATACAAAGAGATAAAAGAGTGTGTTTGTGATGATAGGACAAGAAAAAAAGGCGTTGTGTTCTTTTCATTCACCTGCCTCTTTTCTTTCTTTTTTTTCTTTTTATTTCTAACTGGAAGTGACCTGTCAAGGGTCTGGGTTTTTCTTTAGAAGGCTCCCCAGGCTGTGATAATGCCTTGCTATTATTCTCACCGCAAAATTGTCATATTTACTTGTAGGTGTTTTTTTCTTGATGTCCCTACTGTGCTTTTTAGCTCCATTTAAGTTTCTCTCAATGTATAATTGGTTCCTCTTTGTCACTGGCGAGGAAAGCGCACTAACCAAACACTTCATTAAATTGCTATCATCTCCTCTTGGAGTGGAAGTCATTGTGCAGCGCGATTTGTCTTCTGAAGAGAGACTAAGTTAGATGAACGAGAACAATTTTATGCAACGAATATACATTTCTATGAAGTTGTATTGTACCACACTGCGCAAGCACTTACCTTTTGTTTGGATGTTTTTTTCTCGTCATTACATTAGATTCTTCATTCACTTGCAGAACTAAGACGTATAAATCATCCTTCTGAATCAGTAGTGAAGAGGAGGATTGCACTTTTTTAATGAAAGAATTTGTATTTGTGTACAGAGTATAATAAATATATAGTATAGTAAATATAATATATGTAGGTTTGGGATGCCCCAAAACAATCCTATTCAAATCCTATGAAAAGTAACAGTATTTAATGTGTGATTAAGTCCCAGGTGTGGCACTGGCTATCTTTGCAATATCTTTCTCGCTCACTGAAATATGCATTGTGACATGGTAAGAACCAGCTAATACATATATGTATTGATCCAGTACAGATGTATTAGTGCTTAAAATACAATTAAACAGAATTGGATTGATAACATCAACAACAACATAACATCTTATGAATGACAAGCCTCAGTGCTTTGGAAGGAGCCTCAGTGCTTTGGAACAGTGTGTTGTGTGACAACTCGAAACGCAAAACTGTAGCCATTTGCTTTTTTAAACTGAGCTGTAATACATTCTTGTAACAATTCACAAAGTTATGTCGAAATAAAGGAGTCAAGTAAAGTTCTGTTACTATTTCATCTTTAGATAGCTGGCCTTTTTTGTGTTGCAATGTCTTTTGGGTTATCATACTGAAAGACTTCTTTACCAAGCACTTATGGTATAAGAATTAAATATTTGTAATCACATTTCCATGTACTTCTACCTATTGGACAGAATGTCCCTCAATGCTTCTTTACGCAAAACTAACTTGTATGCTCATTAGAGCTTTATTTTATATTAATATTTAACATTATACTTGCTTATCCATGTGTGTGTATGTGTGTGTCTTGGTCTGTGTCCTAATTAAAACAACAAAATGCAGGTTAGGGTTACAATGTTTAAGGCATGTTTATGTGGGTGAGTGTTTTTATTTATCAAATTAATTTTAATGGTATATAGTTATGTGAACGTACCCAGGCTATTTACTATACTTTTGTACTCTGGATCAGAAATGCCATCAAAATGTTAAACCAGCTATTACAGCATAAAATTTGCCAAATACATTGCCAAAAAATATATCCATTCTCAAGCTATTGGTTTTTATCACTGCCAGCTGACCTGTCACTGGTGCATGTTAAGTCTGTTGGTGTTTGTTGATTACCTCTGTATTTTTAGATCAACTCTCCATAATGTCCCTCTGAAGGATCTGAATTCCATTGCCACTTCATTGACCTCCTCCTTTTAACTTTTCTAACTCTAGTGACTGACATCTGTTGCCATTACATTTTTCATTTCAGAGACAACATGCCCAGTTCCTCCTATCAAAAGTTGTTGCTTAGCTATAGACCTGCCAATCACTCATACACACTTCCTCCATGGGCACCCAGCTTCATGAATTTCAGCTGAAGCAAAGAGTGAGGACTAGAAAGAGGCATCTCTGCATCTCCTCGGTTTGCGCATACACGTGCACACACACATACACCCACGCAAACACACACAGAGAGAAACAAACTGTGTCTCTCTGACATACACACACACACTCACTCTCTCTCTCTCTTAAACACACATACTGTACACACCCACACACTTTTTCTCACACACACTCACACATTAAAAACACAGATGGAAGAGGAAATCCTGACACCTGATCAGCTTTGAAAGTTAATCACTTTCAGCACTATCCAGAATTACAGACACTCTCCGCCATCCCTTACACAGTTGAACCAATTCTCTCTGTCAGCACCTACTTTCCACACGGTTCGAGAGAAAATCACCCGGTGCAACTGAGTCTATAATTGCTCCAAACGTCTGACTTCAACTTCAACTGCAGCCAAATTTTGACCTCACACCCACCCTCCCACCCACAGACCATCCCAGCCACTCTTGAGTCTGAATACATTGTCTGCCAGATGGTAGCAATAACTAAGATCTCTTGCGCTGAATGAGAGATCTTCATTTGGACATGTCTGTCTGGCAAAGGTAATGGTAGCCAATGCTTTCCTGACAGATTTTGTGGAGGTGATAAAATGCTCCAGGCTGATGGGCTTATGAAAATTGATACCTTGTTGTGTCCATCCGGTCAAACTCAGTTCTGTGTCAATCTTCCTGTCAACTGAGACAGAGGAAGAGGCAGGAAAGAGAACAAGACCGATAGAGAGAGGGTGGGACAGATAAAATCACAACAAATCAGACCTGAGGAGTCATTGTAGTTTTGATTGCAATGTTAAATTCACAAAGAGGCAATTCAAATGGTCTTGCTTCTCTTTTGTTACATGTAAATTAATATTGATACTATGTGTATGGTGGCGATTATTATATTCCTTTTTGCCCTCGCTGTAGTTATACTCCCTTCTACTGTGACATATGCTGCAGTTTCATGTTACAGGATTTAAATATTAGGTTTGCGTGCAATTGTGGGGCTGTTTTGCATAAACAGGCTGGAAAATTGGTGGCAATTTCAATGCATTTAACTCCCCTCACACTCACTATCTGCCAGATGTCCAAAGTTAGCTGTTTCCACATGTGGAGTTTTGAGGAAATTCCAAATAAATTCATATATTCTCAACTTACACATCCTCTTCAAACATGTGCTATGAGGCCTACCGATGTCCTGTGGTCCCAAAAGGCCTGTTAACAAAATAAGTAGGTTAATTAGACAAACAGACAGAAGATATAAACAAACAAACAAGAGATGGAATCAAATAATAAATTAAAAGCACTCTGAAGTGAGTGCTGAACAATGAAATAACAGAAAGATTGCAAATCTTCGCATTGGACGTTTCCACTAAATGGCAACTTTCTTTGACAATATAAGCATTAGGTGTTGTTCTTGATGAAACATAAGAAGAGGGAGATACTGCTTATATACCTTACAAGAAGAATGAGATGCTGCTACAACTTTCAGCCCATTCATTTGAAAGCCCATGACAAGGCTACAGCCTGCATGGTCTGCAGCCTGTTTTCAGACTCTAAAATGTCTGTCACCACATGCTGTTATCGTTACTAAATTAGAACAAGCTATTTCATAGCTTTGCCAGGATCTGGTTTAAAAGATAATCTGCACTTGTTCAATTATACTTTCAAATTTCTAGTGAATTGTTGTCAAACCTTGAATTACTTTTGTTGTTTTATCAATTTGGCGAATGACTAACCAGGAGACTAAGACAGACACACACACACACACACACACACACACACACTCTCTCTCTCTCTCTCTTTCTCTGGCTACATCTACAAGACTTTTTTCTGTTGGTTGTTTCTTTGGTTTTTGTATTGCATTATTTAATGTTTAAATGCACTTGCTTATATATTTATTCTGTTATGCTATGGTGGTTGTATAATAGTAACTGCTTATTATTTTAATGCGAATTGTTAAGGTGTCCTGAGATCTTACATTTTGAGAATTCTGATAAACCACATTTGGTTTGATCTCAGTTGCTCTTCACGGAAAACAACGAGGACGACATTAACATTTTGACCACACTTCATTAATACATGCACTATATTAACTTTACTCTGTCGCTTTCAGCAGGCTTGATGGTGTTTTACATGATAAAACATATAGAAAATGTAGCTTGTGAGCATACAAATACAACTTCGCCTGTTTTAACATATAATGTGACAAATAACGGCGTAAACATGTCAATATCCCTGTATACGAATCAACATTTGTCCATGGTGCTTTCTGTTTGACACTTCCTCTGTTCAGTTTCCGTGTGGCTTGTGGAAATACTCTATGGTTTTTTTTACATGACGCTGTGTGGCTCTACCAGTCTAGTCACTGAAGAAATCTTCTCGCGTTATTTCAAGTCACCGCGTTTAATTTCCTGTTCCGGGGTCGGCGCGTGTTGCCTGATCGTCTTGCTCGCTGCTGGGCTAGAGTTTTTTTCTGATGTGTTGCGGAGCGCTGCTGTGGTAGGGATGATGATGATGGCGGAGCTGGTGCAGGGACAGGCCTCGGTGGCTCAGCCTGGAATGAAAGCAGACGGCTTCGCCGACGCTTTACACCGGGCCCGACAGGTAATGCAATTGACAGAGAGGAATCTTTTTGAAATCGCGTAAGATTAGAGCTAGGCCTTTCAGGGTGGGGGAGGAGTGTACTTTTTAAGCAGCGTATCCCCAGCCCCCCTCACCCGCTGAGAACACACTCTTGTGCACATACTAGGCTAGCATAACTGGCTACACAAGGTCCAAGTGTTAAGACTGCATGGCTGTGCGTGCAGATTAACAGAATGTGGGCCAGAAGACGCCCAACAAACTAACAATTAGCTCTTAGGCTAATAAGACACAAGACAAGTTGGTAAAGTGAGAAACAACTTTTGGGCTGTAAGACTGGGAGTGACTCGGAGAGAAAAAAACAAAACACGAGCAACAAACTGCAACCTGTTGTAACGCCACACAACTTGTAGCTAGCCAGCTAGCTAGCTAGGTTAAGATCTTCTAGCTAGCTAGCTAGCACACAAGCTGCTGTTGCTGTGGCCTAGTTCCGCGAAGCCTTGTAAACCATCTGACTTTACGCCAACATTGCTCGAAGTTAACTCACAAACAACAAACAAAGCCAAGTTGTTTGTCAAACCACAAACTGGGTTAGGTAGAATACATCGCATCGGGCGCTTATAATTTATCTTAGAGTTTTTAGTTTTTTCGCACATTTTATAGTTAGCTAACTAGTGTGCCTCTCGTTAGCGAGCATTTTGAAGTCGCTGAACAACTTATAAGGAGCTAATTTAAACCAGCCATACGCAGTTTGCTCGACAGTTATACAGTGTTTAAAAAACACTATAACTTCTATGTACCTTGATTGCTTTTAAAGATAAGTACTTTTCCAATCTCCACACGCACTATTACAGTTTGGAAAGTATGTCGCCAGCTTAAAGAACGACGTTAGATAGCAAGTTAAGCTAGCTAGTTAGCCAGTTAGGTGTGCTGATAACTAGCTGGCTAACCGCTATCGCCCTGGGTCAGTGAGTGGCCTAATTTGCTTCCCACTTAGGTCAGGCAAAGTAAGTTAATATATTAACGCCGGGTTATTTAGATAACGCGAAACGTTTGCGCTGATTCTGAAGTTGAATATGTTGGTTGGCAAGACACAGTATTGCATTGGAATTGCAAAATTAACGTTTTGTGCGTTAACACTTTTAACTTCATAGTATTAGTGGACTTGGCTAGTATTTACTTTAGGGTTGAGCTGACAAAAATTGCAGAGTAATGTACCCACGTGCCAGATCGCACCACACTGTTATTACGTCATACTGACAAGCACGTTGGCGAAATAGTTATTGTCATTAATTTGACACCGCTGCCCTTTACACCTTCTCAGTACTCAAGGACCACTGAACATACTCGGTGTGTTCTCAGTGGTGTTTAACATAGTGTGTCATCATGTCTCAAGTCATAACCCTACTTAATGCTATGCCCCTTCTGTAAATGTCACGTAGAAGAAGGGTTTTTCACCGCACAGTTCAAACCCCACACATTAGTTGCATAATGAATGATATTGTTGCTTATTAATTAAAAAAAGCACATCCTGTGTGTGTTCCTGTACACTTTGTCTACAATCAGTGCAATCCAAAATAAGTGTGTAAACTGGTTTGAGTCTGTTTCAGCATTTGAATTATATAACCAAATTGGAAGGCCTTTCAAATTTCAACATTGAATTGTCTGTTTTGGCACTAAAATGGTCATTGGCAACCTAGAAAAGGCTTCCTAATTATCTAGTGCGGGAGGTGTAGATCAGCGTAGCTTCAGCTGTCAATATGACAATCGAGGGCTCAGTTATGTAGATGTGGCCTCGACACCCTTGCCTAAAGCCATGCTGGGCCCCTACTGCCCACACCTGTCACCTTTACACTGCAAATGTTCTTTCTACCCTCTCAACCGTTAGTTTTGGTAATTCTCTTATTTTACTGTGGTACACGTGTGTTGTACGGGCCATAGGGGGTAAGGTTCACAAACAACATTTGCTTTCTTACTCTAAGGATATACAGAAGAATCTACAGAAGGTTTTTTTTTTCTCTGTCTCTTCCAAAATCAACATGAGCAAATGGGGCTCTGCCTCAGTATGGCTCCCCATTTTGTAACACCCATGCCATTTGTCTCAGTAGTATCCATATGTTTCATATGTCAGCATGTGCATATTTGGGTAAGAGTATGTGTGTGTCTGTGAATGTACATGCAGTGAGTACGAGTGTCTGTGTGTGTGTGTATTACGGGTACGAGTGTGTGTGTGTGCCCGCGGATGGCCTTGTACTCGCACATGTCACCTGCGGGTGGTTTCAGTTTCTCCCCTCGCTGCTGTTGCGCTCAGCTGTCCCTCCCTGGCTCCCCCGCATGGTTTCCACGAATCGCCGGTGGAGAGCTAGAGCAACAGAGGGCCCCGGACCAACGCAGTGACACTTGCGCGCTCGCTCCACTCCTCTCCGCTTCGTCTCACTTCCATCAACTCCGCGGGAGGGGAAAAAATAGAACTTGGAACGTGGCCAAAACGGCAGCCTGCGTCAGCTTCGCTTTTTTTACTGCCCCACGTTGAAACCCAGGGCCTCAAGATGCAGCTTTTTTTTTTGCCAGGTCTGAGGCTTTATGTAAGACATGCGTTAGCCTACATTTATTTGGGCGGAATTATGCGCCATTACAGACAATCAGGGCCTTTGTTTGCTGTGTGCTGTGCCGCAACGCAGATCCAAGCTGTGACTCTGCCGGAGGTGCACACCTCTGTTGCGGACCAGTTGCGTAATTCCAGGCCAAGGAAATGCTTCGTGCTGCTCCTTCGTTAAAGTACACAAAGTAACAAGGAGGCCAAGTTTTTCAGGATCTCACATAGTTTAGCATGAGCCGAATTGCTGTTTTGCTGTCTAATTCCTGGTAGTGGTCCTAACAATTGACGTTTGACAATAGTAACTGCATTTTTTTTTTTTTTTTCTCAGCCATGTCTGGATTAAGCAAGTTTGTTAAGTGGTTCGGGAGTGCAGCTACAGTGCAAAATTAGCATGAAACCACATGGAATGAGTCAAGTTTGCACAGAAGCTGTGTAAGAGTTGAGCTTGTTTTGGAGAGTGATATTATGCTATTATGAATATTTTCCTTTTTTTGGAATTCATTGTCCTTCCCTGTACAGTAATATAACAGTATTGTGTATCCTGACGGTGATTATTGTATTATGGACAGTGCTGGAGTCGATTGACTGAGGTGCAATGGCCCTCTTGCACTTTTTGTTGAGGTGTAGCCTCATGCAAACAGCCCTCTGACCTCTCAAGGGTTTCCCCCTACTGAAACCCTTTTAGGAAGCATTCCCTTTTCCCTCTAGAAAGCGGCAACAAGTTAGCAGTTGTCTTGACTTGTGGGCTTCCACAGACTTTATGTTTACCTCCTTGAGCGGCAACTTGCAGCCTTCTGTGTGTGTGTGTGTGTGTGTGTGAGGGAGCTTTATCGGAGCGCCTGCATTTCTGGCATTCCTCCCCAGCATTCCCCAGAAAGAGGCTCTTGGCTTCAGGGAAGAGGAGGAGCCAGCAACACCAACCCCCCACCCCCCCAACACCAAACCCCTTACTGGGCCCCCACACTGTCCCCCCGCTATCTTTTTTTTTTTTTTTTTTTGCCTCATCCTTCTGCGTTCTCGATAGAAAGTCGGGCACAAACAAGGGCGGAAATGGAAACCTGTAATTGGGCGCCTCCAATTGTGTGTTAATATTATCTTTTTTCCCCCTTTTTGGCAAAATGATTACCCTATTGTGGACGTGCGATAGCTGAGACCACATTTTAGCATACCGCTGCATTACGAGTATTAGAGCGACAACTGTCCATGAAGATTGGGGAGAGAGCGTACTTCTCTATCGTGTGGCATTTGTGTCGACTGGCAGCCCAAACGGGTTCTTCGAAGAGCTAATTGGACCGGAGGAAACTGCCTGATGTGTGAAAAGAGCCCAATTAGCATCCCGGCGCCTCTGTTTCTTCAATATTCCTGCCACAGCAGAGGGGCGTCATTGGTAGACGGTGCTGTTGTCAGAATAGGCCTTTTTTCAGTCGTAAAGAGTCCTTTCAGAAGTTCTTTCTAAAAACCTGTCTGTAGGAGTTGGATTTTGGGCATGCTTATAAGAAATGGCTTTTCCAGAAAAAGGAGTAGCCATCCCAGAGTTGGTGTCGTCCACATTTTTGCACTCGCAGATGTGTTGAAGCACCTTAATCAATTGCACATGCAAACTCTAACTCCTCTTTTTCCCTCCCCCTCCCCCCCTCTCCCTCTTTCCCTTCTGTCTTTGGTCTTCCTTTAACCTTTTCTTCCCCTAACCCTGTTTTCAGATTGCGGCTAAGATGGGGGGAGACCAGATGCCCCATCTGAACAATTCCTCTCCGGTTGTGGACCCCTCACTCTATGGCTATGGAGGCCAGAAGCGCACCATGGACGAAGGAGGTGAGCCCTGTCGTTGTGCTGTGACTTCCCACACAGGGGGAAAAAAACAGGGTTTGGAATCCCAAATCCCAGACCATAACACCATCTTAGCATTACATACACGGTCTGATGTAACGTAAAATATAGATACGTGCAGCACTTTATGTAACCAGAAATGGTATTGGACAATGGAAAACTTCACTTGACCAGTGGCTTAGTAAATTACTTGTCCATCTGTAAAAAGTTTCCAAAAATGTGCACCATTTTCAAGCCACAGAAGAGGTCATCGTAGACTCTGCCCTGATTTATAGTAGCAGGCCTGTGTCTGGTCAGTGGGGAAGCTCTGTCAAGCTCATTGGCTCTGACCAAACAGTGGGTCTATGTGCACTGCACAAGGCATGGTGAATGGCAAACACTGTAACACGACGACTCGCCTGGTGTGTCCTGTCATGCGTAAGGGCTTGAATGCTCCACTTTGCTTGCCTTTGATGTGTCAGTGCCTCGTGTGCATGGAAGAAGATAAGGGATGGGGCGGTTAGCTAGAGGTGTCGGCCAAGGAAGGGCATATCCAAGAGAAAGAACGGCCAGTCCAGGCCTCAAAGTAGACGGTTATAAAAAAGAAATGGGTTGTTAAATTCAAAAGTACAAGTTGCCGTTGTACAAAAGTTGCTCAAAGGTTCAGTCAGTAACACTAGTGCGTATTGTGGCGTGTAAAAGGGTTTCCCTGCATGTGTAGAATGGTAGGGACAAGGGAGAGTGTCGCATGTGTTTATTTGGGGTTGGGGTTCAGAGGTGGGATTGTGCTTGGACAATGCCTTAAGCTGTCGTTCACAGGTTGGACTTGATTTATGTGGAGTTTGGACAGAACATCTAGGCCCATGTAGAGGAATCCATTTTATTGTTCACACCCCAAAAATCCAGTGGTTAAAAAAAGGGGACAAGGAGTACTCGTTCCCGCCGGTTCAGTAGATGTTGAGATGTTTACCTCAAGGTAGAGCTCTTAGCTGCTTATAACGCTGGATGTAACAATGTAAAGAAAAACTAAACTGAAAGAAAAGAAATTAAAAAAATTCAAACTTAATCAGCAATGTGTGTCATAGTGTACAATTTCTATATAAATAAATTACGACAAACTTGTTGTACAGTTTTGTCAAAAACATAGTGCTAGTTGAACCATGGTCTAAAAACTAGGGGGCAGGCCATGAAACGCCTATGTAGCATTGTAACATGTTTACAGATCATGGCCAGCAATGGGTTCCAGTTTTCCCTTTGCCCTCACATACTGATGCACACCTGTCATTAGAAAAGCAGCCAATAGAAGCCTTACTGTCCAAGGAAAGCTCTGTATGGCAGACCGGCATGTCTGAAGTGGGCCCTTTTTTTTTTTTTTTTTTTTTTTTTTACAAAAAGTCAGGTCAATGTTGAATGGGTCTGGGGTAGGGGTTGGGAGGGGGGCTGTCAGGGTGAGTGAGGGGTAGTAAAAATGGCTGTGCGGTGTGTAGTTTCACCCCCTCTGACCTCAAGTGCTGCCAAGCCAATGTGGAGTACATTTCCACTAACAAAATGCACCTCTCCCTCTCACACAGACTTTCTCTCTCTCTCTCTCTCTCTCTCTCTCTCTCTCCTTCCTCGCTCTCTCTCTCCTCGCTCTCTCTCTCTCTCCTCGCTCTCTCTGGCCTGGTCAGGTTTCTGAAGGGCCTCTGCATTGAATCACATGCTCTGCTCCCGTGGCCTAGCTGGGCCAGTCAGTGTATGTTATTAGAGGGGCGGATTACTTTCTCTCTCCTCCCACAAAGTAAATTAGCCCTGCCGGGCCACAACAGATCACAAGTCCCACTGAGGACAGGACAGAGGATTTGCTGGGTCGTGGTCTGAAGGAGAGCGTGCACACGTCACACATGTGCAGAAGTGTGTAAGATGGCTGTGTGCAGGAGGGGAAGGTGTGGGGAGGGGGGTTGTAACCATTGTGCTGAGGCGGCTGAGAGCTTGGACTGACGCTTGGTGAAGCAGCAGCAGGAGAAGTGAAACCAGTTCTGTGCTCCAGCTCGAAAAGAAGGCTTGAAATAAGAACCGAAGAACACAATTTAGAAGTCATGTTCCACCACAGTTGGTTCTTTTTTTTTTGTAAACTTTTAAGTGTTTAGGTTATGGCAGTCTCCTGTGGCTTTTTATTATTTTAGTAGGTAGGCATTTTGTTATTCGTACACCTTTGAGTAAGGCACAGTCTGGAAATGCTGACTCAAGAATTAGTCTGCACAAATGAGCTCACACGATGCCATTTCACGAAAGACCTGTTCTCTACATACCAAACTTACTCACAGTACACATGAATGACTAGCTGTATACTAAACAGCATAGAAGTAAGTGAAGAAACCATAAAATTCAATCTCAGCTTTACAAAGAAATACAAAACACAGAAAAATGCAGGGAAGTGTCATCTTTGCAAACAGTTTCCTTGTCTGGCTGTCATGGGACGCAGAGGTATTTTCGTCATTGGAGAGAAACAAGGGGGGTCGGGGGGGGGGGGGTGAGTTGAACGAACGAACGAAGGAAGAAAGAGAGAGTGAAGGAGTGAGGATGAAGCGGAGAGGAACGCTCGTAATCCAAAAGTGTTCTTATTCCTCTCCCCTCTCCACAGCTTTGGTGAGGACGGTATGATGGGACAGACAGACAGACACACATGTAGCTGGTGGAAAATTCCCCTTCTCTCAGACAATGTCTCTCTAAGAAGGCAGAATTAGCAAATCTAAAGCCTTATGTAAGGCCTTGTATATGACTAATCTTTGCCCGGTCCATTTCCACTGGTTCGGTCCAGCCATTGTTGCTGTAATATTTCCAGGTTTTTAGAATGGGACGCTGTTAAGTCTATTGAAGCTGTTCTTTTCTTTCCCTCTCTCTCTCTGTGTGACACACACTCACAAGTTCTCCTGTTTTTTGAAAACCACAAGCATTTGCTCAGTTGTCTCATGGCCTCTTGCTCTTAGCGATTGTCTTCAAAAAAAGACAAAGTCTATAGGGGAGCATAGACAGGGAATTTTGTGACACAGAAAAGGACTGAAGCATCACACACGCATCAATCATAGTGAAAAACACAACTGTATTAGCCTTGACTGCACTGGTCTGCACTAGTGATCACTTGGCCGTCTCTGTCTGTCCCTTGAGCACCCAACTGCAATGTTTATAACACTCGGTTTGCGCTGATAATGAAAACTAAAATGGCCCCCGCCATTATCTCTGTTGGCTTGATGGACTACCTGTTGAATGTGAAGTTTCAGAAGGTCAACACACACACACACACACACACAAAGATAGGCTGTCTCTTATCCTGATACTCTGTTGCTTATTGACAGCTTGCTATGAGTCTTCTATTAATGTACATTTTCTACACGATTTACAAGTTTCTCCAACAGATTTGATCTATTGTACTACTGCTTAATTCAGCTTTGTCGAAAGTTATGGTTGATCATGGGTGAGTTACTGTTAGGTGAAAATTCACCCTAGTTACTTCAGGACTCCGGAGTTGTCAAGCAGTATATTTATTCAACAAGAACAATTGCAATTGGGCTCACTCACAGCACAAGGATGAAAGTGAAGCAATTTCACTCACAAACCACAAGGTTTATATACTTAAGATTTATCTAATGCTGACGCCATAAATGTTTAATCATAAAGTTCTCGACTGAGCTTCTAGTATCTTCTCAGGGTCGAGAAAAACAATAAGTGGCGCCAGTTAATCAAAGTTACACATATACACATTAACACAGAAAAGCCATGTCACTGTTATGAAAAGCATAAAAGGCAATTATTAATACAAAGCACTTGATTCATATATTCTGAAGTCATTAACAGTGTTTGGCAATTATCTCCATCAGTTACTCTAATGCTGTAACTACTCAACACAGCACACTGGTCATATGTTGTAGACTGGTCATTATTTCACATGAAGCAGTGGCATTAAAACACGTGCGAGTTAGCTTACATTCCCGTTACTCTGGGATTTAAATCTGGCAGGAATAATTGTTTTCGACCCCTGACCCTCCAAGAGTAGTAACAGCAATGGAGATGCGAGTTGATGCATCTAAACTGATAGGTGTGCCTAGCTCTGTTTTTACCATTGACAGTGATGCTGTAGTGTCATGGATCATACTTGCGATTGCCTTGATATTTGGCCCTTATGCACTTTGCCCACCAAACATTGTTTTGGCTAATATGAGCAAGTACCACTAGTTCTGTTTGTTCTTGTGTATCAGTGTGTTGTGGTGTTACAGCATTGATATAAAGTCAGTTGTTTAAAAGACAGGAAATGATTCACATAACATCATTATTTTTTTTGCTATGGAAGTTCCACATGCAAGCATTTGGAAACACTGGTGCTTTTCTATAAATTGACGATACATTAAGCTTGCACAACCGGCTAAGCTTGCTGTGAGTAAACCAGTGCACACACACAATGAGCGAGAGGGAGGCTTGTATGTTGCAAACCTCTCCTCTCTTACTCTGTGCAGTGTTTGTTTCTCCAGTGTGCTTAGCAGAGGACATTCTGTTCCTAAGCCACCCGCACACAGACGGTGCTTCGGAGTCGCTGAGACGACGAGTTATCTTTAAAAGCCAGTGCAGTGTAAACCAGCTGCGTGACTTCCTAAAGGTTTCAGAATGACTGTGGAAACTTTTTCAAGAACCACATGCTTGGTCAGTGTCACTGATTTGGAAAGGGTGCTGGTGGTATGGGGTTGTCGAGTGAAATAACGAAATGATTATTAATTGTGTCTAATGCCGAGAGTAGATCTGTTCATTAATGCGGAGATGGATAAAGATGGATAAAGTGAGCTTTCTCTCTATCCTTGGCTTGTTTGTTACCGTGATCTGTGCCGTGGCAACCCTCCCGCCTGAGGTTCCTTTTTTTGCCTGACCGTGTCATCGAGTTTCCAAAGTATTTGTCAAGTTTGATTGCTTTGACATCGACCCTTGTGGTTAACCTTTTGATCAAATTATCAAGATGAATGCAAATTTAAAGCAAAAGCGAATTGGAATCCAGTTCATTTTTGTTCGGGTTGCAGTTGCATCCATGTAGTCATAACCATTCATCCATTCAACAACACTTCTCTGTATCTTCCATTAGATCTTGTTTAAACCAGCCGTAGGCTATCTCCAGTTCTGCCCCCCACACCCAAACATACATATATACACACACACACACACACACACACACACACACACACACACACACACACACACACACACACACAGGGTGCTGAGACCTAATATTACTCTCAGTGCGCACACAGATGTGGTGTCTCCTTAGAAATGTCAGCTGACACCTTCTCCCTCTCACCTCTCTCACAGTTGGCAGCCAGCTGGGTGGAATGGTACATCAAAGGTAAGCAGAGGCCACTTTTTTTGTTACATTCCATATCACATATTATGTGGAATATATTATTCATGCTGTACAGTGTGAAAGTTTTGATTTTCAGACATTTCAAGCCATGCGGTCACCGCAACACCAGTGTGTTATATGTATCTCAGGCTAATGTGCGTTTTTATACCTATACATGACTTCACCTCAAGGAGTAAATGCATACCTCTAGTCTTATAAAGGCGCTAAATCAAGTGTTCTCTCTTCCAGGGCTATTATCACAGAAGACTACAAAGTGCCTGATAAAATGGTTGGATTCAGTAAGTACGGGGGATGGGGCAAGGGGGTGGTAAGGGGAGTATGCACTAGGGGTTACACAGAGTACTCAAGCGTTTCTGCATTAACTGGTGATTTACTTACACTCGTTGCGGCATCAATCCCCACAAACTCACCGGAACACGAGTACTTGCTTCATTTCAGAGCTGTTAATATGACCAAAATGCACATCCCTACTGGAAACAGACTCGGACCAATTAAAGATCCAGCCTTCAACCTGTATATATTTTATGCATTCATTGTTTTGAAATTGTTTTAAATGTAAAACGTTTTGTAGACGTACCTTTGGGGAAAATTAAATGGAAAGCGGTAATGAGTAACAATGTCAAGAAGTTGTAGAACAAAAGCATATCTTTGTTTTAGTTTGTGAGGCCTAATTCACCTCTTCTGTCTCAAAATACACTGTTCTTCATTGTTGCATTTCACCAAAATTCTTATAGGCACTTCTTGCCACTCGGCAGCCGTCTTGGCAATCCCTTTGGGCAGCTGTTTCGGGCAAACAAGATCATGCTCCAGCCAAAATAAATGAGGGGGAGATTCATAACTCCACATAGGATGTCAGACATTAAAAGTACATCACGTTAATCTGCGTTCAAATCTGACCTAAACGGTGTGAACGTTGTTTCCCCAACCGCTCAAGTCAGACTAAAAATACTCGGTTCTTTGTGTTGACTTGTTCACTGTGCATGCACTAAAATTTCACAACTTACCAACCAAATTACTATGGCAACAGTGGAAACGAACAGAACTTGCAGGCGAAACGTCAGTTATGCCGTCTCCAACAATGTGATTGGCCCTTAATACACATAATACAGGGCAGGACTGCCATGTTAAGCGTGACGGATTCCCTCCTATTTCCCCCATTCGTCAGTGATTTGTCTGCACTTATAACGCCTCTGATTTCACTGTGATTTTGTTTCCCAACTGTCATTGTAATGAAATAATCATGCAACTTTTGTGGACAGATTGGCTAGACTTACTAATGACCAAGATTCACAGAATTAACGAAAAAAAAAAAATGCTATATCTGAATGTTTAACCTAACGTTTTCTGGCATTTTTGGAATTTTGGCGCAGACCCCTTTTTAAATTCAGAAATAGACAATTGTACTGTAGATTATGTCTGGAAAATATTCGTGCGTATTTTTTTATCTGATGCGTACCAAGAATATGAATATATTTACGTATATATATAAAAATAAAACACACACTTTATTTTGTATTAATAAAACCTTTGTTTATGCTGTGGCTCAGTGAAGAGCTCAATAATGCTTGTGACCAAGCTCCCTCGAAAAAGCACTGCAATGACATCATTTGACATCATTAGGCCTATTATACTTGTACTGGTCGCTATTTTGAGGGCGATAACGTCTGCCGGAAACAGGAGCGCATGCGCACTGTTGCTTAAGCGATAAAGGGAGCCGTTAAAGGAGTGATCAAAGGCACTACATGGGCATCGCCAGGCTTAAGTTAATTAATGAAAGGTTTGGTTTAAGCCGACCAATAGCATTGTCGTGCAATCCCTTTAAACTGAACGCGTCAGGTGAGATTACAATGGCAATACCGCTCTGGGTTCTGTACAGTTTAACAAGGAATAAGGTTATACAAATAAACGAACAAATTTGTTGAAACATAATTGTAGCTTGTCAAATGTTTGTGCCCTAATATATAGTAAATACCCCAATACATCACTTTCGAACTGACTGTTATATTTTTAAACAGAATGGCCTATGTGAATGAGCCTGTAAAACAAAAAAAAGCGTTTTGCTCCCCTGTCATAACAGTCCAACGTAATATTTATTGAGATCAATATTGTCAATCTCCCTATACAATCTGTAAAATGTCAAAACATGTGTAACATGACCAACCCGGCTCTTAGGCACGTTACAAAGGAAGCAGGGAACACCGCAAAGTTTCTGAATTCTAGGGTTTTATTTAACAAAGGTTCACCACAGTTACAACACTACAGACAGTGCCACAGTACCAACTCTATAGACAGTGTTCCCGGCTCCTTGGATTCAGGAAGTGCAGGGTTTTTATAGGACACGGACACGCCTCCCGGGTGGTTGATTATGGGCACCTGGAAGACAGAGTGAAAACAGCCACGCACGCACACAAAACACTGGAAATCGCACACCCATAGACACAGACAAAATAGGAAGAGCTGACGTGCCCAAAGGGGTCCATCACACATGCTATAGGCTACATATTCAATTTAATAATCTTAATACATTAAATGGAACTTATTTGCAACTTTGGAGCTAGGTATTGAAACAAAAAATGTAGAGCTTACATCTTTGCTTAAATGTTAAATGCTCCCTGGAAGTACCGCTCTTTAAGCCTATCCAGAACCATCTGGACCTTTTAAATGAACATGAGGATTCACATTCAGAAACGATTAGATGTGGTGTTCGCTGCCGATTTCAATTGCCTTTGACGGACAAACTATTTTGAATTTTTAAAATCCATGTGATGGCTTCAGGCCCTTTTCCTTGCTTTAATCCCTGTGAGTACAATAGGAACTCTGGGTGAAAATCCCAGTTTGGTGACGGAATGGTTAAGACCAAATGTCTTCATATAGTTAATTTAACGCTTTTCTGTATGCTCAGAGATGCGCTATGCACTCTATTATTTATACCTCCCGCACGCAACGACCCCTTCCTCCACTTTCCCACAGAGTACTCAAGTTTTGTTTTTTTTTAAGGCAAGGAGTATTGCAGTTGTAAAATTATGTTTGCTTGGCAACCCCTATTATACACTTAATCTCTTTGTTAACTTTAGTATTAACTGTAATAACACCGTATGCATGGTATCAGGATCACTTTTGGTGAAGATGCCAGTATTGAGGAGTTGTTTTCCACTTATGTAGTTAGAATATTTAGTAAAGGTTACAGGGTGTCCGTGGGGTATTAAAAAGTATTAAAAGGTGATAAATCAAAATTGCCAAATTTAAGGCCATTAAAAGTGTTAAATGTAGTTTTAGAGGTTTTTTTTCTTTTAAATAGGTATTATTTTTTCAAGTGTCCTATTCTGATTGACATTCTATCTTCTAAAGTTCGCGTTAGTTCGTTTAAATGCGGGCTTTAGCAAAGCTGGGCACAATCAAAGATCTTCCGTATCAATCCTGAAGTCTCAACTTTGTATGTTTGATGCTGACGTCATATTCAGTGGTCGTTCGACATCTCAAACACTGCGCGCTTCAACTGGGTAGCCAACTGGCTGGCTTACGTTTTTGACTTGCTTAGGCATATCTTCAACGTCCAGACAACCATCGTCGTCGTCATGGGCAAATACAAGTTTTCTGACAGCTGGGTGTAGTAGGGAATAACCGGCAGGCTTATTGTTCGGTTTGTAAAAAAAACATCAATGTCAACTGGATGGGAGCTAATGCACTTCGGTCGCATATGCAAACCACTAAACATAAAAATGGAATGCGCGGTCGGCGAGAGCAGTTCATTCTACCACTCTGCCAACTGTCTGTGCTGCTGCACCACCACCACCGAAAGCTAGTGCCACGGTACAAGCCAACGCTACGGCTCCAGCAACTACGTCTGACCTCCGGGTGACTATGGGCGCCACACCAACACTGCGTGCGGAGGCTCTGTGGTGTTTAACACTGCAGTTAAACACCACTCATTGAACTCCAACGAAGGAATTTCGGAGCTGTTTAAAGAAATGTTTCCCGACTCTGACATCGCATTCATGTGTGATAAAGACAAAACCGGCTACATCATCAGATTTGGATTAGCATCTTTCTTCAAAAAACAGCTTGTTGATGGCATCAACAAGGCTGGGCCATTCGTGTTGATGTTTGCTCATGAATTCATATTAGGCCTATAGCACACCAGTTCAATCAGCAACAATTCATATAGCAGATGCCAGTTTATAATGCATCAACAGTTCATGTAGTGAATGCCAGCCAGTGTGCTGGAACTATCTCTCCATTGCACATTTAATGTAGTTTGTTTTATTTTTATTCACATGTGGTCAACATCAGTGAGTCTCTAAATCTATTATGTTGTGTATAGTGTTATATATGTCAAAATCTCTGTAAACGTTAGAAAGGTCGCCGATTAACACTTGCAACTCAGTGTCGTGATGATTTTAAAAAAATTCAGAAGGTAGTAAAAAAGGTATTCAATTTAACTTAAGGATTGCTGTATATACCCTGGGTTAGTGGAACTTGACCTCTTTTAATGTAAATGTGATTGAACTGTTAGAATCTGTATGAGGGGATGTGCTGATGCAGTGCTTTTTCCTGTTAAGTGTGTGACGCTGTACTTTTTCCTTGTAGTTATTGGGAGAGGAGGGGAACAGATCACAAGGATTCAGTTGGAATCCGGTTGCAAGATACAGATTGCTGCTGGTAAGTCAGGATCGCGTTGAGCTGCATTATAATTTTGACTCTAATAACTTTTAATGATGACAAACACAGGCTATATGTTAATGACATAGCAGGTGGTAACATAATTACTGTAGAGAAACAGACTCCTTTACACTCCTCTTTGATGTTTGATAGCTCCGATGAACCAAAGTAGACGTTATGTTATCTTGTTAACTGTTTGTGTCTGTGTCAATACAGATAGTGGGGGTATGATGGACAGACCCTGCACCCTCACTGGAAGCCCTGAAAGCATTGAGTAAGTACTCACCATCCCCCCACCCCCAGTAACAGTCATACCATAGTATTGAAAGCATTGAGTAAGTACTCACCATCCCCCCCAGTAACAGTCATACCATAGTATTGAAAGCATTGAGTAAGTACTCACCATCCCCCTCATATTCCACCATAGTATTTCACTAAAAGGATAGTGGAGAACAGTCGAAAAGAGTTTACATTGACCATGCAGGAAATGACAAACGTCAAAATAAAAGTAAGAGATGCTGGCATGCCGTGTAAGCTAAGTGCTGGTTTAGTAATGTTTCGTCCTTTGCTCTGGCCATCAGGCAGGCGAAGCGACTGTTGGGGCAGATCGTGGAGCGATGTCGGAACGGGCCGGGCTTCCACAACGACATGGACGGCAACAACACCATCCAGGAGATCCTTATCCCCGCCAGCAAAGTGGGCCTGGTCATCGGGAAAGGAGGGGACACCATCAAACAGCTGCAGGTCAGAACTCCGGCCATCTCCTCACTCCAAAAAGGAGGAAGTCAGTGTGCACATCCCAGGTGCGGAATGGGATGAATTTGAAAACTACTGAAGAAAAGTCAGCACACAGTTTATCTCCCTCAGGATTTTTGTTTTGTTTTTTAAATACCAACATGGATCCTAATGCCAAAAACCTTACTGACATTTGCAACGATTTTACCTGATTTGGCATACACATACAATGTACTATGTACCCCTTTATTGAGGATATTAAGTCATGTGAAGGCATACTTTTGCGTAAAATGACTGATTAGTGGATAAAATTGCCAAGGCCATAACATGGTAGCAGTATGCAGACTATTAAGATATGAGTTCCTTACTTAGTATGAGTCTAGGAATATCATTTCAGTTCTGTTTTGTTAATTTCTGGTAGCACCATTAACAAAGAACTGTCTCAAAGTGCTCTACAGGGCCCAAGGCCTGAATCCCAAGTCTACTTACTCACCAGCGTTCTGCTATTGGTCATTCTTGGGAGAGCAGACACATTTGCTCCCCCTTCCTCCCCTCCCTTGACCTCCATTTGTTTGGCAGACAAGGCTGTATATGAACACAACAGACCACTAGAGCACATAGTCTAACAAGCTTGTGTGTCCAAACTAATGTGCAATATTCTGGTCAGTCAAAATCTAGTATGTCCCGTACATGTCAGTATTTGTAGTTTCTTTCTTGCAGCTAGGAACTAGAAGTACTGCCTCTTTTTTCCAGCAAAACAGCTGTACAAGGACAAGCTGTACTGTAACTGAGGAAACTATCAAAGCAAAACAGAACATGCCTCGAAGGACATGTTGCGTTGTTGATCAGGGATTTGACTGATATATGCAAAGTGATCTTGTTTGTGTCTGTGTTAATCTGTGTGTGTGTGTGTGTGTGTCTGTCTGTACCCTTTAGGAGAGAACAGGTGTTAAGATGATCATGATCCAAGATGGTCCCATGCCGACAGGAGTGGACAAGCCCCTGAGAATCACTGGGGACCCTTACAAAGTGCAGGTATATCACCTTAGCCTAGTCTTTCCCTGTGTGTGTGTGTGTGTGTGTGTGTGTGTGTGTGTGTGTAGGGGCTGGGTGGTTAATGCTAGCAAGTATAAAGGCATGGTTGTGAGTATGCTGAGAGACTGTTAATTATGCCAATTCCCTTTTTGTTTCACTTTAAATTGGTTAAGTTTCAGGGTACTTGATCCGTATTTTTGGAATCGATACGTTTTGTCTATCTGGGCCTGCCTGAAATTTTGTAATAGGATTAAATGATCACTCTGATTTGACCCACGTTTGAAAAGACCATACTGCTGCCTGACTGCTTTTGAAATACACCATCGTCGTTTCCAAAGTCCCTGAATTTGTCCCCTGCCCTAGGAGTGGAACAAGCTGTGGAACGGCATTGCGTATATTGTCAATAATTGACCAAAACAAATGATCCATGGCTGTTTAGAATGTTCAATGTCAGAAGTGATCAAGCATGCCCATAATTTACATTAACAACAAGTTATCTAGAAGCCATTTACTAAGTAGAACTTGGTTAGTCAGAACAGAATGTGCTACCTAGGAATTGAATCTAAATGACTTGAGTGCCATTAACATCTCAAATAAATAAAATACCATACGTTAAAGTTTATTTTGGAGCTTTTTGGCCTTTATTCAGTTAGGGCAGGGAAGAATGTCAGGAAATAAGCGGGAGAGAGATTGCAGGTGTGATTGGGAAATAACCCGGTGTCTGGTTTGTGCAGCAAGCCCGTGAGCTGGTGGTGGAGATCATCCGGGATAAGGACCAGGGAGACTTCCGCACTGCCAGAGGGGACTTTGGCTCCAGGATGGGAGGAAGCAGCATGGATGTAAGTGCGCCTCGATTCTCCCTCAATGAACGATAGATGGATGAACACATACCTTGACATGAAGTTAAATTTCTTAGTCTAAAACGGTGGTTACATTCATGTGGTTAAGGCTAAATATATCCATAGTTAAAACAGGAATCATCTCTTCAGTGTTTTACCTCTTAAGAAGATTATACTTAAAACATTGCCCATTTTCTAATAATCCTTATCAGAAAACATGTCAGATATTTAGGTAAAATCTTCCTGTTCCTTTCTGTCTTTATTACTTGTATGCTTATTTTTGGCTTTTATTGGCATGAGTGTTTTTTACATTAGGCGGGGGGAAATCCTTTCAGACCTGCAAACTTGCTAAAAGGCAGGCTGACTAACATTTAATTGACATCTACACTGACGGGGGCACCCAAAGGGGGCGGGGGCAGATGATGTGTTGTGTTTGATATTGATTGTTCCATAACCATTAAATAAATTGCGTTTATTTGTCCTCATTAGTGTGACTCTTCCCAGGTGGCTGTCCCGAGGTTTGCCGTGGGGATAGTCATTGGCAGGAACGGGGAGATGATCAAGAAGATCCAGAACGACGCCGGCGTGAGGATCCAGTTCAAGCCAGGTGTGTGCATCGTCATGAGTCACCAGACGAGTGGAGGGAGGTGTGTGTGTGTGTGTGTGTGGGGGGGGGGGGGGTTGAAGATGTCATTGAGCCAGACTTTGCATTGTCTTGCCTCACAGCTTCACCGAAGTTGTGTGTGTGTATATGCAAGGCAGTTTTAAATGATGGAATTTATGTCTGCCCTTCATACAAAAGCACATCATTACATGTTCTTCATGTAAGAGCACGCCATCTTGGGCAAAGCGGTGGGAGTCGATTTCAGCCATTTCTGTCTTAGCTGGCTGGTTGCATCATGTCTGAAATGAAAAATAAATAAATGTCAATCGGAGCTTCCTCCTGCTCATACGTTTGTTGCAGGAAAGACTTTTTACTTCGTGTCACATTTAGGAGATGGAGTCCTGTACTTACTTTGGCTAGAGATAATTGTTAGGTTTCAACCCTTCCAAGACTGTGACATTGTGGTCTGTGGAACTGGTTGGCTGGCTGAGTGGAAGTAGCTGGTGAATCTCCTCCTCTTCCGTGCTCATAGGAATGCCCTTAACTTGCAATTTAGATGTAAACTAGTGAAGGAATGAGTTATTTTATTGTAATGACTGATCGTTTTCTGCCATGTGTCATTAAATGCTACGTCATCTATGGTATATAACCGGGCTGTGGACGCAAGCAGTAGGTTTTATTGATACAATAAATACAAGTATAATCCACAATTTTAGCTAAGATATGTCTGAGGCAGTACTAAATCATTTTTTTACATACTGCGGTAGCCCATCATAGCTGAATGGCACTTTGGCAAATTTGAGTGGCAAAATGGTGCTGAACTGAATTTCATGACCATTTTACCCTGTAGGACAATGTGCAGTATGTATTTTTATTTATTTACAAAATAAACACAACATTTGATTGTATCTGTGCTGACAGTATCAACCAGGTGGAAAAAAATGCTGAGCGAGTGTGAATATTTTTAAGAAATGTATTTTCAGAACATGAATCTGCCCCTAAATCCACAGTTTGCATCTCTATTCTCTGCCCAAACATGATGTATGAGCCTGCCTTCTTTCTTTTCTCTCTCTCGCTCTCTGTTTCCCATTACACAGATGATGGCATCAGCCCCGACCGTATCGCCCAGGTGATGGGCCAGCCGGACAGATGCCAGCACGCAGTCCACCTCATCAACGAGCTGGTCCACACTGCACAGGTTTGCCATCAGCTCGCCCGCCCACTCACTCGTCAGCCCCCCCACCTCAGCTTTCTTTCCAAGCTGTCTCTAACCCCCTGTCTGCTCCCCTCTAAAGCCCCCTGTCTTCTGTAGAGAGCAGAACCTTCTAGAAGTGGCATGTAATATGACATCTAGAGTGCCTTCTAGAAGCCCTGATGCTCTTTGCTCCGTGTTCTCAACCAGCTAGTTCCTTCAGGGAACTGCTCACATCACTCAACGCCATTAACACCTGGAATGGAATGGATTGCATAATAACCTGTTGCAAAGGAATTCTTTGTTTAACATAAATAATTCTTGCCAGTCTTTCACAAGGGCTTTCTTTGAATAAGCTACGGCTAATCCAGATTGTACAATAATTCTCTCTTTTTCAGTGCAATTACATATCAGTGTAACTTGACTGACAGTGACCCTCTTTACGCTAATATTTTCGGTTGTTATAAATAAGATTTATGTAATTGATTGTTATTATCACTTAATGGCAGAGAGCCATTGTGTGCGTGGCTGTTTTTGAACCACATTGTATTCAACATGGATCCATTTGACTTGAAAACAAACGGCGCTCGTAGTGCAAAGAGGGCGCTGTGTTTTTTTTTCGCCATTTCGTTTCCTAAAGCCTCCATACTGTCACTGCTTGTTGTTGTTGTTGTTGTTGTCATCATGTAGCGATCCCCCTTCCCGCCCCAAACCGGCTGGTCCCTGGATGGGTCCAGCCTGACCCCAGACCGACCCGTCCTGGACCCGCTGGGCCCCTGGCCCGGTTTGGGGGACCTCAGTCAGTTGTATGGACAGGTAACAGCAGCGAACTTGTCTGCTTTCTCTGTCCCACCCCCCCCCACCCCCTCGCCTCCACTATCTCAGTCACTGGGTGTTAAACCATTGGTGGAAACGTCAAGGTGGCACTAAGGGGACAGCCTTGGACCGTGCTGTAGACTCGCATTAATAACCAATTGCACGATTAATGTGTTTGGGGAAGGGCTCTGTCAATAACACTTTTTTTAAATGCATTACCCTTTTATTAGTTTTTTCTTTTTTTTTTAGTTTAAATATCACATATAACAGCTGATTGTGACTGGTCTGCCAAGTATTTTGTATTAACAGCCATCACTGGCACATTCCTTAACTTGCGAGATGGTCTTTTATTGCCCAAGGCGATCCCAGAGAGCAGCACGTTAAGGCATACTGTGTTGTGAGTGTACTTGATGGTACAGATCCAGCAGGTGTTGTTACCTTATGTGTTCCCCTTGTGCAGGAGCGGGACGGATTCGGGGGTGCAGCCCGGGGCCGTGGCAGAGGACGCGGGGACTGGAACGTCGGGGCACCTGGAGGCATTCAGGAAGTGACCTACACGATACCCGCTGACAAGTGTGGCCTTGTGATTGGGAAAGGTACCGGATCTTTTGGTTTCTTTCTGATCGATTTCTGTACTTCTTTCCTCAGTCTTTCTTTTGCATACACATATTTGCATACACATACACGTTTTTCTAGGCCAACCTGAAGAAATGTGTGAAGACATTTCCTGTTAAACTCATAAATCCAGTATAACAACTAACCCCCACACACACACCCCAATAGTTCCCCATATATGTACCCTGTTTGACAACCTTAAAGAAATAACGCCTCCCTCTCTAACGGCGTGTTCTGGCAGCTTAATCCACGCTGCGACCTTTACAGGCGTATAAGTGGAAATTGATTTGGTTGTTTCTCACCCCTATAGTTTTTTTTTAACTTCCAAAAAAAGAGGGGAAAAAAATGCACCACAATGGTCTCAAGAATGAGACACCTGCCTGGGTGGCCATGTCGCCCCGGAGCAAACCCCCACCCCCCCCTCCATCCACTTGGCTCAAGCGCCACTTGAGACCTGCTCTCAGGGGGGCCTGGAGAAAAGGATAGTGCTTGTAATGTGACATTAATTGTTGAGAGTTAATAATAAAAGCCCTCAATCACACGCGGAGGTTGCCTCCAGTGTTTAATAAAAGGCCTTTTCAAGCCAGATGGAGTGAAGTCAAGGGAATGAATGAGCTGAATTAGCTTATTGGTCATTCATGCTCACTCTATTGCTAGCTATTTAAAAGTCATTGACCATTGCTGACGTTCACACACCGTGTGTGTAGGTCTTTTTATCTGTGGCGGCTCACTGTGTGACGGGGGGCGGTGACTAGAGACCTTGGCCATCTGTAATAATAATAATAAAAAAAAGCGCAAAAGAAATGTCAGACGGGTGTTTTTGTGGCGAGGGCGAGGGGAAGGATAAACTTGGGTGTCTCCATGGGCATTAGCATGTGAAACAGGGCCAGTGAGGAGGTGAGGGTGGTGGGCCCAGGGCCCTGTCAGCTTGGCCTTTTGGCCGCAGTGATTAATATCTTTACGGTGCTGCAAGGGAGCTGGCTGCCAAGCTGTCAACCGCCACACACACACACTCCACTCCCAACAAGATCTAGTGGTGGACAAAGCCCACCTTCTTAAAAACTCAGGATGAAATTGTTTTTGTTAAAAGGGAGTCGGACACTCCTGTGGCATTTTTGCTCTTATCAACATTTTTCATGGGTTTTGACTCTTGACTGAGTTTAGTTAATGCACATTATGTTCTTTTGGCTGCACAGCATGTTCCTCTAACGACGCTCCTTTTCTTGGCTTTGCATTGTCGAATTACCCAGCCAGTATATGAGGGCCCTTTAATCATGAAGGAATGTAGCTTAGTGTCTCTGTGGTAAGAGCACTCGGATACAAATGTAAAACCAGGCACCGCTGCAATTTAACAAACAAGCCATTGAAGGATCCGGATAGATTATTTCTATATTTGTAATCCAATGAAGAATACATTCAACAGTATTAAAAACTCGTCTTTAATTGAACACTTTGAAACTGTCCTGCCGTTTACCCATACTAAAAGGCCCCCAAGCTTTTTGTTTGCCGGCTGTTTTTGTAAACTCCTTTTCTCTCTGTGTTTAAAACCATAGTTAACGTTCCTGCACCAATGAATAACCACCCCTGGCTTACCCTAAACACTCCCTCCCACTTTTTCTCCAGCTCACTAAACCAGTCTCATTTATAAGGCCAAATTAGCTTGCCTCAGTGCGGTCCCAGTCCATGAAATGAATGGCCAGTGTCTTTAGTCCCTCTTCTGTGTCTGACTGGGGGACCTAATAATGGCTTCATCAATGCAGAAGTTTAATTTGCTTGACAATGGGTTAATGGCCCATGCCTTGTCAGTTGGCAACGACGAGGAGGCCTGTGGAGGCGGGAACTCTTTGACGAGCGTTTTCAGCCAGGGGTCAGTTGGGGTCACTTGAGTGTCACCCAGAAGCGAACAAACGTGTAATTGATGTTCGGACATCCCCTGCACAACCCCCCCACCACCACCACCACCACCTCCAACGCCACTGCTACCCCCTACCCCTCCATCAGGAATCTGTAGAGGCTTTTCAGGAGAGGTGGAGGAGAGGCTGCTTTGCTTGCTTTCTTTCTACCCACCCCTCCCTGCCTCAGCCATTCCCCTCTTTTTCTCCCCAGTGGACAAGATTGAGTGGCGCCGTATGAAAGGGCCAAGAAGGAAACTGTATGGCGGAGAGGATACGCTTTAATTTCTTCCTTCCCCTTTTGTGGCTCTGAGGTGGCACCCTCTCCTCTTGACTCTCGACACTACCCCAGCGCGGTTGGTGGCCCATACGTCCTCCCCTGCCGTATGGCTCTGTGTCGCGGGGAAGTGTTGGCCATTGTTTCTGATTTGCGCGGATATTAAAATACAAAGAGAAGATGTTGTAGCCAGCTTGAGCAACTCTATAGGTACTTTCATTGATTCTACTGGCTTTAGACTCTGAGGACATGTGCCTGGTTCCATCCTCCTTAGCCTGTGGCCCAGTCGTGTTTTGGTTTACAGTCTCGTACTGGTCAGTCCTGACTTCAGCTGTCCAATATGAACTGAGAAAATGTGTCTTATTAGCTATATACTATAACCAGTGAAAAAAAATGACAAGACATTAATGGGCTGGAAGATTATCTCTACAATTATATTTTGAAACAAGTTTAAAAAAATGTGTTAAACGCATCTGTCTGTGTTCGTGAAAAAGTTCAAAAGTCACTTTTAATCAGCCGAAAACGATGGTGTTGTAAAACATATGTTAAGCCTGTGCATGTTCATCACTGTGGATGTACACACTCATCAGCACAGTCGGTGGCCTGTACATCTACCCCAGCTCTTCCCTGTGTGGCGGGAAAGTGTTAACCATTGTTTCTGATTTGCGTGGCTATTAAGATACAAAGGGAAAGATGTTGTAGCCAGCTTGTGCTACTCTGTGAAGGTAGATGCACTGAGGCCACTGGCTCGGCGGGAACCAGAATGCACGTGGCTGCTCCCACCCGCCCATGTTTGTGTGTCTAGTGTTTCCTTACAGCCTCTAATTGCGCAGCTCTCGTTGACTTCTGCAGCTTAGGAGCATTAGATCATTGCGATTTGAAGAAAGGGATGTATTTTGGACCTCCTGTAGCTTGTGAGATAAAGTGAAGCTTGTTCATGGGGGGACGTTTTTTTTTCCAGGCTCACTCTCAAAACAAGCCCAAAAATGCTAACTCTGGCAGCCAACATTACAATATTAAAATAAAAGAGCTAGGGCTGTCAAAGTTAACGCGTTAATCTATGAGATTATTGTGGCCGAGATTAATGCGATAAAATATTTGAACGCAGTTAACGCAACTTTGTTTACTTCCGGTGTGCGTTGACCCCTGTAACGAAACCGCCGCGTCCCTGCAGTCAGTTAGATAGGAGAAACGGAGACGGTAGTGGAAGATGGAGAGAGCTGAGGGATTGTGGGGCGGAAAGTTTCTGTTTAAGAGGCAAAATGACGGAACAATCGACAAAACTAAAGTTGTATGTCACCTTAATGCAATGCACCCGACAGAAAGCAGTCTCAGGTTAGATGGTCGCCAACCCACACTCCACGACTTCTCTAGGAAAATAACTAGACCAGTCCGTGAAAAGGTTACCAACGCTGTAGCAGTTTGGGTTGCCGGTGACTGTCGGCCCATCAACAGTTGAAGACGGTGGGCTGACTGAGGTGTTTTCCGAATTGCTTCAGGGGACAATTCTTACGATTTACCGTCGAGAGGCACCATTCACAACTGTTGGCAGAATCCAACACCTGTACTTAACCGCACCAACCTGTTTTTTTTTTTTTTTTACAGGTGGGGAGACCATCAAGAACATCAACCAGCAGTCAGGAGCCCATGTAGAGCTGCAGAGAAACCCGCCGCCCAACACCGACCCCAACATGCGCATCTTCTCCATCCGTGGCACCCCTCAGCAGATGGAGGTGGCTCGGCAGTTGATCGATGAGAAGATCGGGGTAGGTGCCCCCCAAACCATCTCAACCGCCCCCCCCCCCCCACCCCCACCCCCGTCCAGTCCCTGCCCCCACCCCCGTCTTCACCAACCTAATTACCACACGCGCAGTTTTCTTTGAATGGCCACGTCACTGAAGTTTGTGAGGTGGTCCCTCGAACCCAGATTAGCAGGAGAGGCCCTGGTGCTGACACCACAAGCATACAGCATTTTCTTTGCTTCATTTTTATTACAATTATAGTACATTTGTTTATGCAACATAGCATACTATACTATAAAGCATATGTTGGAATGATCACATCATGAAGCCTTCACTGGGTTATAAATTCCATCATGTATCTCAATCATGCCTTTTTAGTTTGGAGGCTTTTGGGGTGTTTCTTGGGGTGATGTAAAGTCAACTACCAAATGCCACCCTTTTTGCCCCTGCCCCCCTCCCACAAAACCACACACATACACTCACACACTTTCACCCCTCGTGGCCTCCTCACCCTACCTGGCCTCTCTCCATACACACAAAAGTCAGACGGCCAACAATCAATCACGCGCGCCTAATGGAGTGCGCAAGGGCCGATGTCTGCCCTCTGACCTTGCCTGGTTGCTCATTCAGCCTCAAGTGTCTCTTCCTTTTCTTTTGCTCCTCTTTCCTTTCTGTTCTTTTCTTGTCTCACTGCTCTGCTCTTCTCTCCTCTCCCCCTCCCTCCCCAGGCGTCAGGGCTGGGAGGCAACAGCAGTTTTGGCCTCAATCCTTTCACCCAAGGCCCAGCCACCCCTCACCAGAAGTAAGTGCCCTTTTTTTTGTGTTTTTTTTTGTTGTTCTGAGTGTTTGCGCCAGTCTTTTGTTTTTTTATTTCACTTCCTCCTTATGCCTGCTAAGCATAGTTTTTTTTAAAGTTTTTTTTAAATGGCAGACCATTGTGAGCAGGTGGACTTTTTTGTTGTTGCTGTTAGGCAGTTCTTCTCCACTTCCTCCCTTAAGATGGCTCTTTCTCTACAAATAATGTCATTGTAGAACACCCCCCAAGCCGTATATTTGCGTCCCACTTAATAATGTGGAATTACTTTGTGTTCTCTATTCTGTGATGGCCAGCACCACCATACATATTGGATAGTTCGTATATTTGATTAAATATCTAATAAAAAAATCTTTGTCTTGCTTCCTGTGGCAGTGGACCGCAGACCTTCATGACTGGAGGCTGGGGCACAACCTACCAACCATGGCAGCCCCAGGGACAACAGGACCCCAGTAAGTCCCCCTCTAAATACCCACCCTACCCACAAAACCCACCACCTCTACCAACGCCTTCTTACACCCATGCCTTCCCCCCTTTCTTACCCTTCTTCCGTTCTTCCTGCCTCAGTGGTAGGGTATGCCAACTACTGCTTACACAGAACTCAATACAGTCCCCCTACACACACACACACACACACACACACACACACACACACTCACTCCCTCAGTATACGATGGCTCTTTGTGTGAACTGAATCAACACTACATTTCACATGCCGAAGAGTAAGTGTCCATTGAAGTGCGGCTGCCACCCGATGAAGTTGGAGGTTGATGGAAGCAGTTGCGTTTCTCTACAAGGAGAGGAGATAAAGAAAGTGGTGGGTGGAAAGGGTGAGGAGGAGATATAGAGAGGGAGGGAGGGAGAAAAAAAAAAGGAACTGGCCCAATCTCAGTGCAGAGGCTCTGTTTTTCAAACAGTGTTATCTCTGTCTGGTTTCAGGTCACAATGGATCCCAGACCGGACAGATGGACTATTCCAAAGCATGGGAGCAGTATTATAAAAAGCTAGGCAAGTGTCTGTATGTGTGAGGGAGGGAGGAAATGTGTGGACGCAAGCTGTGAGCTACTAAAGGAGCCACCACTGACCCCTGCCTCACTGCCAGCCAATATCCTGCTGGCTAGGATTCCGCCAACCCTCCAGCAAGACAGACTTAAGATGTCTGAGGGTCTTAACAGCCCAGTCCTACCCCCACACCCCGTCACCCCCACCCCCCTTCGAAACATCAGATCTGAGAACCTCTCCTGCCCCCCTCACCACAAGCCCCCCTACCCTCTGATTATCCTGCTGTCCCCCCACCTGTCCGCCACACCAGAAAGCCCCCTCGTCTCCATCACTACCGTCCTGCTGGCAGTGCCATGGCAACCCTCTTGCTCCCCAGCACAGCTTGTGCAAAGGTGGAATTAGTAGCCATCTCAATCTCTCTCAGCAGCTTGGACTTCAGCGGTCATGTTAAGTTTTATGCCGTTAGGTCAAAAAAAAGAATTAACTCAAGAACGAGTGATTTTAGAAGACCACTGGTGTGTCCTTACCGCTTTCTCGTAAATTCTCATCGAAGTGCTGCGTCTCCTGTGAGACCTCATGCGCACATGCATGAACATGGCATTCTGACATTCTGTTACATTTCTTATAGTAGCACTGCAGATGCCATTTCAGTGCAAATAATCACGCTTTCGGTGTTCTTGGACTTGGCTTTCAAGTCTGAAACAATGTGGTAGGTATATTTTTTTTAAACATTCTTACTCTAGAAAATCTTGGTTTCTATAACTGCAAAAGGAGTTATAATTCATGAAATGATGGTCGTGGAAGTGTGGATATTTTCTTGGCACAGCAAATAGCCTCACCCTAACCCTCAGGTGCGGAAGTAACTTTCATGGTAAGACTTCAGGGTAACAGGGTTCCCACGGTCATGGAAATCCGGGCAACGTCATGGTATTTTAAAATCCCATTTTCCAGGCCTGGAAAAGACGTGAAATTGAATTTAGTTGTGCAGTGCACTGCCGAGTCTGAATTTTGAGTGCCACTGCTGAAATTTCACACGGTTTATAATTTATAACAAGAAGTAATGCAAACTAAGGAAGTTAGATTTAATGCTACAGGCCTAATCTACAGGGCAAATGACTAACGCCAGTCAGAATTCAGTCAGTGAGTAGGCTAGTGCGGTGGGAATTTTTAAACAAAGATATTAATGTTGGGTCTAAACGGTTTTCATGCCATTTTTAACGCCTAACTCTGACGCTCGTACAGGGAAGAGCTGTATTCTCAACTCAACTCTCTTGGGGTTAGCCACACCCACTACACGGCTATAAGGTGCGATTAACATTGTCACCTATAGAAGCATGCCAGTTTCAAGGCTAGCCTAAAACCTAGTGTCAACATCTCATCTGATCTGTCATCCGTCAGCATGTTTAGTATGCAATGTTGCCAAGTTTATTAATTTATTACAGTCCTTAAAACATTGGATCGATCAACTCGGTATCATTTTCATGTCACATCCCAAGATGGAAACATAACCTAAACCATCATACAGTACTTTTCTTTTCAACTGAACTACTACACTTGTCTGTATGGATCAGTCTATTTGTTATTTCTAAAAAGTAAAAAAGACAAAACATAGCTTATGTTAATATTATATATACACATAATATGCATTGATAATACTACGACTGATAAAGAATAATAAAAGTAAAAGCACTGAGGGTCCAGCGTCCAGCACTGTTTGTAGGTCTAATGAAATTAATTATGTTATTGTACTCTTCCATGGATAATATTTAGTTGTGTGAAATTTCTGCAGAGTAATAGTTTCCATTTTAATTTGATTTAGCCTTAATAGTCTATTAGAAAAGGAATGATGAGGGTGGTTGTTTAATTTTTATTCAATAATTAGGCCCAACCTGTAGAGTAATAGATGCAATTTTGTGCCAGTGAGAATTGTGAATGGACTCTGATATTTCATTAAGTGTCCTTGAAAAGGTGGGAACCCTGGGTGGGAACCCTGTGGTAAGAAAAGACAGTGTGGCTAGATGGTCCGCTGTAATGACTGTTAGCAGTGTTCTTTCTGCATCTGTAATGCAGGTCATCTTTAAATATGTCCCAGCATCTTAACCTCGAGCTTAAGAGTGATTATAACCAGGGCTTTGTGGTTGCTTATGTTAGTTGAATGCCACTCTGTATACTGAATACACTCCAGGCTCATAACACGGAGGTTTTTGCAAGTCTCCTGCCAGAGCGTTTAGGCCTCTACAAACCTGCTGTGGTTGTAAACAGGCTGATTTGTTGTCATATTTTATGCATGTGATAATGGTGTGGATGACACTAGGCTGACTGGCAGTAAAAGTTTGACTCACTCTGCGTCACCCCCCCCCCCCCACCCCCTCGTTTGTGCAGGTCAGCAGAGCCAAGCCCAGAGCAGCGGCCCTGACTACAGCAAAGCATGGGAGGAGTACTACAAGAAACAGAGTAAGCACTAGGGCACGAGGCATCGGAAACTCTTTCACTCGCTCTTGTTCTCATCACTCCCACTAGTGAGCGCGCACGCTCTCTCGCTCGCACCCTTCCTCCCTCCCTCAATGCTGCTGTCTGGGTTCACTGTTATGTCTTCCTTTCTGTTGGGCTCTCCTCTGCCCCCTTCCCATCTCCTGTGCGTCTTGCATTCTCTTACCGGCATAACTTGGTTACTTCACTTTGGGCCTTCGTTTCCTTTCTGTTCTGTGTGTATATGGGTGTGTACTTATGGATTCTCCTTTCCCCCATGGTCTGTCTCTTCCTTTTCCCCTCTGCTTTATTTTTTTCTTTCATTCATTCTTGCTCTTTTTCTTTCTCTCTTTAGCCCAGGCTGCAGTGTCCGGGTCCCAGCAGAGTTCTCCTCCAGACTACAGTGCTGCCTGGGTGGAGTACTACAGACAGCAGGGGGCCTATTACGGCCAGGGTGCACAGCAGACACAGGCTCCGGGCCTTCAGGTGAGGGCTTCACTAAACTCAGACGAGCATAATCCAGAGGTGGGAGTGGCTCAGCAGAAACACTGTAAATGTAAATCGCAAGCATTTCATGTATTGGTTAACCTTTCTCATTAATGTTGAGTGTAGACTTCCTGCTTTGAACCATATTTCCATATTTGGGCTAGACGTGATTGTCACTGGCTGCAGATATCTAGGTACAACTTGGGCAGAGTTCATGGTTGTAAATCGTTCGCAAACCAGATTACCTCCCCCAGGACCATGAAGACATGCACCGCTTGGCGTCGTTACCACTTTTCATTCAAAGCAAGCCTGAAGGCTTCTGATAACAGTCAATTATTTACTAAATCAGCTGATTACATTACTGCATATGGCTAGCAAACCACTAGGGTCATGGGTTCAACATCCAGGGACACGTACACTGATGAAAATGTGGATCTGCATTGTACTAACCCTAGTCACTGAAGTTAAATGTAAATTGTATGTGTAATGGGTCAGAGGATGGATGGATGGATGGATGGATGGATGGATGGATGGATGGATGGATGGATGGATGGATGGAGGATGGATGTTGCATGTAGTGGTTCAGTTGTATGAAACAGGCTGTTGTGGAGTCGACCTCTAAAGATCTGAAACCTGTGTTTTTGGTCCTGTAGCTCTTAATGTTGATATGGTGATATGTGGTGGTGAGGAAGGCAGGCACACACGGCCCAGTGAGGTCTCCCTGCTGCTGTTTTTAGAGTATGTGTTCCTAACGCTGCGCTTTCTGTTCTCTTGCAGGATCATTAGAGCGGAAGCCCTTTAGTCGGAGACTTTTGAATCACTGAGAGGATGAAAACAAAACCTTTTGTAACAGAGGTTTCTAGATTTGCAACGCCTTGAAGACTTACTTTTTTCTTAGCGAGAAACACTAGCTGTAGAATGACTTATACAATTAAAAAAAGAATATTTCTAAATCAGGAACATAAAAAAAAATTGTTACTAAATACTTGTGTACACCATTATATGAATGGACAATTTCCGGGATCCCTTTTGGACTTCACAGACTTTTTTTGTTGTTGTTGTTGTTGTTTGTTTTTCTATATTTTCCTTTTTAATTCAGATTTAAAAAAATAAACCCGCCAAAATGAACCCCGGAATTGTAACATTTCAACAACGCAATATAATCTATTTTTTCTAGTTCTGTTGCAATAAAATCGTAATTTTGGGCTTAGCAGTCTTGAATGCATTTTTGTTTTGTTTTTGTCATAAAATGTTTAAAGAATGTGTAAAAATGTTTTCTTTCTTTTCCTTTTACATAAAGCATTTTAATTCAGTAAGATGAAACTGTGATGTTTTGTTACAGGAAAATGTATTCTTTTGTTACAAAAAACGATGAGTGATGTTGGCAAATGGCAGTCAATTCCTAATTTAATTCCTGTTGTGCTTTGTATTCTGTTTTCCTTGTCATTTTATTGTACTCTGGTTTAAAAAGGTGCAATATCTTATTTCATTTTTGAAACAAAGATGGATTCTCTAATATTTTGACAAACGTTTATCTTGTAGATCTTAGATATATTTTTTTTAGGCGTATGGAAATGTAATGGATAATTTTTTTTATTACAATGATCTGATATTGGGATACATGGGGTTGTTGCATATTGTGAGTTTTTGCCTTTGCTATCTTGTAAAACTATGTATGTATGCTCAGATACTTGACTAAATACTTTATTTAAAATATATATATATAATTAAATCAAAGACGTTTTTTTTTTCCTCTTCATGGAGTCATTATCACAGGAAAACTGTCCCTGTTTTTCTGTTCTGTTTTCATACTGAAATTTTTCAAAGATCGTGAATGTGTAATTTGAAATTTGATGTTGCATCTTGCTATGGACAAAAATGAGAAATGATAGGTTTTTATGTATGTTTCTGTACGATTCAAGACTGCTAAGCCCCCAGATCCTACCTGTGTAATAATTAATTGTAGTTTTTTATATTCTAAGTATTAAGATCAAAGTTGTCTTATTTGGTACCACCCAGCTTCCCCTAATGCCCCAACCAGTACACACTGTGGACTCGTGTACAGTCCAATGCTAATAACTTTTTAATTATTTTTTTTTCTTTCTATTATGTGTGATCTAATATATGTATGATTGATTAGTTACAAATTTGAAAATCTAGTATTAACTTCATTGCTTAATGAAAAGGGATATTATAATTTCAAACAAATGTTTAAATTTAGTGTTTTTTCCTCATGTGTACAGGTAACAGTGTATTAAAAAACATCAAAAGACTACTTTTGTGCTTCTTTTAATTTTCTTTTAAATTTCGGTTTCTAGACTTTGGTTTCCCTCTAACACGTTCCAAGTTCAAGTGAACCATCATACTGAAAACTGAGCACGGTGTTTTTGTTTTGTTGTTTTCTGAAGCTTTTTCACAAGATTCAAGTCATCCTCTGTACGTAAAAACAATAGCCTATTTGTATGGTTTATGCTGTTGTGTCTAAAGGAATTATATTTTCTATGCAACTTCATGCTGCATTTAACTGAAATAAATTGCCAGCAAGTCTCATGATTAAAAGCAGATTTTATTTATTTCCTAGAGGACTTTTCATCAAAGTACTGTTATGGTTAAGTTTTTCTCTAAACATTTAATGTTTCTCAACTGAGGAATTTCACTTATGCAGACAGACATGAAGAATTTATTTGTCTTTTAAAGATAGTTAAGAAATGTGTTTTTTTTTTTGTTTTTTTTTAAGTTATCAAACAGTTTGGGGGTGTGTGCATGCGTGCATCCATGCCTCAAACAGGAGATTGGTTGTGTGCGTTTGGATGATGTAAGCACCCAGTTGTGGTTTTTGCGCATTCAGACATCCGGTAACTACACATCAGAGAAGGCGCCCAGGGAAAGGCAGCGCCAAGCGAAAATGCCTGCTAAAAGGGCACTTAAAAAGTTGCCGACACCCCTGCCAGTAATGGGCATTGGCCCATCTACCATCAGTTGGGGAATATGGCGATGACATGAAGTTCCTCATCCAATCTTTTTAATAGTCGCTTTGTGTCCTTTTTGGCATGGGCAGCTAGCCGGCCATCAGCACCCATCCAACGAGGGGAGGAAGTCCCTAATTGAATCCTAAGTGGTGGCACTCGAGGGCCAGAAGTCCTCGAGGAGGGTTCCTATCGGGACGTAAGAGGGCTCTTTAAATACAGATCAGCTCACTTTTAAATTCATGTCTAGAAGGCGCACACACACAGGACGTGTGTGATTCATAGCTCACTGTTTTAATCCCGTCAGCATCCCCCAAGGTCGTATTGTCCTGTTTCTATAGCTGTGCCTGCAGCATTCGGGCACATTAGAGACTTGTAATGAATGTTTGGTTGTATGTATGTGACCTTCATGTACTCAGTGTTGATGTAAGGGCCTTGACTGGTCTGCATCCCCATTGCAGGGTGGCTCAATTGAAGCTCAATGCCATCTTTCATTGTTAGCTGCCTTTGCCCTGCATTTCTTTGCACTCCTAATGGCATGCACAAGCGGGCATTGCATAATGCATCTCATGAGTCCTGCCAAGAGCGATGACTCGCCTTTGTATCGGTCTCCATTTCTGACTGCCACTGTATTAATAGTGTGACCTGTTGGGAGATTTCTATTTGGCATTTCATGGACCACTGCTGCTTCAACACTGCTAAGATTTGTATGCAGCCATTACGGCTCAACTCCATTCTCCAGTTACAAACACAGAGCGTAATTAAAACCTAACCTGTAAAAGTGTAAATAATTAGCGTTGCAAGACGAGTGACTAAACATTTATTGGATTTCCTTGCTATTTGTGTGTCATTGTCAGGAGCTGTATTAAGTATACATTAAATTGAATGCATATTATATACACATTAATCTCAATCTGCACTCTGCAGCTTGTGATCCCCTTGCAGTGTGGCAATTAAGAGGCACTGATACAGGATTTCCCCTTGCCTTCATTGTAGACACGCAGCTCAGGGATGGCCCTGGTGCTGCCCTTCCCATTGTCCCAACTCCCTGTGGAACCTGTCCAAGGGGAATTTTTTGGGGAAATCCAACATTTATTGAGCATTGTCATTTAAAATATTTACCCTCGCTGGGGGGGCACCAGCAACAGCAAGGACCCCCCCCCCCCCCCCCCTTCTCCCCTTTGTCCCACACTGACAATCCGCAGCTGTTCCCAAATCCTCCCCATGATTTTGATCCTCTTGCTGTCTCTTTATTCTATGAATGTGATGGCCCTATGGACAGAAAAGGGTTGTCTGGGATGAATCCATAGAGAATATGGGCACATTCTAATTGTCAGTTGGTGCACTCGAGACAGGACACAGACACTTAGAGAGGGGCACACATGCAAACATTTGCACATTGTAAATTGAATTCTTCTCGTCTTGATTGTAGAAGAAGAGGAGGAGGTTCTGACACGTTTCTCCAAAAGGATGAAAGGGCATTTCATTTGATTTTGTGACGAGATCCTATTGAGTTTTCCATAACTGTTTGATGGCATATTTTTCTCACTGTCAGTGGTAAACAAGTCTCATGACGCTGATGAGTTTTTCTGTTTATGCCATTTGGGACAGAACCCTCAGGCTTCAATTATCCCTCCCTCCCCAAATACACCTCCTGTGGAGCTGGAGTGTTGTCGGGCAGGTGCTCAGTCCCATCTTGGGAAAGGTCTTTGGGGGACTGATTCACCCTCTCTCACCTTTCCTGCTGATAAGCCTCTCCATCGCTATACCCATGCTGTGATATCTACCTTAATCTCTTTTTAATGGTACATATGAATATCCCTTCGGAAAACCGAGTTCTGTCGTTGAAGCTCGAATAAACTGGAAGAGGCAGCTGATATGTCTCATAGAAGGCTACTTTTACGGAAGGAAGCTATTCATTTTATTTGGATTGGTTAAGGGGAAAATGTGTAGCTCTTTAGTTTTACGCAGCCCCTGACTCTGCTCTCTTTGAAGTGTAGGCCAAATTGCAGCTAGAAATTAGCAGCTTGTTGGTTATTTAACTGAATATCTACCTAGTCTAATTTAATGAACTGTTGATTTAGTCCAGTTAAATTAAATTCAATATTCTAGCGTTTTATGCTTATTCATTTTGTTCTCTTAATTTGGTCAAATACGCAGTTATTAACATTACACGTATAATGAAACGTTTACTAAATAACCCACAATTAAATGTTCAGATTATTTTATACGAGAGTTTGAAATCGACAAAACCAAATCGAAAATCAATTCATGTGTAGGCCTATATATGTAGTTCTAATGCCAGTCTACAAAGTAGAATGACGAATGGAACCGTAACTATTTCAATATGCACTGCACAACAGTATTATCAGGCATAATACATGTTATTATCTCTCTTCTCCCCATAACCTATGACAAATGTGGCTTTTTTGTGGAGTTTTGTTCGAAAAGTGGATAAAAAGCATGAACATGTTCTACGTTGAACAACGCTATTGGGCAGTATAGGGGTTATGTCTGTCACTGACATTGTCTGGCATCAATTCAGGACATTTATAATAATCAATAATCGTTAGATTTTTCTTTTGAGATGGGAAATTTGTCAAATTAATCACTAACTTAAATTCATGGTCTACTCAAATTCCTGTAACATTTATGCATAAAAACATGGCCTTCCCATGCGCAAAGCTTACATGGTTAGAACGTTTCAAATAAACTTTTACATGCTAAATATCACTGTAGAGGAGATGAGAATGAACCCCTTTGAAGAGGGGTGAAAATCATTTGGTGAAAGACAAATTAAGGAGGGGGACACCCCCATGAAATGCAGCTGTTGAAGCGTAATCTTTTTTCTTGCCCTGTCACTCACCTTAATTTTCCCTCGTCACTGCGTTCTTAGCGACTCCCTCGCCATTGACGCTCCGAGTGTTCCCTCTCTCACATTTGATTGCGCGTCCATACTCGTCAGACCCCAACTTGTCCGCATACTCGGACCCATCCCCTTGTTCCCTTTTTCAAAAGAAAAGGGTGCATGGATGTCAAATTGTCCTCAAAACACCATGAAAGATTGATTTGCAGCACTTTTCACTCGGCTGACATCATTCCAAGCCGAAGTGAATGGTGAACCCGCGAATCCGGGATAGAATAAAGATGTCCTTGCCGATGCAGAGTGAGGAAAGTGCTCCTTTACTTGCAGTCCATCAAACCAGAAAAATAGAGGAGCTGGCTATTGAAAGAAAAGCCGTATACACGTAGCATAAACGCTGTCACAATCTGAGGGCTTCATATGAACATCTATGAATATTAAAATGCTCACTACAAGGGAAAAAGAGGACGGATCTCGTCAAGGCAGATTTGTGTGTGTGCATGAGGGACAATGAAATAGACAACACGGTCTTTTCTCTTTTCTTCTCCCATAATCACCAAGACTTGGACAATCTCATGCTAAATATGGGAAGAAATCTTGAATACGCCGCTCTCACCAATGATTGTACAAAAAACGTAGAACACATTTTTTGTTACGTTTTGTATACAAATACAACGATAAACGATATGGAAATGAAAATTAAAAGTGTTTTGCTAAGGGTTTAAACTTAAGAGAAGTCGTTGCAAAGGCAGCTTTAACTGATTATATTATTTTTAATAAACATAAATATGTTTTATAAACACAATCATTTCGATTTTGTGATGGTCAAAATACTAATATTAAAACAGTCAACAATTGGCTTTTGTTTTCTCACATGTTTTGAACAAATCTGATTTTTAGATATTTAAAAGTTACAAATAAACCTGATGTTTAATAGTTAAGCAACTGGCTATACGATTATTAATTTTAGGATAAGCTATCCTCAGGTGGCTTGCATAAGCTGCATTGTCACAGTTTAGGTTACTTCGGACAACAGCGCAGCAGAGTGAGCAACTACTCATGCGGAGAGAGAAACCCCTTCCTCTCTCTCTCACTTCATCCTGACTCCCTCCCTCTTCTCTCTCTCTCTCCCCCCTCTTTCTCTCTCTCTCACACACACACGCACTCAGACTGTGTGTTTGCATCTCACTTTCGTTCTCAGAGGGGGTGGCCCATTCGTGAAGACGTTTTCTATAGCGTAGGGGAGTGCCATTAATAACTAATTAGAACAGGGTCACGCCGGCCACATATAAGAGAACCTTGACTGCAGGACGAGGTGCATTTTAGACCCGAGCGTCCTACTCACAGGAATAAGACTATCACACAGACTTCCCCCTTTTTATAGCAAAGGTAGCAGTCACTGTCGTGTTTTCGCAAACTAATTTCTACTGGTAAAGTGATTTTTTCATGCCATGGGTTCAGTACTGCCACCAGATGCTCTTGTGCTGAAATCGGGGTACAAATCTCAGAGTCGCTCCATGTCTGAAATCATCACCTCGGACATTCTTCACAGTTTCCTCTATGGCCGCTGGAGAAACGTGCTGGGGGAGCACCTTTTCGAGGAAAAGACTAGCAGCATCAGTCCCAAAACTGCCTTCACCGCCGAAGTGCTCGCACAGTCCTTCACCGGTGGTAAGTTGCCGTGCGATTCTGCAAATGAAATGTTTATAAGTGTGTGCGGGATTTATCTCGAAAATGTGTAGAGAAGAGCCTATGTTGCGTATAGAAATAAAGAACATATTGCATATAGATTTAGATTGCATAGGCCTATATATATTTGGCTAGATATAAAGGTTGAGAGAACATAGACTATTTTGTAAAGACTGTCTTGCGTGAAATAGGTTATGGAAATACTTTTTTGTGTGCACGTGATGAAATGTTAAAATAACAATGACACGACACCTTATTTGTCATACAAATACATTTTTATTTCAATCGCTTTTCGCTTTCATTGAGAAATTATATAAACCATTGAGTGCAAATTGTTGTGACTGCCCTGTTTTATTTAAGTTCACCTACTTGCATTATCACTACAATTAGAGAAGTATGACCCATTCGCTTGCAATAATTGACTAAACTAGCGTAAAAATGCCCCTCATAGGCCTACTTATATTCTGAAAAACCTCCGTGAGGTCTTATCCTCAACGGGGCCCTCTGTCAAAAAGAATGAACCGAAAAAGTGAGAATTTATACTCTCCCACTGTTCGAGATTTCTTCCCAAGGTCCCCGTGACTTTCGCATTACTGTTCTCCAGCATTTTCCCACTTTGTCTCCTTTATTTCCACCCATTTAGCGCATTAACCCATTTTGTGTTTGAGACCTTGCATTTAGAAGCTTGTTAGGCGTGTAACTGTTGGTGACTGAAAGAAGAAGGGTATTAAATTAATTTGGTTAACTTTGTGCTTGACCTGAGAAAGTTTCCACTTAAACCGAAGGGAGAGAAAGGTTCCCTTTCTTTAAGATGTCCCGGGTTTTATCCTGCATTCATCAATCTCCGGACAGTCTCTTTTCCTCTGTTGGCAGCTATGGGGCTCCAGCGCTTTTCTCTTTCTTTCGCTTTAATAGATCGCTGTTCCTGCGGTAATGCGCCATGAAGGCTAATTCTATTGCCATTCACAACATGTCAACCATCTAATCGCCTTTCCATTTTTTTGTTTGAGAAATTCCTGTGTCTTTTAAACAAGTCTTAGTTTCTTTCAGCGCAAATTTATTGCTACAAAGTTCTTAAAAGGATAATGAATTTGGAATTAGCCGTTTCTTTCCAGTTGAGTTTAATGAATATCATTCAGAGCCATGACAAATTGCTGGACCTCGGGTAATACGGGACCATTTAACCTCGGTTCGGCCAGTCTTTTGGTGGACTCAACTAAAATTTCTTTGATTTTGACATTAAAGAAATCCGAGATTGTTCTTTTCACGCTGTCAAATGAGGTTGAAAATGCTTTATGTGGTCTTTTAATTTTACACAATATAGCTCTTTCAGCAATTTAATCGAATTAGCTAGCGGTAAAGATGTAGGCCTAATATTTCGTGACTGAAATAAAGTCTTGATGATTTGTTGCAAGATAGTAGGCTATACTCCGGCTTGCTTATAGATTATTGCAGAACAGCATTAGACAAGACAATCTGTAAATCAATGTTTATAAGAAGGGCATTTTTCAAAAAGCTTTTTATCTAATTTTATTCGAAATTGTGGACATACTAAAGACAGTATAGATAAGCTATTTAACCTTAACAACATACACTGCGAATACGAAATATAAAATGCTAGTAAAAGACCGTAAAACTACCATAATTCCGCAGCCTATTTATATGTTGCCTAACTGTTTTTGTTCTCTGCAGAGGTGCAGAAGCTGTCGAGTCTGGTATTACCCAGTGAGGTCATCATCGCGCAGAGCTCCATCCCAGGAGAGGGTCTCGGGATTTTCTCCAAGACTTGGATCAAAGCCGGCGCTGAAATGGGCCCCTTCACGGGGAGAGTCACCTCTCCTGAGCACGTGGATTTACTGAAGAACAACAATTTGATGTGGGAGGTGAGCATCTCTTTATTTCCATGCGTCTCATTCAGTACACGCAGTGGCCTCTACGCAGATTAACGGCAGGCTAATACAAATGTCGGCTACACTATATCTTAATTAAAGAATAGCATCAGGAATGGACCGTTTAGGACAACTATTTTTTATCTAAGTTTTGGCACCTAGAATTGTTCAGAAAGTTATTGTACAAAATATGTTTCTAAAGAGTTTATATTTATAGGGATGCATGTCGCCGTATTTTTTTTTTTTTACATTCCCACATTGTGCGTGTCCGAATTCATTCTTAACGTGTTGCTCTTGGTGCTCACCCACAGGTGTTCAACGAGGACGGGACGGTGCGATACTTCATTGATGCCAGTCAGGAGGACCACCGCAGCTGGATGACCTACATCAAGTGCGCTCGCAACGAGCAGGAGCAGAACCTGGAGGTGGTGCAGATTGGCAGCAGCATTTACTACAAGGCGTTAGAGGTGAGACATGCTAATTTTAACTTCGACCTGGAAACAAATACACTGAATGAATTCTTCTGGGCAATGCTGGCGAGCCAAAAGGCTTCACTCTGTCTGAAGGACGCTGCCAAACTCTTGAACTGTTGCCTCATGATTGTTTCTGTGCCAGAATACCCAATACATCCACTGGCTCCAAAGAGGAATAAATCTAACTACCATCCACCATTCCAAAAGCAGTGTGTCTAAGAACCTGATTGATAGCAAGTGGTTGAAATGGAATTGAATGCTTTTGGCCAACTGAACTAACAGAGTTAAATAATGTTGCCTCTTTTTCATACAGACTATCCCCCCAGACCAAGAACTGCTTGTCTGGTATGGAAACTCACACAATACATTTCTTGGCATTCCTGGAGTCCCCAACATAGAGGATGAAAACCAGAAAAAGATCAGAAATGGTGAGTCACTCAACAGAGAACAGAATGACTTACATATAATGAGTGTGTGTGTGTGAGAGAGAGAGAGAGAGAGAGAGAGAGAGAGAGAGAGAGCGCGTGTGTGTGTTTGCATGACTGGAGCTGATCGTTGTCAGTGTAATTATAAGAACAATAGGTGTTATTAGTTAAGGTGCTCATCCCCTCTGTACGGCTGTCGGATGTGTCTTGCAGCACGAGACCCTGTTGAACTCAAGATCTCTATCTCATCTGTCACTTACAATTGGACCCATTGACTGTGCTTAGTACTCTTTGGCACAGATCACAGATTACTGATCCATACCACTTAAACCATTCAGAGAGGGTTAAAAAAGGCGGATTGGTATATTGAGGTATATTGATGGAGATGTATTTTTGTAATACATGATATGCGTGCATTCAGCAACAGTCATCTCAAAGCAGGCCAAACTGTGGTGAACCCTGAGGGATGGTGAAAAATACTGAGGGTTTAAATAGCAAGCAGTGCTCTGCTGAACACAGGGGCATTCAAAGACTTGCTTGGTGCCCAAGGCAAACATACAATGTTAGCCCCCCCCATCCATGCTAGAGGGATAACCTCTTTGGGGAGACATTGCGTCCTACAGGTGTGGGGGTGGGGTGGATGTTGTTCTGCCCTGTCCCTATAGGTTGAGGGAACCCCAAGCATAGGGTTTTGTACAACAGGTTGGGGCAGAGCGAACAGTTGCATGTGCAGTAGTCTACTTGAGCGTGTCTTTAGTGTTTGGTCCCCCCATCAATCCCGAACCTAACAACTCTATCTTTCCCTGTCTTCTCAACAGAGGATTCACATCACAGTGACGGCTCCTCTTCCTCATCCTCTTCCTCCTCCTCCACCTCCTCCGCGGCCGCCCGCATGCGTTGCGTGATCTGCCACCGAGGCTTCAACTCGCGCAGCAACCTGCGCTCACACATGCGCATCCACACACTGGACAAGCCCTTCGCCTGCCGCTTCTGCAACCGCCGCTTCAGCCAGTCATCCACGCTGCGCAACCACGTGCGCCTGCACACCGGCGAGCGGCCCTACAAGTGCGACGTCTGCCAGAGCGCCTACTCCCAGCTGGCCGGCCTCCGGGCACACCAGAAGAGCGCCAGACATAGGCCGGTGCCCGGCGCGGCAGGTGGGGTAGAGGCCGGCCAGGGCTCCTTTCCCACTCAGCCCCAACAGATGGCGCCACCGCCTCCCATGCCCCATCCGGCTGTGTCTCTCGTCCACCACATCCCCACTATGGTGCTCTGATAGACAAGGGATGTGCATTAAGGTTTTTTTTTCTCCTCCCCATCATGCAAACAACACTGCACTTTACTGCTCACAGAGGAACACACAAGAACCCTGCACTCACAGTGTGGACTGGAGGCAGCCACCTAGACACAGACTGAGTCAGGGGTTAGGGAGGCATCCACTGATGGCTATGTGCGCTCATACGCCACCTCACGAATAAGCTTAATCACTTCATATAAAGTGGGTACATCATAATCAGTATGTTACTGTTTTTCAAATGAGCAGGATCAAAGCACAGGAACATTGATCATCGAACGGTTCATTTAGAAAGAAGATACATGTCTTTTAATGAGTGCTGCTGATCCTGGATGTCCTACAAAGTGTACAGTTTTAGCACTGTTGATAAAATAAAAAGTCTAATCAGAAAGCACAGGACAACTAAAGCACAATCAGCACAGTCCAGTTTTATATGGTAGCTACTTATTTAGGTATTCTATTATTAAGGCAAATCACAGAGCGTTTTAAAAGAAAAGTTTTAAAAATCATTTCCATAATGTCATTGCCCTGGCATCTCAGGAAAAAGTTGTCAAGACAAATTAAAACACAAAATAAAAGCAGTTATAAAACAAACTTAATGTAAATAAATACTGGGTAGAGCAACATTCATAAAGTATTGAAAATGGTCACTTTATCTGTGTTGAAAATTGCATTGGATTTATTGTAAACTATGTATATATTGTAAATATGTTTGTACTTTCCTTGAATAAATAATTTCAACTTTGAATGGCAACTGTTGTTTTCTTCCCCCCCCCCCCGGTCACTGTCTGATACCAATTTACAAAGGCTGTCTGATATATATGTTACATTGAAAATATAAATGATTCACTGTTTTCTCTCTGAATAATGGGAAGATAAGTCATAATGACTACATAGTCATTAAAGTCAGGATATGCAAAAGGTTAGTGGTATATATCACTGACTTAATAGACAATCAAGTAAGCTTTCATTTATCCACAAGATATTTTAATCAATTATCAATGTTTTAAAAAATATATATTTTAAGTAAACTACGCCAGCTCCTTTAACTGGACCTCATTGGTTTTTACCGTTCACTTTGGCTGATCCTTCTGAGCACAAGGACGATCAAAATGTCCATACAATGCCCTAGGCCTAGTGTATGAACAGTACCAGTGTATAACAGTGTATAACAGTACCGTCTTATTTCTCGGAACTGACTGTTGAGATAAGATAGTATAACTTCATTGACCAAACTGTCAACCTGCTCTTTTTGTCAATTTTGCTACATTGAAAACGTTCATCCGAAAGGTGGCAAATGTCAATCAATTCTACACACGTACGTCTTACTTGAGTCCTCAACCTGAACTCCTGAACACGTCCTCAACTATCAAGCACCTATACTGCCAAATATATTTTTTGAACTATGTGCAGTTGTCATCATTAAATCCTCATTCATATACTTTAGCCTTAGCCACATGATTTCCTTTGGCTTTAACTACGAAACTATGAACGACGAGAACGACATGCAGCTCTACCTTTTACATCATCTGATGTAAACAATCTTTAGCCTTTTCCGAAATCTGATCGATGTAATAGTTTAACTAGTAACTCCATTCTACAATGACAGAAAATTCAATTCCAGGCTAGGTCTATATGATAACTGTCCGCCAGGTGGCACCAGATCCCATAAAATGTTAAAAAAAAATTGCACTACTGTAAACATCGGTGGTAAGGATTGGACATTTATTATTAACCATAATACAATTATTCTGAATTCAGAGAGAAACTTCTTTTCAGAAAGTCCCTCTGACGACGACGTGGCTTTCCTGTAGTAATGTGTAGGCTACAGTTGCTTATATGTGACGTCATCAACAAGCGTCACTAACAACATCACCCTGCCGAAGCATGGCCGCGGACATGAGATTGCCGACTGTTCGGAAGCAAGTATCTCTTTCTGGTTCCAAAAGTGCAATAGCCAGCCTTGTTGTTCCTGGAGATGTTATTACAACAGACACTGGGTTTATGCGGTGAGTAATTTGAACACACTGAAACTGAGTTGTTTAAACCTCTTAGCTTGTTCTTAATGCTAACAGTAGACACTGTAATGAACCTGATGTGGCTTTCATTCATTAACTGTCAATAGACAGTTCTAAATAGTTTTTGTTATTTTGTAATTATTTGAGGATATACACAGCTCTTCACATTATGTATGTTCAGAGTATATATGATCACAATGATTAGATTGTTCGATCCTTTATTGTTGTAAGTTATACTAGCTGCATTACATGCGCTTCGAACTCTTCACATTTTAAATGAATGTTGCAGCCGCGCAACTTAACTTGATAGTCATTTAAACATCTGCCGTTTAAGTGCCACCCTTTCCATTGTACGAGGATTGCCTGGGATGGAGCAATTTGGTTGACAGAAGGTGTGTGTGTGTGTGTGTGTGTGTGTGTGTGTGTGTGTGTGTGTGTGTGTGTGTCTGTGTCTGTGTGTGTGTGTGTCTGTCTGTCTGTCTGTCTGTCTGTCTGTCTGTGTGTCTGTGTCTGTGTGTCTGTGTGTCTGTGTCTGTGTCTGTGTCTGTGTCTGTGTCTGTGTCTGTGTGTGTGTGTGTGTGTGACAAACGCTTTGTTTCACAGGGGCCATGGGACCTATCTAGATGAAGAAAAACTCACTGCCTCTGTCGCTGGGGAGGTCGAGAGGGTTAACAAACTCATTTGCGTTCGTCCTTTAAAGACCAGGTAGAGTGATCTATAAACAGTTGCACCAATGATGCTTCACATGGGAATCTGACATGCCATTTTGATAATGAAACTCCCCAGAACATGATATCAGTCCACTTGTATGTAAATACAAAACGAAATGGTTGGTTACCGGTCTTGAATCTGGTACTGGGTCTTGGAGAATAAAATGCTGTATCTTCTTTTTATGTGTCCGCAGATATAACGGTGAAGTTGGTGATGTGGTTGTTGGAAGGATTACGGAGGTACAGTATGATTTGTTTGTAATTTTCTGTGAAGAAAGATACTCATGACAGACACTCAAATGTGTGTTCTCCCTGTGTAGGTGCAACAGAAGCGATGGAAAGTGGAGACCAACTCCCGCCTGGACTCTGTGTTGCTCCTTTCTGCCGTTAACTTACCTGGTGGAGAGCTGGTAGGTCTGGTGTATAGACAGGCTTGAGTCCTTCATGTTACATAAACACTTTTCGTGTGTATCTGTTTGATAGAGTAAACATAATTTTAAAAAGTAATACAGTCTGATGGCTATTATCTTTAAAATCGATTTTACAAACTTACCTGCACAAGTATATCCAACATATGTCGTTTTTCAACTCTGATGGCTTACAATGGCGACTGTGCTCAAAATCTTCATTTTCCCCCCATAATCTTTAGAGACGGCGATCAGCAGAGGATGAGTTGTCCATGAGAGACTACCTTCAGGAGGGTGACCTCATCAGTGTATCCTTTTACAGAATCTGGAGAATGGCCATTATGATTAGACCCTAAGTGCACCTCTTAACACTTCCAACCCCAAGGCTTTTTTTTTGACTATGTTAGGTAGTCTGCCATGCCTGATATTTTTGTATATTTCACCTAACTAAAAACTATGAGGCAAAAGTGGCATTTATGATTATATTCTAGAACACCTCAGCAATAAAAAAATGAGAGTAAAAGGAATGTAGTAAAAAATGTTTTTTATTAAAATGAAATCTAAAGACACTAAAATTAAATCTAGTTTTAGAGGTGCTCAGACTTTGTACAAAAACACATTGTTAATATTTTGGAAGTTTTCTTTTTTACTCTGAGCCCTGTAAACATAGGTGTTTGCTCCACATAGGTGAGTTCAGCATTCAGAAAGTGTGTGTGGTTTCAATACTAATTCTAAGTAATATACAATGTGACACTTTTCTTCACTTAGACCACTATGCATATTGATGAGAAAGGTGTGAACATTCTGGGACACCTCGGTCAGAGTCAATGGTCATGACGTAATGGGCCTGGAATGTCTTTGTTCCTACAGGTTTACTTGACACATCATGACCCAATAGTGATCACTGAATTACCATCTCCTTATCATATGAATAGTTGTCATTTGCTAATGGGAGGGTCGAAACCTCACTCAGAGGCTGAAATTTGCAAGGGATTCGTAATATTGTCCTTACAAAGTGATTATTTATATTTTAGTTTCAAACTTTACATATTTTAAAAGAAAAGGGTCCAATGTTGCTGTGGGTGTTAGTTTTATGTTTCTAGGACAAAAACTTGCAGAGATTTTTAAATATATTAATCAAAATACCACCAAGTCCCCCACGGGGCCCCTTGGGGGACAATCTCTTCAGGGACAATCTCAAAATTCGTGAAGTCATTGTTGTTAAGGCTAAGCGCTATAGGTTTACATGGTGAAAGAGGGAACAAAGTAAACTAATATCAAAGGGATTGTTTTTTTAAGGGTTTTGAATATGTGTCCTTGAAATATGAATTATTTTTGTATCTTTGTTATTTATTCACAAGAATTCCTAATTAAAAGTAACAGACATGATGTGGACAGTTATTATGAAGTTGACAATGCTTCCTTATGTATGTAACCTGAATGTTTGGGTGCTGTTTTTCACTGGGGAAGGAAGAGGGCACCAGTTAACCATGGTCTTTTCCTTGTTGTAGTTTACAACCTGCCATGAGTCCACTGAAACTGTTACTGATTACCTAAATATATAATGAGTTTCATTTATAGTCATTGTCTTAACATGAGATGCGTGTTAATAATAAATAAATCAGAGTAGCTGGTACACCAGCTTGGGAAATTACTGGGTACCCCACCCTCGTAGAGGATTTGGATTCAAAGGCTGTGTGGAATGAACACTTATCACCATGATTATGTGAGGTTCTTTCTCATCCATTCAAATCAGCTGTTACAGCTTTGATGATATGATGAAGTTTTTTTTTCAGTGTGGTACCCAAGGGCTTTGTGAGACTCTAGGCCATTTCTGCCTTCACTTGTGACTATTACCACTCATTCAAAAGGCAAAGTTCTCCTTAACTCAGCGTCCCTACAAGGCCGAGGTGCAGGCTGTCTTTTCTGACGGAGCGCTCTCTCTCCACACTCGCAGTTTGAAATATGGAAAGGTGAGTACCTCTGCTTGTTAGGTTTTCATACTTATCAATTCTGAAAATTCTGCTCATGCTGGCATTATAAGGCATTTCTTATTTCTTGGATATTAACTTGAATGTCTTGTAGTTGACTGGTGATAAGCCTCACTGTATTCTTGCATCAATATTTACAACAATTTCATCCTTTTCTGTCTTCTTAGCTGGGTCAAGGTGTTCTAGTTCAGGTGTCCCCTTCGCTCGTGAAGAGACAGAAAACCCACTTTCACTACCTGCCCTGTGGGTCGTCCATCATATTAGGGAACAATGGATTCATATGGCTCTACCCCACTCCCGGACAACAGGACGAAGATGCTGGAGGATACTACACCAGCATAGAGGTAAGACCATTAGGATTTAGAGTCATGCAACAACCTCGGTTTTACTGTTTGAACTGTATTTGTAGATATGGACATTAAACCCCAAGTCATTTCTACACACTCTTTAATATAATGCAATTGAATGCGTGACATATGTTAAAGTGATTTTATTTTATACTAGCAAAACTTCAGAATCGAATAAATTGATTCAGGTTTTATGGCCGGTGATCTTACATTTCTTTCTGTTGTCATTCTGCGCCTTTGTATCTCTTAACTCTCTTTATTCTCATGTCTGTGACCCCTCCCTAAGCCCGTAGCCCTGTCAGATCGGGAGGTAATATCCCGACTGAGAAACTGCATTCTTGCCCTGGCTGCCCACAAAGTCATGCTGTTTGACACAAGTGTGCTGTACTGCTACGAGTCCTCCCTCACACACCAGGTAAATGGGTTGCTGCATGTTGTCTTGACGATGTGGAATAATGCCCATTCCATTCAATTTTGTAGTTCTAGTTGATTAAATAACTTAATCGAATGCCCTCCATGGACACATATTTCTCCTATCAGTAGTGTAAACAGAGTTCTCTGATTTCCATTGTTTTAGATTAAAGACATTCTAAAACCAGAGGTCATGGAAGAAGTGGTCTTGCAAACAAGGCACCGGCTGGCAGACCAGGAAGGTTGAGACGTGTGTCACGTGATGGATGACGTTCTGCCTCTTTACACACCCCTGACTGCAATACTAAGGCTAAGGATTCTCTGCATTCCAAGCAAGCTGACCCTTAACAACAGTAATTTGTTTACTGTAAAATAAGTTCCATGGAAAACATTTGTCATCACCGTCATTTCCTTTTGTTGTTGAAATGGACAGAGGATACTGCCATTCAGTGAGGGATGGTGTATTATAACTTTTGTATGTTTTCTTGTAAAAAAAAAAAAAAAATCTTGTAAAAACAAAATACTGAAACATCCATGTTCAGAATGAGGGTTTTATTTCAAATATGATGTTTAGAATGTAGACAGCATATTACAGTTATTTTGTTACAGGTCGACATGTGTAAGACACAAACCAAAAGAAAGTTATTACACGTTAAAAGCAGGCTGAATGTTTTATCCATTGCATTCTCACACAGTATTGCACAAAATTTTTGAATTTTAGGAATGTCTCTCACATTGTGGGTTGGTCTGGTAAAGACTTTTCAGTATTATACTTGCAGTCCTTCTACAATTTATGCAGTTTTTCATTCCTAGGATTCCATTGTTAAGACAATTACAGTAATTTGGAGTGCTATCTGAAGTTCATACTATGTATTTGAACTTCCAAAATTACTGCGTTATTGGTTACGTACCACACTGACCCTGTAGCAAGTGGAGGGAATTGCACCAAAAACATTTTCCTGGGTCTGTTCATGTTGGCGCACGCACACATATTCTGACGTCAAACGTATCCCACCCCCATACGAAGCTATCCACCTTGCGTACGGAAATATGGCGGCGGAGACGACGGCTGTTTGAGTAGCTACCCTTTAATTGCTCATAAATTAATGAACAAGCAATGCAAAGTAGTAGGAAAACAAGAAAGTACAACGCAACGTGTGACCATTTCACATGTCGAAGGGGGGTTGAAAAAAAGTGCCTGACAACACCGTGCCAAACTTCAGAACGACAGGGTCAGTGCTTTGGTTAGTGCCCCGGGTCCGGGCTGTGGAGCCCGGGATAGAAGGACGGGAAGGCTGGACACGGAAGTTGGAGAAATACTCGGGAACTCCGGGCTTGGTGTTTGCTGAGCCCAAGCATGTTTCAGGTCGTCACTTAGGAATCAGACAAGGTGATAATTACTCGGTCAGTGGAGTTTTGTGGTAACTTTGAGGTATTTAAAGAACTTCTAGCCAAATAGCACGAGTGAGCAGTTGCCTGTGTGTACCCAAAATCTAGCGCTGCCGACTAGCTAGCGATAGCATAATCGATAGCTCAAGCATTCCAATAAGCAAAAGCATTGTATCGAATTCGACCACTGCGCTTAGTCAAAGATTGCTTTGAAAACCTAATGCAATCGCCTGATGACTTTTGCAAGTCTTTGATGCTTTGTGTAGTGAAAGTTATCTGTTGGTGTAATGTTTGTACTTGGGGACCGAGTTGATGGTAACCTAGCTTCTATGCCAGGCAAGCCAACAATGCTAACTTATCACAAATTAGCAAACTAGCTCGTGCCTCTTTATTACTTGAACGGGATCTACGATGTTACTAAGTCTTTTTCAGTATGCAAATTAGTCACACTCAGACTGTGTCGGACCCTCTATGCACATTTTAGACAGTGAAAGTCTAATGTTTTTCCTGCTAAAGTGACATGTTCTGTAAAAGCCAAATATTTAGTTAGTTGTGGTGTCACAATTTGAGGAACACACAGCTATGTAATACTGTTGCAATAACTTCTTCAAAGTTAGTTCTGTCTCTGACACCTGAAGAGGAAGTAATCTACGTTGAGGACCACTACATTTCTCCATATGCCTCATCTTATTGAATGACATGCTGTCAAAGGGCACATATCACATCCTGGAGAGTGAGCACTATAACAGCATGTTGTAAGGGAACTGCCTCAGAATATATTACACTAATATACAACAGTTGTTAGTGTACATGACTGTACCAGGTTGTCTACGAAAGTCAAGATAAAGAAAATCTGGAAAATTGAATTTGGCCATAAAGTTATTTGTGACCACCCAGGAATCCACCAGTCTTTTTAGTTGTGGTTCCTGGTTACCATGGCTGAGCAGACTTGTTAATTAGTAATAATGTATTTCTATCACTAACATCCTCAGTGAAGGACCTTTTTGCTCTGTCATGAACACTAAACGGGTAGTATCTTGTAAAACAAATGCCTTATTGAAACACAGTGGTATCCACTATTAAGGAAAGATGGGTTTACTCTTTTAATAATGTATAAGTTTAAAAGTTCTTGTAGCTATTGGATGTTGATCCTGTAGGCCCTTATCCTGCAATACACAAGTGCATGGACCAGGTGTCCCATTAAGCCTGTCACTGGACAGTGTCATCAACATTCACAACAGTCAGTCTACATATAAATTTAAGAATGGACCACTCTTGAGAGGCCAATGCATGGGGCAGGGGATAGGCTGTCACAGTGCTTTTGCTGCCGACTAAACAGCCATCGCCGCCGCCACCGTCTACAACAGCATCGAGAAACTCTTCACCATCCCTGGCGGTGGAATGCGAGTCTAGTCCACCTCATCTTCAAGTCCGCCTCCCTCCTTGGTCGCCACCAGTGCCCAGACTGAAGCACCCAAGGCTGACCAAGCCACGGAGGGGCTTCCTTCCCTCTCTTTCCTGGGGGGGTCTGCCGCTTCCCCTTCCCCTGCTGCCTGCCCCGACTGCAGGCCTGGCTCCCGGCCCTTATGGGGCAGCAGCCAGGGAAGTTAGTCGGGGACCAGAGGAGGACCAGTCTGCCGACGCTGCCCTTCATCAAGGGTGGGAAGAAGGATGGAGGTTCGTCGCGGCATGGGGCACACAACTGTAACATCTTTGTGGTACACGGTAAGACATTACCCCCACCCTTCCCTCGGCCCACTCCAAAAGCAGCAAGTCGTCTTTCTGTACGTGATTTTTTTTCTGTGCAATTGTCCGAGGCTTGTGTTGTTGTCTTGTCTGTATCTGTTGATTGTGTGGCAGAAGCAAAGTCGTTCTAGAATGTAGGGATGGACAACAAAACAGAACCTGCCTCTGTGCAGTCTGTCGGTTTGGGGCTTGCTGCAACGATGGCCTATCTCTCAATCTCTACCATAACACGTGTCTGTTGGTGTGGGCATGGAGAAAAGTATGTGTGGAGCTGTCCGTCTTCGTTTCCTCATTCAACCCCACTTACTAACTCCATCAGTCCAACTCTGTAAATTTCTGGCCACAGTCTGCTGAGGATATTGATAGTGATGTTCACAGAGTCGGCAAGACAAGCAGACAATATTAGGCCTAGTTTGTGGTCAGCTGCTATTCGTATAAGCTCAGTATGAAAAATGTCTATGTAATGTGTTGAATGGATTCCAGAGATGAACTGTGTGATTATGTTATACTTGCATGTTGTTTTGATTATTTCCCTGTGGGAGAAAGATAATTTCAGACTCAGTTAAACTGTTTGGGTATGGGTTGTCTCATGAGTTGCCATGGTTGCATTATCTCACATTGTTCTCTGTGTGGTCAGGATGAGAGTACTGTGAGGACATCTCCACCATACTATTTTGGCAGCATGAAGGTTGTGAAGAATTTTAATTTAGTGATGATTAATTATTAGTCTGATGTTGCACTCTCCGTTTCACTTGACATTATCATAACTTTGATGGATTGGTTTGGAGGCAGTGAGGTATAACTCCTGAGCCTGGGTGTTGAGACTTTGAGAAATTGAGACTTTGTCTGAGGAACCTCAACCTCGTCATGTTCGGTGGGATGCTGGATTCAACCCACTGGCAGCGGCCACCCAGGTTGTTGTCTTTGACCGTAGGCATTTCCCGGATTGTCATGTCGGGATTAATCTTGTGTTTGTGTGCAACTAAAGTGCGTGGGTGGCTGAATGTCCGTGCAGCTCTGTGGAGTCCATGGTTTTGTCGATTATGAATCAGTGGCCAAACAAGACTTAGTGTGCCAATGACTAACATCCCATGACATGAGCTTGACCGGCTTTACCCCGTATTCTGTGTTGTGTTGGAGAGGCTCCCTGGAAAGGGAGGAAAAGCCGCCTCTGCCTATATTTGCCGGGCTGAGACCTAGACGTGTGCTGGGGGAAGGTTGAGGGGAATCTTTGGTGCCTTTCGGAACTGGCTGACATACCATCCGGGAGAGGGTGAAAAACACTCACATGCACACGCTCATTCAGAGACACGCGCACACACACACACACACACACACACATATACACACACACACACACACATTGAAGCTCTTCCTCTTCCCATAACGCAGATCATTGTCATGGCAAGCAGAGGAGCTTGGATTCCAGCTTGCGCAACAGAGGAGGGGGTGGGGGTTAGAGAGAGACAGACAGAGAGACAAACACAACATTGGTATGCATTTTGAGAGGGAGAGAGAGAAAAACATTTTGGCATGCAATGAGAGAGGGAACAAATTATGTATCTGAATTTTAAGAATGAGAGATTAAGAGTAAAACATTAATATGCATTTTAGGGAAAGATTAACACAACCACATTGATGAGCATGTTTTTTTTTAGAGAGAGAGAGAGAAAGGTAGATTAAGTCAGAGGACCATAACAATAGCATGTATTCTGTTAAAGACAGATATATTAAATGCTTTTGCATGCATTTTGATACTGGTACCATTTTGGGATCAGGACTATTATAATTGTTTTGCCTGTGTGTGTTAGAGGGAGAGAAAGTGAGTGTGAGTGATGAGGTGAATGGGTTACAAGTGGTGTCTTTTATACTCCATATGAGTCACCACAAGTGAACGGCCCGGCAGCAGTGGGGTCTCGGATCATCTCCTCAGCTCAGCACCATGTGGGCCGATGCAGGGCCTCCTATCCTATCACCTTCTCAGCTTTAGCTGTCTCTGTAGCGCAGGGGCAAGCAAAGACCTGTCTGCCTCTCTGTGTGTGTGCGCCTCGGCTCCCTCCACGGTCTGGTATACATCCCAACCAAGAGAGTGCATTACAATCTCTTACAAAACTCAGATCCCCTGGAGGTGGCATAAATTTGCTTCAAAAATGAAAAAAGGAAACTCCCATTTATTCATTCCATACAGTTTAGACTTATCTGGTCCAACTCAGAAGAGTAAGTATATAACAAAACTCAGTTAGATCCCTGAACAACACTGATAAACTTTCAGAATGTCAGCAACATAATCAATATCCATAAACACGACATTTCCACACTTAACCTTGACACTGTCTGTGTTTTATGAAGTTTTATTTGGTACATATCCTGAGTGTACCGCTAAAGTGGTTTTACTTCTCTGTCTGTCTTTTATTTCCTGCTTATGCAGGCTGGTGCACTGTGAGCACCTCTGTAGTGCTGACTGCTAGTCTTACAGGTGGCAGCAGAGGGTAAGTAGTCTCACCAACAGGACGGCCAGTGACCAGAGAAAGCAACACGAGGGTATTCCCACTGAATACACTGAATACCCTTTCCACGATTCATGTATCTGGGTTGAGAAACTCTGCTTCAGCTTCGGGGTTTCAGCTGCAAGAATTTAGTTTGTTGTCATCAAGTTTCATGAAGAGTCTGAGAGGTGTGTTGGGCGGAAAAACACACGACGGCCCGCACAGAATGTGGGGTTTGTGCCATGATATCATGTTAACATTGTTGGATCCAGCATCAGTAACAGCAGCAGGGGAGAGAAAAAGTCACAGAATGCATCAGAAAATCCACAGTGCCAGGATCACATTAGACAACGCCTAGGTGCTAGCTGTTAAAATTAAATAAAACTGTCATCACAATCAAAGCATTATTTATTTACATTTAATAATGAAAGCATTCACAATAATCACTCAAAATCAGCAGGGGATGTGCATAGAAACAGCTGTTTAGGGCTAGCATCTATCTATCTCTTTCTCTCTCTCTTCTACAGCGGGGGGGGGGGGGGGGGGGCTAAGAAACCCAACTAAGTTACGTGTTTTGTCTGTCTGTCAATCAATCTCCTCTGCTCTGTTTCGGTACTGTTACAGCACGGCACCTACCGACAACAGACATCGCTCCTACTAGCAGTGCTTTTGCTATCTGTGATGCTGCTGCAATTATCCCCACCCTGTTGATCCACCGAAACAATTTTGGCCTGCTTAAGGTCAGATTGACGTGCTGGTTTGAAGAAACCAGAACAGTTGACCAGTTTCCTCCTTGTTGCTGAGGTTCAAATCGCAGTAACATTAGCTCTGGTGACGTCCCATATGTTTTTTTTCAGGGCTGACACTATAATGATTAGCTGTCAAAAAGAGGACAATAACTTATATTTCAGGTAGGTATTTGAATGCTTGTAATATGATTTTCGATGACATTTTCAATAGAACTATTAACTATCGATAAACGCTATAGGCTGTCCTTGAAAAATGGACATCAAGTGTTTTTATCTCTTGGAAGAGGAGTTCTGTTGCAAATGATGAACATTTCTCATTCTTTCTATTCACTATTGTCACCTCACTTCAGTTCCATGGTAATACAATTTTCCACAAGAAAACCGGAAGAGTTCATCTGAGGACTTTCGTAATGTTTTCAACCACAGAGAGTAATTAGTAGCTAAACGACACCTAACAGCTCAGACTTATAATTGTAACTTGAGTCAGAGCATTCACTGAGAGGCTTTGCTAATACCCAAAACAGCTGCCACCAAGTATTTCCAGATATCAAGAAAAGGTGGCAAAGCAACCGTATGTTGGCATCGGAGAGACACAAGCAGAAGAACAAAGTGATCCATGGAGCTCCCCGAGATGTGACCTGTCTTATCATATTTTATATCTAAGAGGGGGTTAGGATACCTACGAGGTAGAGCTGGACAATCTACCCAAAATCCACCAATACAGTCTGCTAATCTCTTACTGACCAATATTCAGGTATAGTAATGTATTAGGTTGCGATTGTTTTTATGATAAATTATGAGGAGAAAACATACAAAACACATAACTTTGCATGTCTCATAATTTTGCAAGTCTCATAACTTTGCATGCTGATGTTCTTTAAACAGATCATAATATTTGCCACAGATGGTTACGGTCCAAATGGCTTTTATGTAAGTTAAGCATTTTGAAACTTGCCAACAAATGAAAAATTGTTGTGAGACGAATCTGAAATTTTCATTACGTTTATTTTGGGTCGACCAACCCTACTTATGAGGATGTGCGTTGGCGTCACAGGCTGACTGGCTCCAGAGATGAAGACAGGATAGTACACACTTTGTTTTTGAAAATGTTTTTGATCGGGAATTTAGATAAAATTGACATAATAAAAAACGAATATCAGCCCTAATTATCTAATGACAAGATAATCAGTCAACCCCTGGTATGGACCGTGGCACAGTAGATGGACAGCATTTTTTTTTTTCCTTTGCCTGGAACTTGTGGAATCTGCAGTCTAGACACCAAAGCTCCCCCATGATTCCTGCGGATCTTGAAGACGTGGGTTTATTTTCGACTTGGGGAGGGGGGGTAGCAGGCACTTCCTGGTAAGTTTCGGGGTCGGCTTGTCGCAGGCCAGCTGCTGGGTCTTCATGTCTGGGGCCAGTCAGCCTGTGACGCCAACGCACACCCTCGTAAGTAGGGCTGGTCGAGACGACCCAAAATAAATGATAAGCATTTTGAAACTTGAAATTTTCAACTTAAATTAAAGCCACCGGGAAAGTAACCATCCGTGGCAAATATTATGATCTGTTTAAAGAACATCAGCATGAAAAGTTATGAGTTTTTCAACATAGGATTTTCTGTTTTGTATGTTTTCTTATGTTATCATAAAAACAATCACAAGCTAATATATTTCGATAAATAGATATTGGTCAGTAAGATATTAGCAGACTGTATTGGTGGATTTTGGGTAGATTGTCCAGCTCTACCTCGTAGGTATCCTAACCCCCTCTTAGATATAAAATATGATAAGACAGGTCACATCTCGGGGAGCTCCATGGATCACTTTGTTCTTCTGCTTGTGTCTCTCCGATGCCAACATACGGTTGCTTTGCCACCTTTTCTTGATATCTGGAAATACTTGGTGGCAGCTGTTTTGGGTATTAGCAAAGCCTCTCAGTGAATGCTCTGAATCAAGTTACAGTTATAAGTCTGAGCTGTTAGGTGTCGTTTAGCTACTAATTACGACTAATGGTTGAAAACATTAAGATAGACCTCAGATGAACTCTTCCGGTTTTCTTGTGGAAAATTGTATTACGATGGAACTGAAGTGAGGTGACAATAGTGAATAGAAAGAATGAGAAATGTTCATCATTTGCGCCAGAACTCCTCTTCCAAGAGATAAAAACACTTGTATGATGTCCATTTTTCAAGGACAGCCTTTATCGTTTTACAGTTAAAAACATACCGACAACTTGATAGTTCTTGGGGATTTTGGGGTGCAGTTTGATGTCTGTTTCTTCCTAGGAAATGTTATGAGGTGAATTCCAGAGCCCACCTCCTTGAGCAATAACAGTGTTCTTTGCCTTTGCTGTAAATTACTATTTTCTGTGTCTCCGCCTGGAGACAGTGACTCAGTGTTTTGGCTGATCAGGTTCTTCTGACCACCTGGAGGAGGGTCTGTCAGCACAGCCACTTGTGCCTGAGCCCAGTTGAAGATTGACAAAAGCAGGTGTGGATGGGAGGCCGAGGTGGTGGGGGTGATGTGGGTGGGTGGGGAGAAGCTTTCCGTAAAGCCAGCCCCTGATCTTTACTCCTCCTGGGGGTAGAGCTTCACGACTGAGGCTAGCAGCAGAGGCCTTAGGTTCTCAGGGTCACGGCTCTACACCAGACCAGGCCCAGCTGCTCAGCACTGCACTTAAGCCCATCTGTGCTTTGCTACAAGATCAGAATGGCTCTTTGACTCGGCACATTTCTCTCCATGTGTTTGCCTACACATTTCAAACACCCAGTTGTCCTTTTGAAGTGGTCCCTAAGACATACCTTATGTGCTCTTTTGTGGTGTCTCAGGCACATAGCACTGCAGAATGCTGTGCAGTTGCTCTGAGCTAGTTAATGGGTTTTGAGTAGCAGCTGTGTCTCCAAAGTAATTCCTTTGGGCCACCAAATTCCATTACTTTGTGGCCAGCCTAACTAGGAGTGAATTAGCTTGGACTAAACATTGACCCTGTGTTGCAGTATGCATTATAGCACGATTTTGTGATGAAAAGTGTTGTATTTTATGGGCTTATTGGGGTTAAAACCAAAAGGCTTTGGGTGCTTGTGTGTTCCTGAGGCTCAACTGGGATCATGGGTTTGATACCCAAGGACCACACATCCTGATGATCAAATGCACGTCTGTTCTGTAAATCACTTTTGGAGAGAAGCTTCTGATATGTGAATAAATGTAATGCCATGTGCCAGTTGTCCATCTTAGCGTGAACAGCATACGCACATCCCAAAATCATAATATACTAGAAGGGCAAATGTCCACGCAATGTATCTTATGTAATGTATCTCGCAATGTTAACGAAAGTAATAATTTGTGGATCCGCTCCAAAATGTAATGGATTCTTCCTTTGCCCATGCTACACCCCTTCACCAAGTTTCATGAAAATCGGCTTAGTAGTTTTTGCGTAATCCTGCTGAGAAACAGAAAAATGGCAACAAAAACATAAACTCCTTGGCGGAGGTAATTACACCTTTTGAGAAGTTGCTGGGAGCAGCCAGCCAATCAGAGACCTTCTGAGAAACCTATGAGTAACAGCTAGCCAGTCATAGGTCTTTTTAGAATCCTACGGTGTCCAGCCAGCCAATCAAAACTCTTCCCCTTGCATCCTCAGAGCAGCAGACCGCCTCTGAGTTATAAAGTCTATTTTGCAGAGGAGAGGAGTCTTTAGTCTCTCTGAGTTAGACACGGGGCAAGCCACAGCAGCGAAGTCAGGAACGTGACCTCCACTGCATTCCTCTCTCCATAAACTGGCGTTGCTCCTCCTGTCTCCCTCTTTCTGTTTCTTTATCTTGCTACTCGCTCTTACACTCTTCTCCTCTAGCTTGCTCTCTATCTCTTTCTTTTCCCTCTCTCTTTCTTTGCTTTCATCCTTTGTATCCATTTTTGTCTTTTACTCACTCTTCCTCTCTTTGTTCGTCTACTCCTCTTCGTGCCTTTAACATAGGGGAAGAGAAAACAACCTCAAGGTACATGGCCCTGTCTGCTGCCATTAGTGTCAAAGAGACGCACTCACATTACAGAGGCAGCACCAGGAGTGCTTAAGGCCACGATACTGATGATACACTTTTTGCTACCTGTAGATGTCACCCACTAGTGTTCTAAGCATATCCTACCTATCTTATAGAGTACTCTGTATTTTTCATCAATGCCAGAGATCCTTTTTGTCATTATGCTGCCTTCAAATGGCAACAGAACTGTGGCCATTTCTGCAGTTAAAATGGATGCCCGCTGAGTACAGTCTGAATGTAAGAAACGTGGATAATATTGAAATATTGTGTTTGCACACCGTGTCTACTTCACAGGTCACTTTTCCTCCCTGCATTTTGGGCATATACAAGTATGAAGTTGTCATCGGAAATAACGTGTCTCTGAATGTTGTGCACATTGTGTTTGTGGTTTGAGTTGGTCTGTCCATGCTGTAGTCTATATTCCCGGCAGTTTATCCCATCCATCTTTTTCCATTTGAGAGTTTTAAAGCCGAATTCCAGCACTTTGAGTTGTATGAACAACACTTGAAATGTGTTAAGAAATAAAACCCTCCAGATTCTGCCTATAATGTTTATAGCTGTGGCCAGAATCCAGGCTCTGCTTGATGTGGTACTCTTGCAATTTTTGCGATTCTCTCCAAAAGATGAGCACAGTTGCATCAGGAAGGCTGAGCTCGCAGCCTATCTGTTTTCAATTGCGGAATTATGAGTTCAGCCATGGAAATTCACGTAAATGGCATCTGAAGGATTTAACAGAATTTTAGCCTATCCGTAAGGATTTTCGGGTTCCATTCACTTTAATTAAACACTTTACAATGTTAACTAGTGTTGGCTAGCAGCAAGTCAGCCAAGGTTAGCCATATATGAGCTACTGGGATTGTTAACAAAAAAATGTGTCATTCATTACGGCCGAACTCAAATTAACAGTGTAAAAAGTTATAGCTTCAGGTTAACCTTGTTCAAAACTCAGCAGGTATGTTTTGGTTGTTTTTGACTAGTTGGCTAATGTTAGCTTTATGGATAACACATTTATTTAGATTAAGGTTATTTTAAGTTGCTTACAATTTGCCATAAATACATATATTTATCCTTTCTGAGGGATTTAATATCTGTTTCATATGTTAATGTCAGTTACAGCCCCAGAGCTGTGCTCAAATCACATACAAATAGAAAGTTTAGTTATACAAAATCTTTACCTTTTTGACCCATAAAAAAGAAGTGAGTACCACACGAAGATGTGTTGCGGATCAGTATCTTAATTTAACGGGACGATTCAGATCAGTATCTGAATTTAACAGTTAAGACAATTTAGAGAGTTTAGATAGAATTGACGAATGCCAAAGCCCTTGCATAGTCTTTGTCTATTTTCCTTAAGGAGTAGAAATGAGATCATGTGTTGTCACTGCTGTAGAGATGTGAAGCAGAGTTACACCTCTAAATGTCCAAGGGAGGTACCGACTGTGTTGTTGGGGTTGCGCCATGGTGGTCCACTGTGTTGGAATGGGCCTGTGCTCATTCTGTTTTTAGAGCAGGATGCTCAGAGTGGGTCGCCGTGGAGACAAGGGTGGGAGGGAGAAGACTGGGTCTATGCCACACTGTCTCATGTAGGCTTGTGCTTTCTCTTTTGCTCTACATCTTGCTCTTTTTTTGACTCTCTCTTTTGCTCTCACTCACACACACACACACACACACACACTCTCTTGTTGTTTCTCTGCCTCTCATTCTGTCACCCCCCCACATCTCTTTCTATTCTCACTCCCATCATTCTTTTGCTTTCTCTTTCTGCCTCCCTTTCACACTCTCTCCTGCAGTGTCACTCTCTCCTACTCATTCTCTCTCCCTCTCCTGGATTGGGGCGCGCTGAGCGAGTGCAGCAGAGCAGGGTTTCATCATCACAGCCAGCATGAGGAGGCCAGTCGGCCCTCTGGAGGGCCGCAGAAACCATAGCATTCCACAAGAAAAGTCCCCAGATGAATGTGTGTGTGTGTTTGTGTGTGTGTGTGCTATTTCCCTCTGTAAAGCAATGGTAGGACCCATTCAACCAGGCATCACTCTTAAAATCCAAACACTGGGCCCAGCTCCCTGTGTATATATATATATATATATGTGTGTGTGTGTGTGTGTGTGTGTGTTTGTGTGTCTGTTCCACATCTTAAATCAGACACATGCTCGGTGTGAGGGAGGAATGCAGTGTCGGGCCTTCCGTGGCAATCTGCTCTCGGACACAAAGCCCTTCTTCCACAGCTGTGCCCCCCCCCCCCCCCATCCCGCCTCAACTGCGCCATCCTCAACCTGCACCTATGATGTGAATCCCAGGCCCTGATAAAAATTCCGTCTAGTCACAGCTTGTTAATTCTAAGCTCTGACCCTTTGGAATGCTGTGGTGAAAGATTCCAAATTCTATGTGTTCTTAAATTAAAAACTCCAACATTCTTTTTTTCCCCAAAGCCCTGTTTTTGTTTTGTTTGTCTATACATGCTTATAAAATACAAAATTATAACAGTTTAAAATAAATATCTAAATCTTTAAGAATGAAAAACACTTTTAAAGGCATCTGCATCACAAATTGTCCAAGCTGTAAGTAGGCTAAATAATGAGATTGTGCTCCACGTCTACTCTTACATCAAGACCCTGTGAGTGGTGAAGGCCTCTTTTCTTTTCTAGTGTCTCGGTCTGAATGGTCCAAGTACAGTTAGTGGTTGAGGATGATCCCTGCTGCTTGTGTGTGTGTGTGTGTGTGTGTGTGTGTGCGCGCAGCACCAGACCTCTGTGCTTTGCACGGCTGGTGCAAGCACCAGTGCTCACCCACTCTCCTGCAGGACGGAGGAGGGCTGAGCTGCTTCGCATCTGGTTTCACTCAGACACAAAGGAAAGGGGGCCGAAAGAGAGAGAGCGCAAGCAACAGGGAGGGAGGCATAGACTGAGGGAGCCTGAGAGAAAGAACGATCGAGGGAGCAAGCAAGAGTTAGGGAGAGAGAGAGAAAAAGAAAGGGAGATGGAGGGAAGGAGACAGAAAGAAAAGAGAAGGGCTGAGGGGAAAGAACATGCAAGTGAACTAGTAAAAGGGGGGAGAAAGAAACCGTGAAAAGACGATGGCTAAGGGAAAGTGTAAGCAGGCGAGGGTGCGAGTGAGATCTTTTCAGATTTAGGGAGAGAGAAATGCGGTAAGGGTGATGGGGGGAGAGAGAGAGAGAGAGAGAAGAGAAGGGCTGAGGGAAAGAGCATGCAAACAAGAAAGAGAAGGAGAGAAAGTGAGCTGAGGGAAAGAGCATGCAAACAAGAAAGAGAGAGAGGGAAATGGGCTGAGGGAACGTATGTGAGGCAGACGGAGTTAGCAGGCCATCGCCATGGCTTTTCTCCAGTTTCTCTCACCTACACCTCCATAGCAACTAAGTAGGTTGTCCTCTGTCAACCTCATGACAACTCAAGTCCCAGTGAAGCATAATCTCACAACCAGTTCTCACAGTCACCTACAGGAGATATAGGACTGTATGAAAACACTGGCTAAAGGGCAGGCGATCACAAGGCCTAGGAATTACATGAGAGGGGTTTCATGTTGCTAAGATGGAAAAGGGCCCTTTGTTTCTTTGACTGTGTTTGACACGTGTGATCTTATGTAAAAATGAAATGTGGAAAGACCATAAAATGTAGGGTTTGTTGTCAGTCATGGATTCAACTACCCTTCAACGGATAACTGACAGATAACTTCTTTGTACAGCCTTTTATATGTAACCCCCCCCCCCCCCCCCCCACCCCCATAGTTGTATTTTCCATCCACTTTGGTGCTCATTCTGGCAAACCAGCTCTTTGGCTCAATTACACAAAATCCAAAGCTGGAATTTTTAGGTACTTTTTAGACAGCAATTAGCAAATTAGGTGATCAGTCCAAATTATCCTCATTTGGGGAATAATTATCCTCTGCTTGTTTACGGCTCAGTATGATGTGGCCATAGTTGCTCCATTCACAGTGTTTGTTCCACAGTTATTTTCATTTCCTTTAAATTTAAGTAAATGACTTGATCTGAACAATTCCAGTGATGCCCTGTTTGTGTGTGAGTGTGTGTGTTACAGCCAGATGTGTGTGTTTTGTGTGTGTGTGTGTGTGTGTGTGTGTGTGTGTGTATTGCGGGAGGTGCGTACAACCATGGCCACCGCACAGGTGAGTACAGGCGCCCCAAGACAGGTGTTGCATCCTCTGGAATTCCCAGGTCCATACAGTCCTCTACACCACGGTGGGAAACCCAAACTACCCTGCCCTTGGCCACCGTGACGGGCAAAGGGGCGATGCTTTGACGGCACCTGAAGTCCTGTGTGCCCAAACCTCACTGTTCATCACTGTAAAAAGGATATTATAAAATTATTTTGGTGCACAGAAGGGCATGATGCTATGCTGTCCATTGGTCAGTTTGGTCTTCTGCTGGTCTTCTATTTCCGGAGTCGTATGGCTTCGCTACCTGTCTTTCCACCCAACCTTGTTAAATGGTCAAGTTGTGCCAGACCAACCTCCTCAAGAGACCTAACCCCTCTCTCCCCTCTCTCCCCACCCTCTCCACCGTAAACCACCGCATGTCAATCCCTCAGACTCTCAGATTAAGTGAACTTTTAACATGAGCATGCCAAGCATTTGTTGTTTCTCCAATAACTGATTTATTACACCCTTTGACCCCTGCATAACATTCCCCACCCCCAATTACACACACACACACACACACACAGACACACAAGTCATAAAACTCAATTCATGCCCAAGTCGCTCCCAAACCCGTTTCCAATTATCCCCCACTCCCTCCTCTCTTGTTGCATGTATGCCTTAGCAAACAGCAGCAGTGGCAACAATGTGGAACTCAAAACCCAACTCCATAAGCCCCTCGCCATGCCTTCCATACCCTCCCCCCTCACACGCCCAGACAGCATTCTCCAGAACTGCCTGAGTAAACACTTGTATGTATCTGGTTGGATTGCTTGGCGTCTGACACGACGCAGGACGAGAGGCGAGGATAGGGGAGAAGGGTGTGGGGAGAGGGAGCTGGAGATGATGCTGAAGGAAAGGTGGGGTGCTGAAGAGGTGTCGCTTGTGTGTTTGGAAGAGTGTCTGTGCTGTGCTGGTCTTGGCTGGGTTGGGGTCAGCTGATGGAGGGAGAGAGGGAGAGTTGGAGCTCGATGCAGATATTACCTACAGCTGGGGTGTCTCTCTCCTCTCCTCTCCTCTCTCTCCTCCTTCCTTCTAATTAAAATTCTCTGGTGGAATTAGGCCAATGCCTTGCGCTACCCTGACCAGAGTGGGCGGGCTCAGGGCCAGGATTCTGGCTGGCTGACATTTCTGACATTGTTAGACGGTGTCGGGTTTCACTTTCTTCGCGTGATGTGTGTGTTTGTGTGCGAGTGTGGGTCTGTCATGGAGTTTGTCTGTTAATAGCGAGCTTTAGGACCGCACTGTAAAATAACACTGGGGCAACACAGCGTTTTTATTTGCTCCTTTTTACATGGCCACATTACAGGCCCAGTATTTCCCTTTTGTTTTGACGATCGCTACTTGGTTTGTGCCACTCAAGGGATACGTTGCCACAGCAGCAGTTCATATAGATTAAGGACAGCCTTTGAAGCTGTTTTCTGTTATGCCTCGGCTATAGCCCTTTCACATTAAAAGGCCATAAGGCAGATATGTGCACCATTAAAAGGGATTCTAAGTGTCGTCATAGACACTGTACAGGAGCCTCCTGTCTCTCTTCCCATTCCACTGCATAACTCACGCATATAGTTATGAGATTTCACAGGCGATTCTTGCTCTGGTTATACAGTCTGTGGACGTTTTCAGAACAGGATGTTACACTCGACAGAAACAATGCATCATGCAGTAAAGTGGCTTTGGTGACTCTGTAATGAAAGGCAGAGGAGTTTTGTGGAGGTAGGATTGTGCAGATGGCGTCATGACCGTAAGGTGTAATTTTCATGTGTGTGTGTGAGTTTGCTTTATGAGGCTCTGATTCTAAAATGGAATGGCCTCCTCCTTCCGAAGGTGTTCTTTTCTTCTTCGTTGTTCTCCATCCATCTGTGCCGTGGGCTTTGGAAAAAGCTGGAAGAAAATGGGGCGAGTGAAGAAGTAGTAGGAGGTGGGTGGAAGGGGAGGGGGGCATTACAAAAAAAAGTAAAAGGCCCAAGACCATACTGTGTACGTCAGCTAACTGTTAACATACTGAGAGGGGGATTATATAAATCGCTATGGAGTGATTCTCCTATGAGCTCATCACTAAACAATCTGCTTCATGTTTCTCCATCTGCAACCTTTTTTTTCCCCCCCTTAATTTTTTTCTTCTCTCCATTCCTCTCCTCCTCTCTTCGCCTTCAGTCTCTCTCTCTGAAATTTGGAAGAAGCCACACGGTGTCTCTTTGAGTGGTGGCCGCTGTTCCGACTCAGGCGTTTATCGTGCACGTAGGCATGCAGTGAGCTCACACAAGCACTCAGCTGGCCCAGAATGTTGCAAAAGAATCTGACTCATTCCGAGGGGTACTCGATGGGCTAAGGAAATGTTATCAGGGTTATCGTCTTAAGTGCGAGTGTGTGTGTGTGTGCGTGCATATGTGTGTGTTGAAGAGGGTCAAGAACCCTGTTCCTGCCGACTCCTGATGCAATCCAGGACTGGCTAAGGAAAAACATTATCAGTACGCCCCAGTTTTGGATGTGCGCGCATAGAGGGATAGAAAACGCAACCAAAATACTGTATTTCTGCCTATGCCTGTCATGGTCCAGTAATGCTGGGGAAAACAGTAGCAGATCTCAAAGCCTTGCAGTGTTTATGAATTCACCAGGGCTTGGTTGGTTACCGTCAAATCTATTTTTTGCACCCTTAAGGCCCAGGTATAGACCAAACGTGTGTTCGCGCAGTCGTAAAGTGCTTTGAAAAACGCTTGCGTGGTCAACGTGGACAGGTCTGTGCTGGACTCAACACTTCTGCACCATACTGATGACAACACTTGCGTCATGCCCACTGTATGTGGACCTGAACGTTCCGCAGATGTGGCTACTATACGTTGGGTGTTCGATCATTTCAAATGATAAGTTGCATACCTGCCCTGTGTATAGTTCAATGTTCAAGTCTGCCACCTTGCCTGGCACACACGAGACACCTGATCCCTTGTCCACCGCTCTTGTTACTGTGGCTACGGCTTCAGGCAGAAATTCTTGCCCTGTGGTATGGACAAATTTCACTGTCCTCATCCTCATTTTTTTTTTTATAAACGTCTTCCACTTTCTAATCTGGTAGCTGGAAATGTGAGGGAATGAGTGTGTGCGTTAGCCAGCCCGCCAGCCACTCAGAGAGCCAGTCAGCCTGCCTGCCAGCCAGAATGCTTCTGGGCTCCAGAGTGGCCCAGGGTTCCCGCCAGTCTGGAGTCACCAGCTCAAGTGCACTAATATCTGTGATCTCACCCTCAGTGGATGGGACCCAGAAGAACTAATACTTAACTTTCAGCCTCGTCCTGAAAACCCATTTCCCTCAAAAGCACCAGGTCAACAAGTTTATCCGGCTTGGGTGTTTTAGGAAGGATGGATTTTTGGATGGACTTGGATGTAAACTTTTTGGTGTGGTGGAAGATCTTTGCTCAATAATTTAGCCATTAGATGGACCGAAAAGGCTAATGTCATAATGAGTGTATTTTTGGTTAGAGGTGGAATGCAAAACCCAAATCTAAAATCTGTATCAGTCCAGTACAGCTGTGAGCATAATCAATGGCTGCATGTCACAATAACAGCCAATCAGAGAGCACTTCCCGTCCTAAACTGGCACTTCGACTAGTGCGTAACTTGCAATTACAGCAGTTACATTTCTGCACTTCTTTCTTTCTTTTTTATTTCATTGTGTTATATTTCTTATGTAAAGTAGTATTTATTTATTGTTACACCAGGTTCTATTGCTCGTAGCTTGAATATTCTCTCCCTTGTACGTCGCTTTGGACAAAAGCGTCTGCTAAATGACTAAATGTAAATCCTGAGATACTTGGTTGATTTGAAATAGTTTGTGTCATACCATGGATACGTTGAAAAAAATAGTTGCTTTTACATGTCTTTATTTAACCAGATAGGTTTTTATTTTGTCTAGTTGAGAACTGTTTTGAGAATGTGGTTTGAACTCCCTGCCTCAGAGTTCTCAGCCTCATCTCCATTTTCATGCAGCTAAGAAAAGCATCGGAACAGCATCGGAATCGGAGGATTCTAAATACCTTACATTTTCATTTGTGGTTCTGGAATCTCAACATCAGAATGTCATGTTGTTTCCATTCTGGAAACTTAGGTGGATTCCATCCATAGATCTAGAATGCTATATATACCACAATACCACAAGAGTGAATGTGTTTTTTTCTTTTACCCTATCATGGTGTAGATTACTCCATTTTGTATGTAGTACACAGAACACAGGAATGTTTTTTTCTATGGCTCCGTTATTATATATCATATTGTATAGATGGATAACCAGTGCATTGGTACCACATTCAGTCACTTGCATTGATGGCTTGATTTGATTTTTTTGTCTCTTGATCTCCTAAAATGTAAACACTGTGTCCGTCATTGTGATGACTTTATGATGATGGACCATATTGAGGAAGCCTGTTACCCAGATGCCATTGTTTGATTGCTTCCTCCTCTGTGATTAATAGTGTAACAAGTACTGGTGTTAAGGGAAAGAGAAATGGCTTGTTGTGAGTTGTATTTCCTTGTACCCTTCTATCCAAAATAAAATACACTGGCAGGATACTAAAGTTCCGCCAGTTCATATTTTATTTGAATTACTCATCTGTGTTAAGTTCCTGCACACGGGATTCATGGTGTTACTGTCTAAACCACAAACCATGTTTAAGTATCAGTCAGACCAGCCTCAAGGACAGCTGAGGGATTAACTGTCGCAACAGCATCTGAGCTCTGCACTCATTTGTTTTTGACAGACACGCTTAGACCTTTTTTACATCTTGGCTTTTCTTATTTGGAACTACTTATTACTGTTAATCAAGGTAGTTGTAGCCTCTGGCTAGGCAAAGGTTGTGGAGAAAAAAAAAAACTTTGAAATGAAGGGAGAGGATTGTGAGTGTGTATGCGTGTATATTATTCTCTGGGTACGGTTTGAGCCAAGCTGTGCAGTTTGTCAAGTTAGTCCTGGTTCCAATGCCCATTCTCTCAAATGTGTAAACATTTCAGATCAGAGCTTAGCAGGGGGAGAGAAAGAAGAGGGGATGATGTGGTGGAGGAGGAGGGGGAGGGAAAGAGAGCCGCTGGGGAGAGGGGGAGGAAGGAGAAAGGAGGGAGGAGGAGGAGTTGAGGAGAGGGAGCTGGTGTTTTTTTTTGTGGGAGGGGCCTCCCTCTCGTCTCCCTCTGCTCTCCTCTCCTCAAACTTTGCCTTCTGACTTCTCAAACAGAGGGACAAAGACAGAGCCTAGTGTGCGGAATGCTCCTCCGTGGCGTATCGTTTGGTAAAGCTCGCCTGTGTTTTGATGAGGGGTTCCGTCTGTGTGTCTCCCCTCTCTGTGGATATGAGGGCTGCTTTTTCCCCCCTCTGAGTCTCGGTGTGTGTGCGTGTGTGTATGTATGTGTGGCTCTGTGAGTGTGTGTTTGAGTGTGTGCGTGCATTGGGAGAGGTGGGAGGATCCAGCCAGCTGATGTCATTCAGTCCAGCGAGCAGCAGTGGCTGAAAGGGCCCCTTTGTTGGCAGAGTGCAGCACTAGCGTGGCCCTGTGCTTCTCCCGCTAACCGACGCCGCCGACGGGACAGGACAGCGCAATGGCACCGCGGGGACGGCCCTCCAGTGCCCGCAACTAACTCGCACATCTGCCAGCCACGCACGGCTTTCAAGCACGGATAAGCTGGTCTGTTTGGAGTAGCTTTTTTTTTTCCTCCTTTTCTTTTTCTTCCCCCGTCTTGGGAGAGAAACCGAACTCTTTACTGGTCTGGAAAAAAAATGGAGCGCCTCGGACTGAAAGCTGAACAGCTAAGTTCGTTTTTTTGAAGTGATCTGTTAAACGGGAGAACGTGGACTAGCCTGGAACTCTTGTGTTAACGGGACAACAACCTCACTTTTTTAAGCTCACTTTTGTGAGTTTTTAAGGTTGTTGTCAGTTTGACTTCAGACCTAAATTTTGTTGTTTTTTCCAGCCAATCAGCTTTGGATAAGTAGTGGCAAGGAGGTGGATTTCTTTAAAGAGGGGAAGCGAAATAAGGCAAATGAAAATGTTGGAGATTTGCCTGAAATTGGTGGGGTGTAAATCTAAGAAAGGCCTCTCATCTGCCTCTAGTTACTACTTTGAAGGTAAGAACTCACACGGGACAGTGGTGGAACAGCTGGCTAAAGACTAGTTTGCATGTGTGTGTATGTCTTAAGTGTTGGTATGTGTCTTGGCGGGGTAGCTCATGGAAAGATTTCCCACTTTGGATTGTGAAACATATTTGGAGTTGCTAGAGAGTAAGGTGGTTAAGTTGATTATCTCCTGGTAAAGGAAAAGAAGATGGTGCCGTTCCTTTTCGAGGCCTCAAAAACCTCTCCGAAGCCCAAGCTTGGAAAACTGGAGGAGGGGGAGAGAGGGAGAGAGCTTAGGGGAGGGAGATCGAAGCTAGACACACTGGCTCTCCGCGAAAAGAAAGAGAGGAAAAAAAACAAGGGAGGAGAGAATACAAGGAAATCTGATTCCTGGCTGTTCGCTCTTTACTTTTTGTTTTGCCCAAAGCTTTTTCAGTGGTCTAGCTACAGAACAGTACTTTTGCCCTTGTTTCTAAGCCCCCACAGATCTATGATTTTGGCAGATTATTTTGTGTTTTACATAATTGAGGGATGAACAAGAGTTCAAACCAGAGTAGATTACTCTGAGGATGCAATTGGACAATCTAATGTTTTAATTTTGTTTGGCCTGAAGGGGAGAAAATTACCTCAGTATTTATTGGTTGATCTTTGAGTGTCGACCAGATTAGTTTACTGAATCCAGAATTCTAGGAATTAGGCTGCTGACATTTCAACTGCCTTGTCATTGTAATTGATTTTTGACGGCAGTTCTTCCAAAAGCTCACCATGTGCTTGGATTGCGCAAGGACAACTAAGTGGACTAAATGGCCTTGGAGACTTGTGGACTGAAGGAGGAAAATGTATTTACTGTAGAGTCCGAGGCTCCTGTCTGCAAAGCAAAGCTTGATTAATGAAGCACTGTATTAGTGGCCTTAACAACAAATTTGACATCCTTCCCACTGCACAGAGGTCGAAAGACCATGTTTTTTTTTTTAGCAGGGGCTTTGTTTAATCGTCCACATTCTATAAGATTCCATAGTGAAGAACTAGATTAGCCTCTCATCTCTTTCTTAGTATCAGCTTATGTGTCTGTTCCCACTTTCTTATTGGCCAAGATTTGGCCTGCAGTAATTAAGCATGAATTCTGAGGTTTTTGGGTGTTTGCTTCCCTGTTTGGTACATGGGATAGCCATTGCTAAGCCCACTGAGCTAGCATGGCGGGATGGAGCCCAGATGGCACATAAAACTGGTGGTTATGTGTTGAAGATCTGTGGTGTGATTAGGCATCATCCACTGAAGGTACTTACAGACGAGAGCCACAAACAAAGATTTAGTTCCCCTTTTTCTTTTGTTTTTTTGGGGGGTTGGGGGGGGGTGGTAATTCCTTTCAGTAGCTTATAAGTTTAAATGCTTAAAAATCTGTCAAAAGTAAGTTTATAGTAAGGACGTTGATTTGGATTGTCGGTTTCTCTGAACCCTGAAGTCAACGGTCTTTCTCTCTCTGGCCACTCAAGGTTTTGTTTAAAGTAAGTCCATGTGCTGCTTGGCACTCAAGCAAATGTTTTGGAGGGACGCAAGTTCCTAGCAACTTTGATCACTTTTGGCTCCTTGCCTCAGTTTTGCTGGAAGTGTTTCTCCCCCCTCTGTGTTTCTGGGCTGAGGCCTCTGCTAAGTGCATTTATAGGCTTCTCTGGCTTGCTCCGTCCCTGCGTTTCTCTGCCACTTGCTCTGTTTTTGCTCACCTCTCCGCGCTTCCTGTGCCCCCCCCGCCCAATCCTCCAACGAGCCTTCTGTCATGGTGTATGTCTCAGCCTGGTGTCACACATCACTAATGGTAGAGGCATTTTGAGCCAGGGGAGCAACACCACGTGGTGTGCATACTCCTGCAGCTTGCTTGGTGTCGAGGCAAAACACACGCATACACACACTCTTCTTCGTCTTAACTTAAATTTAAGTTCCCTCAATTCTTTGAACATCTTCTTTTTTTTGGCAATCTTACCTCCCTTTCTCTTTCCCTTTGCTTCTTTCTCTCCTTCTCATAATTTTCCCTCTCTCTCTCTCTGCTTGTCTACGACGTAAGCGTTGCATTTTCAAAACATTCCTCTCTGGAACACGTTTTAATAAAGTTGCATTTTCAGGCCCTGAAAACGCAGTTATCGTGTGGACGAAAGGCCAAAACACAACAATACTTTTTTCCACTTTTGCTAAAACTCAGTTTTCTCTGTTGTTGTGTGGAAAGCCTCCCTCTAATCTGGCGGCCCCCTCTCTCTTTTGCTTTCTTTCTCCCTCCCATCCCCCTGTTCTCTTCAGAAGGGAATCAGCCAGTTCTTCCGTTTGTTTATCTTTGGTCATCATTGCCGGTTGTCCACGCCAGATGCCCTTATCCAGAACACATTCTCTCGCACACAGATACTTTTCCACGATGTACATCCACTTCATTGTAGTCCCGTTTCCTGCCATTCACGAAGGACTGCTTTTAAACCATAGAGCTCAGAGCAGCATGCTTCCTTAGAACTGACATTTCAGGATGTTGTGGTAATATGTGTTTACTAGTTTACACAGTTATCCAAAACATTCAAAACAGAGTTTTTAGTGTTGAAGATTTTTTGGGAATTGAATTCATTCCCATTTCTACTGTTGCATTCTATCAGTTGGTTTCTTCTGCACTCACTTGCTGCTTACTTGAAAGTGTGTGAGAGAAGTCTTAAACTTTCATTAGAGATAGGCAGTATGACTGCCTTGGGTTGGTGTTGGGCCTGTCGTTGGAAGGTCCATTAAGCCTGTTGGAAACCAATCAACGCTTACGCTTCAGTTCTCAACCAGGGTAGTTAGCAGAGCGCTAGTTCAGCCCCTCTCTCTTATCAGGACCTCCTCAGGAATGTTAATTGTGCCCCACTGGACCCTAGAGTGTTACAGGGCGGCTGAAGGGTTTAAAGGCGCCTGCAAGTGATGACATCTGACTATCTGTCCCATGACTCGACGGACTGGTTGGAGAGAAGTGTGGAGGGCCCTGAGGTTATGTGTTATGAAAGGGGGGTGGGGGGGCACCTTGGGGAAGTGTGAGGACAGTTGGATTTGAATTACATTCATTTCTTTTGAATGGAGTCACAGGACTAGCCTTGCTTCAAATTCCATTTCTCTCTCTTTGGTGCATTTGCACTATGGGGTAAATCCCTGGTGTCCGGGACTTTTTTCTTCATTTCCATTTCTGAGACTGGACCAGGGCCATGGCCCAAACAGGCTCAGTTCGGTCCTGAAATGGGGCAGGGCTGAATTGGGGCTGAACTAGGGACTTTTGGAATGGATTACAACATAAAACCGGTAACATTTTGAACGAATGAAGGACAATATTTCCAACAATTTCATGACGTGTTTAAATGTAATTTTAATTTATTTTATGTGTAGTTGCGCAACTGTTACTAAGCTATTTCACATTGATGTTCTCTTTTTGCGAATGTACCCAGTATTACAACTCCTAAAATCCTCTGGCTGACCCCAATCTTTAGTGAAAGAAGGCCATAGGAGTTAAAATTTGGACTTTAAATTCCGTCTCTATCTCTTTTTGTCTTTTCTTTTTTTCTCCTACTTTATCACCATACTTTTGCAAACTTTTGCTCGCTTAAAGTCAAATAACAAATCTATGTACATTTCAAATGGGCACGATTTGTGTCATAGTGGTAATGTCTGCCATGCCTCACTTAAACATAAAACCTCCATGTACGTTGCAGCTGGTTTGCCCTCCTCTAAAGAAACCAGAGCCAGTCACCGGCCTATAATTGAAAACAAAGCCTCCGTGCTGCAGGAAATGAGAGGCCGGCCTAGCTGCGCTTAAGAGGAGGTTTACTGACTGCACTGTGCCTTTATTAAAGATCCCATCTCAGATTATTACCTTCTAATGCCGTCATCAGATCACACAGAGCACCAGGGCCAGGAAAATGCCTCGACTCCACATGACATATTTTCTGGGAAAAGTGAGTGCCGTGCCATTGAGGATGCCGGTCGTTTTTCCTGTTATGAAAGAGAATCCGAAATCAAAGGCGCACATACGTGTGCTGTGGGTGCATTATGGCCAATAACACCATTGTAATACTGAGTACTTTTCAGATTGTCTGCTGTCACCATGTAGAATTGCACTTTTAGATTGACTTTTAGATATGCATGCTTTTCATTGGTCCACAGCAAGCAAGAAGTCATCTTCAAAGTCAGCCCAACAAGAACGCCAACCTCAAACTCCAGAAGTAGCTCTTCATGACCGTTCTATACCTACAGGCCTGTGCTCTTATGGAGCAAGAACTGTAGCTTGAATCATTCAGCACAATTCTATTTGGTCAGCTGTTGCAAGTCATGTAGTTACTTAATGATTTGAGTGGAGTTTCATTATTGATGCACAGAGGAAAGGGCTGACTGTGGGAAAACCCAGTAGTGTTGCTCTTCCTGACACTCACCCTAGTGTGCCCGGAAGCTGCCATTCGTTGCGTCAAGGTTCCTCTTTGCGCTTTGGTTTTTCCTTTGGCCTTTATCTCTGACTAGCACATAAGGAAACAGAAACGCTTCAGCTGGCGAATTTGCCCCCACCCCTCTTAACTCTTATGTTGAATAAGATTCAAGAGGTTGGCTGTAGGCCTTTCATTTCCTAATACTACCTTTTTTTCATGGAATCAGTGAGTGTTTGTACATTCACTGTATTCAATATTAAAATGCAATATCGTTTCACTAACATTTCATACATGACATCCGTCATCGGGGCCCAATCTGTGTGGTTATGTAAAGCGTATTTAATTTTTTTTTTACAGAAGTGCCCTTTGCTTCTCCTCTTTTCCAGCACATCTGTGCAATCAGTGACATTTGTTTTAACTTGGGATCATTGAATCAGTGTGAAAGATTCACTCGGTTTCTGCAGTGAACTGAAATAACATTGCCACACCACCTGATTGCTGACATCAGAAAGGGGCACAAAAATGTGCCGTAATGGAGCACCTGCTCCTTTTAACACAAGGGGCACAAGTAACCTATTCAGCTGCCTGAGAGTCAAAACAACTCAAGGTAATTGCGACTGTTTTGGGAGCGCCTATTTTAGAAAGTTCTATCTTAGCAAATGGCTTGTAAACTCTGAAAAGTAAAATGTGCTGAAAACGATTGCTGTTATGCACGGTTAGTGTCTTGTTGAGGAAGGTTATGCCTTCTGTTTCTCAAAGCGAAGCATGCAAGGAATGTGGCATGTCCCTCCACACACTCCTGCACCCTCTTGTGACGCAGTTGTGGAGGTCTTCTTATCTTGCTGGCCATGCAGGTGTCAAGCCAACTGAGTGAGCCTATTTAGATCACTGACTAGTGAGCCTATTTAGATCACTGACTACTGTTCAGACAATTAACGAGTGGTATCACATGAAAGAAACGGTTCCCATATACTGTTGGCATTATAGTTACCATTTAAGAAAAATAATTAATTAATTAAAGATTATTGAAGCTGCCGCTTGCCCAAATGTCATTTTTTGGACCGAACATTGAGGTTGACTTTTTTTGTGGATAAACTGAAGCTTTAGCATGCCACCACGTGACTGATTGTGGTGTAATCCAGTGTTTACTTATACCTGTACTCCTGTCCTGTTTTGACCATTCTTTCCATTGTTTCATTCCTATGATAACATTTCTCAAATGTGAATGAATTGAATGAAAACAATTGACCGAGTAATTGCCCCAGTGGTGTCTTATTAATGTTTTAATATTGTAGAATTGTAATTGTATTTCTCCTTTGCTTCTGTCCTCTTGTGCTATGCCCTTTGTTCTAGTGTCTGTGTGTTTGTGTGATTGAAATGGCTCAGTGTTCACTGTGTGATTAATGTGGTTACATGTCCTCCTCTGTTGCAGAAGCTCTCCAGAGACCTGACTTCGAGCCCCAGGGTTTGTCAGAAGCGGCCCGTTGGAACTCCAAGGAGAACCTGCTTGCGGGACCCAGCGAAAATGACCCCAACTTGTTTGTGGCACTGTACGACTTTGTGGCGAGCGGGGACAACACTCTTAGCATAACTAAAGGTAAGAAAACACACACACAAGACTTAAGACTGAAGCTTGTAATAATGGACATTTAAATGTAAAATGTAGAATCGACACAAAGGAATTATATTTAAATCAAAATACTATTATTTAATAGCATTTTTTTTTTTACTTTGAACACATTCACTTCAATAAAACCATCAAGGCCATCAAAATTGACTTGTCAGCTTGAAAGACTTATTTGTTAAATGTGGAGCATGTAAAGTGCAAAAGTGGTGTGCAGCTGGTTGGGTTAGTTGAAGTGCTAAATAAACCTACAAGCTTGTGAATTCAACTGTCTGGTGTATGCTATATTACCCCAGATATATAACAGAAATAATAACAAAACCTAGGCAGCTGTGTTAATTGCGTAAATGTTTTTTGTTGTTTTAAATATTTCAAATAAATCGCACAAACATATGAATCGCACGGACATCCAAGGGTTTTTCCACTAGAATCTCACCAGCCTGCCTGAAATCATTAACAGCAGTGAATGCTCCTGAGACAGGAACCAGGGAATCGGTGAATCAACAAACACATTGTTTAAACCCCTCCCCCTCAGGGGCATGATTTCCAGAGTGACCTTCCTGAACACCCTGCTGATGGGCAGCACTAGTGTGACCCTGCTGTGTGTGTGTGTGTGTGTGTGTGTGTGTGTGTGTGTTTTATCAGTGAGGGTGAACTGCTGTTTATCCTCCCCCTGTCCAGCCTCACAAGGGATAGATGTGACATGACAAACTGGAAACCCACATATTTGTCGTGTTGTGAAGTGCAAGAGCGCGCCCCCCCCCCCCATTTCCCACCAGTCTTTTTCTCCCTTTTCTACTTCCTCTATCTCTATTCATGTGCAGATGATTCCTTTCTTATTTTTCCATCAGCAGGCTGCTGTTGAAAAACAGTGCAGCAGCTGCACCATGATGGAAGATAGTGAGAGTAAGAAAGAGGAGGAAGGAGAAAGGGAGAGGTGATGGAAAGAGACGGTATGAGGTACAAAATGGGAAAAGGGGGAAGAATATGAGAGGTAGAGAGAGGGAAAGTGAGAGGATGAGGGAGAGAGGGGGGGGGGTTGTGTGCTTCAGCTGTTGAGACACCGTTCGTACCCCGGGAGGCCCCTAAACTTAAGGTGCTTTCACTCTGGGTTTTAGGTTCAGCATCCGTAATGAGAATGGAAGGGAGTTTTGATCACGGCTGACGTGAGATAAATCAACATGCTTGCTCTCGCTATCTCTCTTTCTCACACACTCTTTTGCTCTCTCACTTTATATCCCTCTCTCTCTCACACACACACAGTCTCTTGCACTCTCTCTTTCGCTGTCTCTCGTGGACTGTCTTTCTCTCTCAGTTCTGTAAAAGACTAGAACACTCAGATTTTTCCAATCCTTCCCTGCCAGCCGAAGACGCAGTGAGGCTCGGACTGACTTTTCAGATATGTTTGAGCAGTTCAGTCCCTGCAGCATTATGGCTGTATGCCCAGACTGGAGCTACATTGATCCGCTATAGGGTAGGCTTGGGCAGTATTATGTTATGCTGGGTTATTTAAAAATCCCGAAGGTATAATTTTCAATACCGTCAAAAATACAAACGCTCCTCTTTCTATTAAACTGATACGGAGCCAACTTAGCCAACAGAAGAATTATCTGGAGGTAGTAAATAAATAATTGGCTTTTGGTGACCACTCGCACGTAGGATTAATATTGTTGAAATAAACCTCTTTTTACTCTATGAAACAACTAAGGTTGATCTTTTTAACTCTTCAACAAGGAGTTGTCTCCACGTTTCTCTTGCACTCAATTTCCACACTGGTGACACTGTTTACTCTGCCTGATGGCTAAAGCAGTTTTGCTCAAATTAGGTATTTTCTGCTTCTACCTTATCAGTGAATTTTGACTAGATTTGGAATCATGAAAATATTGCCACAAAGAACTTAATCTTGAGATGAGTTCTTCCAACTGCGAAAGTACTTTATTAGCCACATTATTTTATTCAACTACCAGTCTGCCACCACAACCCACACATAATTTCTGCTCATCCCAACTAATGTGTAGGTATCCACTGCGGCAGTGTCATCAGGTCCTCTAGCAAGGTATGCCGAATCTATGGAAGAAGGGCACTTATGACCCATAGAATAATGGATAGATAGGAAATTAGTATTTACACCCAGCAAGACTTGTCTAGGTAGGTTAACAGCATATTAAACACGCAGCATTGTGGTCTAGACAATGTCATACATGCAACAATGATGCATTACCAGCAGCAGCTCAGCTTTTGTTTTTTTTTGCCCAAATACGGTCATTTCCCGTATAGCCCGCTGAAATGTCAGGAAGGTATGACGTATGAAAAAATAGATACCCCCCAAGCCTACTATATGGATTAATTACACTTATTAATGAATTGACTTCAGGCTTGGTGTGTAGAGTGAACTCAATAGTGCATGACAGGGCATTTATATGGCTTCTAGTGTGTTAAACCATAAAGAAATGGGAGGGTTAAGATCTCACATCACACTCACATCACACAAGCAGTTCTGGAATGTTTCTCTGTGATAGACAGGAGTGTGTTGAATGAGTCCATCTGATGTCCCCCCACCACCACAACCACGAGTGTTAATCGCTAGCAGATAATGATGGCAACTCCACTAACCCCATGAGCAATGGAAAAATACTGTTGGCTCGTGATCTGGGCAAACATTACATTGCACTCAGAAATTTCTGTGCGCCTGAGTCAAAGAGTTACCGTTTACACTCTATGTGACGTGCTCTGCAGCAGGTAGCCTGGCGATGTTTATCCGCTGGTGCTAAGAAACCTGTTTAAGAATAGCACAGTGTGTAAGAATGAGTGGTCTTTGTTAAGGGGACCTTATGACGCAGGATGTTTTCCATTACAACTTATTTAGTGCCAGCTCATAATAGATAACCAAGAAAAGCTACATCAGGGTCTCATTCCCATACTCATGTAGGCCTGATGGTGTTGTCTCTTAGCCTCAATTTTACAGGCCTTTTATTCAATGTTGCACTGAGCCAGTTTGTCAGTCTGTGAGGGTGAGAAATAACCCACCTTTCTGTGGATACAGAACCTACTCTGTCAGCCATCACAATATTTCACCCATTATCAGCCATAACTGCCCAACATCAGTGTGTCCAACGGCATGTGTATTTGGTTAACACCAACATTAGCTTGTTACCAAATGTGATGGAGATCTACTAGCCTCAGGTCAGGCTGGATGTGCCTACATCCTGTAATAAGATAAAACAAACTAACTCCAGATCCGCCTTTACACCGTATTGTGCCGTATGCATGGCCTTCTAAATAGAAGTGCATAAAATCCGCTATTCGGAAATTTAGCAAGGGCGCACCCTAATTCTTATGGAAATGCCATAAAGTTAAATAGAATTTAGTGACAAATTTGATTAATGAAATACTCACTGTTCAATGACACAATCTCCCAAATATGATTGTGATCAATATGCGTATTGTTCATGTGACAATGTTTATCATTCAATTTGTCAGAGAGCAGAAATATTGCAAAATATCCCTACAATATCTGAATATATATTCAACAGAGGTGCAAGTGTAAATATGTCATGTAATTTACATATTTCGCATTATACAGCAAGTCTTTAGGGGTTTAAAACGACCTAGAAAAGTTGGATACCTATCATTTTGCTTATTGGTACAGATACATATTTTGGCTGTCAGGTTCTGGTATTTTTTGGCACATAGAGACAGCCGCTCAAGAATGAAAAAAAAAAAACACTGAGTTTTCCCCAAAATGTTTAAACATCCACTGCTCAAAACATATTAAAAATATCCAACTAAAATGTGTCTTCCTGCTGTAAAACACACTTGTATGGGGTTCTGTGCAGTCTGAAGGACAGGTGGTTTAATCTGGCAGAAACTGGCCTGCAAAATGGCTCCAGAATGAAAATGTCAAATTTTCAACAGTCAAAAAATCTAAATGTGGGACACGTGGTCAAAAAATGTGAAGTGCTATTTATAGTTAACTTTTGAATGTTTAAACAAAAATTCTTACATATAGCACCTTTTAAATGAACTTGTAACTGAACTTAACTTGCTACTCGTCCTATCGCTGTACTTGTAGGAGAGAAGCTCCGTGTCCTGGGCTACAACCACAATGGCGAGTGGTGCGAGGCCCAGACCAAGAATGGCCAGGGCTGGGTGCCTAGCAACTATATCACGCCCGTCAACAGCCTGGAGAAGCACAGCTGGTACCACGGGCCAGTGTCGCGCAACGCCGCCGAGTACCTGCTCAGCAGCGGCATCAACGGCAGCTTCCTGGTGCGTGAGAGCGAGAGCAGCCCGGGCCAGAGGTCCATCTCGCTGCGCTACGAGGGACGAGTCTACCACTATCGCATCAACACGGCCTCCGACGGCAAGGTGAGTGCCTTACACTCACATGCATGCACACACATCTGGATTGCACAGATACACACAAACCGTTGGGTTGCACCAGCACACAGGCACACACACAGATATACAAATGCATACATTCATTGCAAGAGACAGACACACACACATAAAGCTGGATGTACATTTCTTTGTGGGATTGCTTGGGAATACCAGAAGCTCAGCTTTGAAAGATTGAGCTGAAGGTGTCGACCCCTCTTCCAAACTGAAATATGAAAACTGAAATATATATATATGTATGTGTACACACACACTCGCATAGAGAAGCGTAGATACTTGCGCTCTCTCTGTATTCTTCAGTCACATGAGCAAACATACCAATCTTTATGGTGTTCAGTCATAGGCTCCAATACTTAGGCATTTGCCTTATCATTAGCTTTAGGCAGATGCTCGGAAACTCTTCCTTAAACCAACCACCTCAGGTCGCCGGCTCAACATGAAACGATGGGAAAATCACACACATTCTTTCTTTGACAAGCCTCCCCCTGTCTTCTACCTCGTGAGGAGACGCTCGTTTAGACAAGCCCAAGACACATCGTGAAGGTCTGGGGCAGACATCACACAGACAGATGTCCCTGACCTCGCCGGTCAGGCAGGCTGGCCAAACCGCCAGAGGGGACCGCAGCGAGAGCGGAATGGGAATGCAGTGTGTTTGTGGTGGTGTGCGTCACGCCGCGCTGCGCTGTGCCGCGTCTGACCGGCGACTGTTCTTCCAGAGTAGAATGTAAGGCAGAGGAGAAGCATTCCCAGAAAGAAAGGGCCCTCAAATCTGTTTCAAGTGGGATGAGTGAGGTTGATTACCTCCTACTACACACACACACACACACACACACACACACACACACACACACACACACACACACACACACATACCATCGCTAGCTCTCTTTCTCTCTCACACACACACACACACACTGAAATACACACCTCTATCACATATCTCTTTCTCACACATGCACACACACACAGACACACACACACACACAACTCCCACACCTTCCATGTCTCAGCCATTCTCTCATTTACCCTCTGCATCTATCCAGTCAGGATCTTCAGCGGTACCCTGCTGAGTTTCCATTAAGCGCTCTGGAATGCCAGGCCTCTGCAGTGACTCCACTGTACATTACTTCACCTCCCCACCAGTTCTCTCCAACACACACACACATGCACAAACGCGCACACGCACGCACACGCACACATCCCCAAGCTCCCCAAACACAGAGGGAAGGAACAGATACACGTATGTATGGCCCAAATTCCTGTGGAGTAAAACAGCTGGTCCCTGCTGCTGTGGGTGGACAGGGCCCAGCTTAGCTGAGTAGCCAACTTAACGTACACACACACATGCCTCTGCAGGTCAAAAATTTGTTTCAGTGCTTCCCTCAGACATAATGCTTAGAATTGAGGCCAAACAATTCAATATTGGTTTCATCAGACCAGACAATTAGCCAAGTAGACTTTACTGTGTCTCACTGAGGAGAGGCTTACGTCTGGCCACTCTGCCATCAAGCCCAGATTGGTAGCGAGTTGCAGTGATGGTTTTCCTTCTGGAAGTTTCTCCGATCTCCACACAAGGTCTCTGGAGCTCAGCCAGAGTGACCATCGGTTTCTTCTCCCCCGATTTCTCATTTAGGCTTGGTTTTCAATTTTAATTTTTTTTGTAGCCTTCTCCAGATCTGTGCCTCCACACAATCCTGTCTCTGAGCTCTGCAGGCTGTTCCTTCTAACTCATGGCTGATATGCATTTTCTGCTGTGACCTACCCTATAGACAGGTGTGTGCCTTTCCAGAACATGTTCAATCAATTGAATTTACCACAGGTAGACTCCAGTCAAGGTGTCACTTTTGTCGCAAGATCCTGGAGGGACTTTTTCCTTCCTTCCTTCTCTTTCCTATTCATCTCTTCTTTTTTTCCCCTATCTCCTCAGTTTTCGACTTGAACATTGAACGTTGTCTCAAGGGCTTTCACCGACCCTTATTCCCTTTCCTCTCTGTCCAGCTCTACGTGTCGTCAGACAGCCGCTTCAACACGTTGGCGGAGCTGGTGCACCACCACTCCACGGTGGCCGACGGCCTCATCACCACGCTACACTACCCGGCGCCCAAGCGCAACAAGCCCACCGTCTACGGCGTGTCGCCCAACTATGACAAGTGGGAGATGGAGCGCACTGACATCACCATGAGGCACAAGCTGGGCGGGGGCCAGTACGGCGAGGTCTACGAGGGCGTGTGGAAGAAGTACAACCTCACCGTGGCCGTCAAGACCCTGAAGGTGTGGAAAAAAAATTCACCATCCCTGACAGAAAATACAGAATAAAAAGATTCAAACAACAAAACAAATGTTCACCATGCCTATTTTTAATACTTGGGAATATGAGGCTATGGTAGACTGAAAGGTACAGTTATTCTTTTGAGCAACATTTTATGTAAAAGTATGGAAGTGTTGCTTTGAATATTATATTCTCTGACACATGGGAAATTATAATGTAAACCCCATGTAAAATCTGACACCACTGAAATCCACTGTGGCAATTGTGTGCTTAGTATGTCCCCACCTGGTGTTTGATATATGTAATTACCAATGGTCAAATAATAGAATTTAAATGTATTCTAGTGTCAAATGTGTCTCGTCAAATGGTGTGTGGTGCTAATCGAATATACTACTTAAGGTTTACCAGCCTTGTGGGTTAAAATCTATTTAAACTCCTTCAGGAGGACACTATGGAGGTGGAGGAGTTCCTCAAGGAGGCAGCCGTCATGAAAGAGATCAAACACCCAAACCTTGTGCAGCTTCTCGGTGAGTCAAGTCCCAGCACAAGAACAGTGCAAATTTGAGAACAAATATGTATTTAAAATGTACGTATGGATCAGTCTGCTTGGGCCAAGCACAGGACTTATAGAGAGTGTCAGATGTAAAGTGAACATTTTAGAGACCCATTTTAAGCCATATCAAGTCTGCAATTTGCATATTTCTTACCATTGTGCTTCTTACTGGGTGTGACCCAATGCTGAAAAATTATAAATATTCGCTCATTTCTGAAGTCAGGAATCTGCTGATGCTTCCATTAATCCTGTCTCACCTGTGCCTCAGGTGTGTGCACGCGAGAGCCGCCCTTCTACATCATCACTGAGTTCATGACTCACGGCAACCTGCTAGACTACCTGCGCGAGTGCAACCGGGAGGAGGTGAACGCTGTGGTGCTGCTCTACATGGCCACACAGATCTCCTCCGCCATGGAGTACCTAGAGAAGAAGAACTTCATCCACAGGTGAGAAAGAGCCCGCACCTGCATCCCCACTCTGGCCCTCCAGCACACATCTATTCATAGCCATTGACATTTCATTTGGCAGAGGCTCTTATGAGGGGTGACCAGTCACCAAGGAATTCATTAGATCTTTGTATACAATACAGTGCTGTCAATCAATTATAAAACCATTTACTAAATTTGCAGTGATTAATCTGGGTCAACACAATTGAAGTATGTTTAAATACTTTTGTTTAGTGGCATTTTTTCTTTACTTTGAACATAGATTCTCTCCTGTGAACTACAGATTTCCAATAAAACCATCAAGGCCATCAGAATTGACTGTCAGCTTGAAAGGCATATTTGTTAAATGTGTAGCATGTGTGACGGGATTGTGATGAAGGTGCGGAGAAGTAGAGAACAGAGACAGACCTTTGGGGAGGGTGATGCTTTGGAGGGAATAAGCAACTAGGTCAGCCGCACGGTAGTTAGAACGTGGTGTGCAGCCTGTGAATTCAACTAAGCTCTGTGTCAGATGTCCAGTTTGCCCCCAGATATTTGAACCAACATAGACACACTAACAGAAATAATAACAAAGCCCAGGCAACTGTGTTCATTTTCATGAAATATTTAACACGTTAAAGAATTTATGCATTCATTTTGACAGCGCTAATAAAATACCTTGTGATTATGGAATGCTCACTTGACTTGAAGTTGACTTGAAATTTACACCCAGTGCTAACATTTCCTGGTGCCTTTTTGTCCTTTGTTCCTTTGAAAACATTGTTACTGGAAGAAAAGAAAAGAAAAATAGAAAATGCTCAATTTTTATGATGACCTTGTTATGTCATAGTAATATACTGTACATATTGCAAAATGTGGCCCACAGCCCCGCCTTAGTGAAATCTCTGTGCTTCATCTCCTGGCTCCTTTGGCTGTCAGATAAGCCATCAGCATTTGAGTGGAGTGAAGCATGGAGAGCGCCTGCCTGTCCTGCCTCGGCCTGTTTTACGATCGCTGCCTAAGACCCAATGTGATTTATGGGTCCTTCTCTGTTACCTATTCCTGTTAGGACCCGGCCTGTGGTCGAAGTGCACATACCAGTCATGAGCGGCTGACTAAAACACAGCAGCCAGCTCCATTCCAGAATATTTCATTATGTGTTTCGTCACAGAGATGCTGTTAATCATGTGCTTGGGAGCTGTCGGTTCTAAACTCTCCTTTAACACAATCAATCATAAATGCTTCAGCGTGTGCTCAAAAGGAATGTGACACAATCACATCTTTCTGGCTTTGGCATGAAAACAATAATTGACCTTATTTCAACTTTCAAATTTCAACTAGTCATCACAGTTAATCAGCACCTTGATCGGTTATTGCCAGGGTATGTGCAAATTACACTAAAGCCCGAAGTACATCGGGAAGTGTTGCATATGTTCACTTCCAGACATAGAGACTAACTGATCAGGTACACTCCTCACAGGTTTTCCTCAATCTCTTTGATTCTGCTCTTCACAGGGACCTGGCTGCCCGTAACTGCTTGGTTGGGGAGAACCACTTGGTGAAGGTGGCCGACTTTGGGTTGAGTCGGCTGATGACGGGAGACACCTACACGGCCCATGCCGGTGCCAAGTTCCCCATCAAGTGGACCGCCCCAGAGAGCCTGGCCTACAATAAGTTCTCCATCAAATCAGATGTGTGGGGTGAGTTAAAAAAACATCATTAAACTCTATTCAAATGACTATATTCAAATCGGATTCAAATCTATATCAAATGACTGTGATTCTCATATCATGTCATAGAACCCCCCCGGGGAATAATGGGAAGAGTGCTTTCATGCACAACTGTACAAGGACTGTATAAATATTTGTTTGAAGTATGAAGTACAATTTATATAATTTGTATGAAATATATATTGAAGTTAACACTTCCTCTCTGTTTCACAGCGTTTGGGGTTCTGTTGTGGGAGATTGCCACCTATGGGATGTCTCCTTACCCAGGGATTGACCTCTCTCAGGTGTACGAGCTGCTGGAGAAGGACTACCGCATGGACCGGCCGGAGGGCTGCCCTGAGAAAGTCTACGAGCTCATGAGAGCCTGTGAGAAAACTGCCTAATTGTATAATGTTTGTGCTGTCCAGTATACTGTATTGTCCCGCACTGTATGAGAACTGCATTACAGTATTTTGTAACTTTATAAAACAAACAGGTGTATTGACCACACCTGTGTATTAGCCGCAGTTTATTCAACGTTATGTCATGCCGTGTAGCTAATTATCGGCTGATGTCATAGTCTTATACACTTACAATAGGAAAAGGTAGAAACTCCTACCTTCATATGAACAGGTCATATTCACGTTGAAATTGTTCTAAATGTACGTATAAACCGTGGTTAATTGTCTGGAAATTACGATATCATAACTGCAAACACATAGATAGATGATATAGATGGAAAAAATGCAGCATTATATGGGCATGACTGCAAGATTTGAATAGTGTTCAAAATGTTTTGAATGACAGTTTTGTTGATCAGACAGTAACTCTTCTTAAGGAGAAAACATAAACGGGCTACTGTAAAATATTTCATACTTTTGTATTGATTATGATTGGTTGATAGCTTTAGCATGTGTGCTGAAAGCTGTGTTAATCCTACAGGCTGGAGGTGGAATCCTCAGGAGAGGCCGTCCTTCGCTGAGACCCACCAGGCATTTGAGACAATGTTCCAGGAGTCCAGCATCTCAGACGGTATGTTTCCGCCCATCCTGCATTAGCGTTTTTCACCTTTAATTACTGACATTCACTGATAAACTGAAAGAGAACCAGTAATTATCATGAATTTACCATTTTACTACACAGAGCCTTGTCATTTCAAGTGCATTAAGCAAAAGCTGTACCTGTGCTCATGTCTCAAGCTGTATCTGTGTGTGTGTGTGTGTGTGTGTGTGTGTGTGTGTGTGTGTGTGTGTGTGTGTGTGTGTGTGTCTGCCTCTGTGCAGAGGTGGAGAAGGAGCTGGGCAAGAAGGGGAAGAAGATGACTCTAGGTCCCATCCAGCAGGCCCCAGAGCTGCCCACTAAGACCAGGACCCTGCGCAGGAACGGCAAAGACGGAGACAGCCCAGGTAAGCCTACATGCACATTCTCCACAGTCATCGTTCTCTTTTTTTAGACAAACGTTAGTCCAGCTCAACCTAAAAAAGTCTATTTAAAACAGTACCTATACCAAGTCTGTCAGAAACGGGTAGTCATCTTGTTTGATAGTTGAGTTGCAGAGAGGTCTATGAGTGGCGTGTAAACTCTCAGCTGTGTCAGCGACTGGAAGTAGCTTTTGTGTGGTTATTGCCCTTTGAATGTTTGAATATAGTTATATATAGTTATCTATGCAGACACCTCTGGGTACTACGAAATCTTTCATAAGTAATGAGACGAATATCATGATGGAGTGCTCATTACTGTTGTCCTGGTGTCTGTGTTGCAGAAGCTGCAGAGCACGAGGTGGCCGTGTCCCCCATGCTACCCAGGAAAGAGCGCCCCCTGCAGGATGGAAACCTGAATGAGGACGACCGGAAATCACGCCCTAGCATCTTCACCAGCCTCATCAAGAAGAAGAAGAAGACGGCACCGGCCCCGCCCAAGCGCAGCAGCTCCTTTAACAACGGCCAGTCGCCCTTTAGCGACCACGGCCACGACTCCGGCAAGTTCTTTGGCTCCTCCAACAACAACGGCGCAAGCGGTGGCATGACCAACGGGGCCCCCACCTATCCTGGCCCTCTCTTCCCCCATCACACGCGCAAGAAGGCGGCCATTCTCCCTGGCGCTGGAGGCAGAATGGCCGGGACTCCTCCAGGTGAAGACGACGCTGTTTCTAACTCCATACACTTTCTTCGCTCTTCGTCGGCCTCCGCGTCGAGCCACGGTCACGACCGCACCGAGTGGAAGTCGGTGACGCTCCCTCGTGACCTGCAGTCGCGCAACTTTGATTCGGGCACCTTCGGGGGCAAGCCCGCCCTGCCCCACAAGCGGGCTAAAGAGCAGAAGTCGGGCGACGCCTCTGTCACCATGCGCATGGGCGCACTTACCCCTCCCCCGCGCCTTCCCAAGAAGACCGAGGAGCCCGGCGGTGGCGGAGCCGCCGATGACGTGTTCAAAGACGCCGCGGAGACCAGCCCGGGCACCAGCCCGCAAACGCTCACTCCCAAGCTGAGCCGGCGGCCACACACCCAGAGCCAGTCAGACAAGACCAGCGCCCTGCAGGCCGAGCTGCTCAAGCCCAACGTCTTCTCCCCGTTGGGGGCGGCCGGTGACGAGTGCCGCGCCCGGCGCAACAAACACGCGCTAGACCTTCCCGTACAGAGGGAGCGTGTGAAGTTCCAGAAGCCCAAGCCAGCGCCTCCGCCTCCCCCACCCTCCAGCGCCAAGTCTGGCAAGCTGTCGCGGAGCCCCACTCACGAGCACCATTCCTCCTCCCCCTCTTCGTCGGACCCAAGAGGAAAAGCGTCCTCCGAGGCCAGCCCAGCCAGCTCCCCCTCTGGGTCCTCCTCCACTGAGCTCGGCAAGAGCTTCCTGCCGCCCGAGGGCACCGCTAAGAAACTCCCTGGGCTATCCAGCACCTCCTCGAAAGTGCAGGCGTCAAAGACCTCTTCCACCTCCTCCTCGTCCTCCTCCTCCATGTCCCCAACAGGCGCGCCGCTGGGGTTAAGTGGGATGTCCTTAGCCACCGAGCAGCACCAGTCGTCAACATTCCCCCCGTCGTCCTCCACAGCCTTCATGCGGCGCTCGCTGCGCAAAACTCGCCAGCCTGCCGAGCGCCTCTCCAGCTCGGCCATCACGCGCGACATGCTGCTGGAGAGCACGGAACTGCTGCGCACCGCCATCGGCCGCAACTCCGAGCAGACGGGCAGCCACACCGCCGTGCTGGAGGCCGGCAAAAACCTGTCCAAGTACTGCGCCAGCTACGTGGAATCCATCCAGCAGATGCGCAACAAGTTCGCCTTCCGGGAAGCCATCAACAAACTGGAGAGCAGCCTGCGCGAGCTCCAGATCTGCCCGACCGCCAGCAACGCCGCCAACGCCGGGCAGCTGCCGGACTTCAGCAAGCTGCTGTCCTCCGTCAAGGAGATTAGCGATATCGTGCGGAGGTAGCGTAGTAGGCCGTGTGTGTGTGTGTGTGTGTGTGTGTGTGTGTGTGTGTGTGTGTGTGTGTGTGTGTGTGTGTGTGTGTGTGTGTGTGTGTGTGTGTGTGAAAAGAAAGAGCGAGATCTTGAAAGCGTTAGAGGACTGACCCTCCCCGTAGAGGACTGACCCTATGGCCTGCAGCGGCTGCATCACACCACTGATGGTGCTAATAAAGGAAACTGTCATCAGTGGTTCTGGTAGTGGTTGAACGTGGATAGTGTGGTGATGGGGGGTGGGGGGGGTTGTGAGCACTACAGCACACTTAAAACAACTACGCAAACACATTCACCTCCTCTCGCCCTCTGCCAAAGACTGGAGGATGCACCCAAACACTAAGTGTCTTGTTATTGTGCACAAAACCTTTTTTGTTGATGTAGTTTGTTTGTTTTTCTTTTTTTGTTGGGGTTTGTTCTTTATAATCATAAAATATATATATATATGTATGAATGCAACTCAACTGTGGCCTTCTGAAGGCCTGGGCCCAATTCTGCCTCACTTGAATTAGTTTTTTTCATCAGATGGTTCTCTAGAGTATATCACCCAATGTTATTTTAAAAATAGTATTATGGTATACCTATCGCTTTCTTTTTTTTCTTCTTAACTAATGTTGATTGAAAAATTCCTTTACAGATGAAAAAAGCCACAGAAAATAATCCAATCCAGTTGCCTTTCAAATCATAACGGGTGATACAAAATTGTTAAGAGTGTGGCGCCATTTTCATCACTTGATCTTTTTCTCCAGAGCCACAACTCTTCTGCACCCTCTCTTTCTTTCCTCACGCCCCCCAGTGCTCACTGCCAACTCTGCGCTGCAGTTCTCAATCGTGTGTGTTGTGAGCGCTCCCCGAATGTGAGGTGTGCTCGCGTGTTGATGTCGGGGCATGATAGGATGCGAGGCGTCGAAATTGCAATACTGTGCCATGGATGATGAGATGAGGAACAACGGGGGAAAAGGCCAGGAAGTGTTTGTGGCCATGATGTCATGCAACTGCACCTGCCTTCTCCAGAACAGGTGCCTTAAGAAAACACTATCATCGGAGTCACATGCTGTGATTCTCAAAGACTGCCAGCTCAGATACCAGTGTTATGGCCTTATAAGACTTTTTTTTTTTTTAAAGATGAGTATCAGGAATAGAAATAAATAAATATAAAAGAACGTGTTGTCTTCACAAGGAGGTGCCTGGAGTGAGTCTGAAACCACACCGAACACTACTGTTTTCAGGGAATGTCGGGGGGGGGGGGGGGGCCAGGAAAGGACCAGGAATCTCGAGTGTTGTATATGAATATTGTTTACGCTTGTGATGTCATCTAAGAGAAAACCGTGAACGCCTGCCTTCATTCATGTTATTTCACCATGTTCTGGACAGTTAGACTCTTTAAACTCTTGATGCTGAAGAGTTGTTGCCAAGGGGACCACTTGTAAACAACACACTAATCTAGAGCATGGTGAAATTGCCACATGCATAAAAGACGCTATTGCCTTGTCTTACAGAAAATGGTTATCCGTGGTGGATAATGCCTTTCCTTTTGTTTTTGTTTTTTTATTTGTTTTGTTAAAAAAAAACGAGACAAATTAAGTACTTACCAAACAAAGGAATTTCCACTGTGTAGCCCACAACGATCTACTAAAGATGTTCCTATTCATTTTGAAGTTTTTTTTTATTCTGTGTTGAAATAATGTGCTCGTTTGTTTCAGTAATAGTGTGCTGGTTTTTTTTTTCAAACTCCTTTGCCCTCGGACTGCGAAGCCTGAGGATGACGCCAACCACAAGCTGCCTTGTTTTGTTTTTTTAACTCTCACATGGTACTGTCAATGTTCACTCATACTCATTGTTTTTTTTTTCTCCTTCAATCATGCCACTACATTTTTTTTCTTTTCCCTTTTGTATCCGAGCCGCGTCATGTTTTAGACTAATTTTGCTCTTTGTAAATATGCATTTCCCCCCCTCTCAATTGCCTTTACCATGTGGTCCCTCTGTAACCTTGGTGCAATTTTTGTTGCATAAATACAGATTTGCTACTTGAGACCAATTATGTTTGATTCCATTTTTCTCAGTGTAATGCTAATGTTGGTGTTGGCTGGAAGGTATCATCAGTTATCTATTACCTATACAGTCCCTTTTATAAGGATTTTAGACTTTTAAAATTTCTGTAAGCTGGACCCTGGTTATTCCTCGGTTATGGTTAACTTCTGGGGACCTCTTAAAATGTCCTCACCTTCCCCTTAGTACTTAAAATCCATTCTTATTTTCATTCCCATCTGTGCAGGTTTGCAGTGGCAAAATTGTATGTAATTTTACCTGGTTAGGCCAAATAATGTACCACAGCAAAAACCTGTGAGGTGTAATTTTAAATCTGCCCTGCTGATTGGCTTTATTTAAGATTTATTTAAATGTATTTCATTTAATTCACTTCAGATTTGAGCCTCTCAGACATCATTTCAACTACTTGTTATAAATACAAGACGCTTTAAACAGGCCTCTTGAAAGACCAGCGAATAACCTTTGATTCTCTTTAACTTATCTCTCCCCAGCTGTCAAACCCACTGACTAAGCAGCAAGGGGTTCTCTTCTCTTTTCCACTATAGTTCTGACTTATTGGATAAAAACACAAAGATCTAACTGTCCTATAGCAGGTGGGGAATCTCTAGTGTTCCAGGAAACTGCCCACTTGGAATGCAGTTGTAAAAGGTGAGACCCATCTTGCACATCTAATTATGCATGTCTTGCTACCAGTCACTGCCTCAAAAAGAATAGGGTAATGGTTATATTTATAAAGACTATAAAAGGTCAAAATTGACTCTTCAGATCTGCCTTTCAACCGATGTGAGCCAAAAAGTATGCAAATAGATACAAACTTATTTTTACGCTCCACACTTAGGTACTTATGTGATGTACACAGATGAAATTCACTCAAACCAATGCAAGCCCTCAAGTCTGACATAAACTTCCTGCAAATGGTCATTCTGACAAGAATGTAATAGATTTAAAATGAGTTGCAGTCTTGTTGAGTACTTTTTAAGGGGAAATAGGTGAACTCAAGAAACTCTCAGGGTTCACATCATTTTCCACACATAACCCTTCATTGGAAACACTGGGTTCCAGAAGGTGGCTACAAAGAACACTTCATAGGAAGCTTGTAGGGTTCCTGTGAGGTAAGTGTGTGTTTGTGTGTGTGAGAGAGAGACATAGTTACAGTCCTCATTATTCCAAAACTGCCTTTGAGGATTGAGATGCTGTGAACTAATGACATCGCCCCTTGGAGAAAACAGTAACATCAGACTCCACTTCACCTTGAGTAGGACTTAAACAACCTGGTGATTGTGCTGCTGCTATATACAACACCTGTGATCATTCAGCCATTGGTGCATCATTCATTTGCAATAGTAAGACATTCTTCGTCACCTGTGTAGCAAATAAGCTTGATCAAAAATAACAACCCAGGTGAAATGTTCTTTTTCTGTCTAGAGCATTTTAATTTCATCATTATTAAAATCAAAAGGTCAACATTTTTAAAAGCATATACACGCATAGATTTAAATGTTAGCACAGCTCCTTCAAAATGTATACATATGTACTTTTTTTGTTGGTTGGTTTTGACTTTGCTCAGAACACGTGTGTGAGAAGACAGCTGGAGGTGGTTGTTCAGACTAATAAAGAGTGGAGACAAGAGCACAAGTGGGAACCACTCAACACTGTCCAGCCTTCACCCCCAAATGGCTTGCCCAGCCAACCCCGACCACCCCAGTCCCCAAATTAAACACAACACCTACGCCTTGCCAAAGGGGGAGGCTCGAACAAGAAGCAAACAAAAAGCAAGAGAGATAGAATGACAGGGAAACAAAACGAAAGCCACACATTTTCTTTTCAACCATTCACTGGCCAATTAGGGGGTTGGAACAGCCTCCTTGACAACATAATTAGTAATCCCCCCTCGAAGATAAGTTACCCCACCAGATCTAGGTGAAATGGGTGTGCTAGAGCATATGAAGTTATTCTGGATGATTGCGAGCATTTGGTTGCCATATTCAAACCCTGTTTCATTCAAGGACCTTTTTTCAGAAAGCATGGATTGTGGACCCCACTGGATTTAGATGAAATCATTTTTGTGGGATGGTGGGTATGGTGCCCTAACTGAAAGAAAACAAACCAGCCAGCAATTGACCCCCTTATATAGAATGCTACTTCCGACCTTTGGTAGTGAGTCTACGGGCAGGGTACAGTACAACAGAATTGTTTATCTGGGACACCCTTGAGGTTCACAACTCCATGTTGTCTTACTCTCAAATAGTATATATATAGCTGATGTTATTCAGCCGAAAGTTTCACAATGTAGTTTTGTTGTGGGAGAATGTAAAACTATTGCCACATCAAATACCTGCATAACCCATTCAGTTTGAGTCTCACCCTAATATTGCCAGCTTTTCCAAATCTCGTCAGACATGATGACAATGCCATTTTGTTCCATCTGTGGAATGTCCCTAAATGTAACAACAAAAAATGTAAGGTGAATTGCAGAGGTTAATTACTGCCACCAGGAGTAAGGCATAAATGTGATGATCTGTTGACTGGGGCTTCATTAAATGCTGTATGCTGTATGCAGGGAGTTGTAGTTCTTTATATTCAAATGTCCCTGCACAACCCATCTAGCACATTCCCAAAGAACTGACACACTAGACAGTCAAGAACAGCTTCTGACCTAGGGAAGAACATCTGGAAAAACTGGCTTCCAATGGAGGATGGATTTCCTAGACACCTGAGATGCCAACCTCCCAGAGGTGTCACCCCTGCAAGCAGGGCAATACAAAGAGGGAGTCCTTTCCACCCAGCATGGCCACACATTTATTCATAGAAACTATTACACAGAATTTGACCTTGCTTTTATTTTCGGAACCCGTGGTAACAGGTAAGAGCAGTCACAAAGCCTGTGTGAGATGCCCGTCTGAGGCGCATCATCTATTGTACGTGAGGCGCACGGATCTCAGCAAAAATAGTAAACCAGACAAACACAGACAGGCTGGCAGGAGCAACGCAGGCGGCATGGACACACACATATATGCGTGCCGCAGCACTTCAGCGAGGTAGCGGTCGCGTACAGGTGAAATAAGCGGTGCAGCTCGATGACCAACACTGCCAACATTCCTCGCTTACAACCCGCCTCCACCCAGTATCTCTCTCACACACACACACACACACACACACACACAGACAGACAGAGATGTTCTGAGGTCTCTACAGAGACATGTAGCAGTGTTGTAAAACAGCGGTTTTATTGGACACACGAGTCCCACAGCGGTATTTAGAGCAAGCGCAACATAAAGTAAAGATTAAACAGTAATAGTAATAATATTAACATTAATCATAACAATAAGGCAACAAACAAACAAACCAAGAAAGAAAAAAAAAAATGCTGGTAAGGACAGACGTATTCTACTGATATGGTGGGGGTTGGGAGATACAGGTGGAGGGGAAAAGAGAGAGGTGGGGGCTGGTGCAAAGGGGGGGAAAGAATGGTGCTTTTAGAATTAACGCCTCTCTCTTTCTCTCTCCTCCTTCCTTAAAGTGTCATAATCTGATTTCTCGAGGACCACCCGCTCTGTCCCCAGACCCTCAAACACAAAACATATCACACACACACACACACACACACACACAAAGGTACACACCCCAAATGACTCCACACACACACATACACCATGAGTGTGTCGCTATTAATTTAAGTGGGTGCAACTTACATACGTGGTGGGGAGGCAAAGTAAACTAAACAAAAGTGATCATTGAGCAGAGTACAGTCTTACATACTTCATTTGGATTCAATTAAAAAGACAGGGAGCCATGCAGGAGGTGGCTGTCTAGAGGTTTGCCTACTTATTCTACGAGGGTCAGTTTGGATTCTATATTTCCAATCTCATGGTGTGTTTACACGAGTGTGGCTGGTAATATATATAGATGTATATCTATATCGAGCTATAAAACGACATGTTAAAAAACAAACAGAAGCTTTGATGATATTTTCCTTACAACTCTTCATCTACCTGTCAGTAACTCGAGTGGTGTTCTTTAGCTTTTTTTTGCGGAGTAGTACTGGTTTTCCTGCGAGGCACCCCTGGAGTCGGTGATGCCACATTGAGTGCTAAGAGGAGGAATGGAGAGAGAAACGGGTGGAGGAGAGGAAAAATATACAAGCGGTGGGAGGGGGGGGGGGGGGGGGGGGGGGGTGACAGATTCTGTAAGAGAGAGAAAGAGAGAGGGTGGAGGAGAAAGACTGCCCACCCAGCCTGAGTCATCCCTCGTTTTGTCTCCTTCGTTCACCCAAGCAACCCACAAGCTCCGGGCGAGAGGACACGCGGGGAGGACGTGGACGTGTGTGTGTGTGTGTGTGCGTCTGAGTGTGTGGGGTGTTTTTGAGGAGGACTGCATGTCCGTGGGTTTGTGTTTGTAATTGTGTGTGTGTGTGTGTGTGTGTGTGTGTGTGTGTGTGTGTGTGTGTGTGTGTGTGTGTGTGTGTGTGTGTGTGTGTGTGTGTCTGGGGTATGTGTCAAGGAGAGGTGGTTGGTTTGTTGGTTTGTGGGGTGGAGTAGGTGGTTGGGGAAGGTAGGTGGGTGATTGGTCATTAGCAGCCACACCCTTCCCTCTGGGGCTGTGGCTCACTGGTTAGCCGACCGCCCTGCGGCGCCGAGGGCTTGTGCTGCACACCCGACTCAGCCGCGTTCAGGTCCAGGCTGCCGTCCTGAATGTTCTGGTAGATCTTCTTGGCCGCCTCCAGGAAGGCGTCCTCCACATTCTCACCCCTGTGGAACCGCAGAACCACACGTACGTACACACACACACACACACACACACACACACACACACACACACAGAAACACACACAGACACACACACAGACACACACACACCGGAAGGGAGGAAGAATAAGGGGGAGAAGTTGTTGAAGACATACCAACAAGACTCGTCTCCATTTAGCAAAGACTTTATATATTTATCTCCAGAGTAAATTACTGTCTTTATTCGAGAAGAAACTGTGCTAATTAGATTGACAAAATAACTCACGTTTTAGCACTGGCCTCCAGAAACAGCAGACCTGGAAAAGAAAGGGAAAATCCATGTGGAACTATTCCCTACAGAGTCCAAAGACTCACAGCATGGCATCCCGGGCTTGATTTGATTTCTCGATTTAACCACAACAATTAACACTCATCTCAATTCATCTCCTTTTTCACACACTGTAGCTTAAGACCAAATATATGATGTTGAACGTTTGGGACGATGGGTTTTGAATGTTATCAAATGTTATATTACCGAAGTCTTTTCATGCTAGGGTTCTGAATATACTAAACCCTTAGTTTGCAGGCTAGCAGTGATACTAGTATGTAGTATGTGTCCGTTCTACCCTTAGCCCCCACTACCACTGGCATCCCTCTGCACTAACAATCAATGCTGTGGGATGTAGTAAAATGCTGTGCACACTGGGGTAACTAGTATGAGGTCTAGGAGCAAGAGCCCATACCGTTCTCCTCCGCAAACTGCTTGGCCTCCTCGTACGTGACGTCCCTCTGGGCCTCCAAGTCTGCTTTGTTGCCTATGAGGATGATCACCTGCAGGGGGAGACCAGCACAACTGCATGACAAACTACACCCACCTGCTGTCCTACACAGCGGAAAATCTAACCACATCAGACGGCCACAAGAGGCTCATTATGTAGTCACTTTTTGCGCAAGAGCGTATGGGTGCAATACTGTGTGTTAAAAGTTAGGTGTCCATAATGTGTGTGTGTGGGGGGGGGGGGGGGCGAGTGCTCACTGTATTGGGATTGGTGAGGTTCCTGGCATCAGTAAGCCAGCTGCTGAGGTGGTTGTATGTGCTTCTCCTGAGAGAGCGAGAGAAAGAGACAAGAGGGAGAGAAGAGAAGAGATAGAACACGGTTAACACAAAGAATGCTACAATATTTTAAGTCACTAACAATGATCAATCGGCCTATTCCACTGGTCGTTTTAGTGCTGCACTGGGCCACCGCTGTCCGTACAACACTTGCTGGAGCACTTTCTGCACGGACAGAAACCGTTGTGCAGCTAAGTGTAACACACTCCCCTGATCAAAGATCAATTTCTGCTTAAGTGCTTTTTAGCATAAAACCTAATACAAATAGATATGATGTGTAATATTTTGAGGGCACAAACGACTGCAGAGATCCTCCTTTATGCAGACAGGAACGGTTCCCTATTTGCTCCCATAGAAATGCATTGCCATGAAGTATCTTGCTCCGCCTGTGTAAAATCTTTGCTGCTGTTTTATTTAAGGAAATGTTCGAAGACAGCAGTGACGAGGAAAGTGAAATATCTGATAGCAGTGCATGGTCAGCTTCTCTTTCAGGACCATGTAATCACGTTGTCATACTCCACCAAGGCCTTTTCTATTCTACTGGTCGGGTTGAGTGGAGCACTTTTTGCTGATAACTGTTATCAGAGCATTTTTTGTTTTGTTTTTTCACACCACGTGGATTTCTACAAAAGGTACTCATGTTTCAACCACTACAAGTCAACAACGCTGTGGAGCAACCACACCCATATTCATATGCCTTTGGAAGAGTGATCTCACACACAAACACACACACACACCTTTCCATTCAGTTTGACACACGAAAGGGTTTCACAGCAATGGGTCAAATACCACAGCCCTCTCCCTCAGACAGAGGTCAGCCTGATCGCAGATCAGCTCAGATGGGGCAGAAGGCTCTCCCCCAACCCTAGAGAGGCTGTGTTGGTTTAGCAGTGGGCTGAGAGAAGCTCTCAGAGGGGTTGTTAGGTGGTCATGGGATGGGGGTCTGCTTGTTTAGGGCGTGCATCTGAAAAGCCTCGCTCACGGCGATCACCTGACTCCGTTCTGACTGAGCTGCTGACCTCCTCAAGCAAACAGATTTGATATATAACTAATGATACACGTGTTATGTGTGCTGCCAGTGCTGGTGACATCCATTGATGCATCTAAACAAAGACCATTCCAACTGGGTTGGTAGTAGCATTAAAGACATTAGAGCAGTTATCCAAGATCACCTGTGTTTGAGGACCTGTGTCTGGTTCCTTTTATATTAACAGAGTGAAACTGGCTGGAGACGGAAATCTCTGGACCAAGGTGTTCAGCGTGGTTGACACATCTTTAACATGTCAGTGGCTTTCAGAACAGTTCTCTATACTGGTCTCATATATTGACCCACACCTTTATAAACTGATCTTTCCAAGCCAGAGTACTAGGAGCCACATTTGTTTTCCTTGTAATCCTAAGGGGATACAACTGGCCTCTGTGGTCATTATTTTGTTGTAGAGCAGCACTCATGTGGACGGTGGCACTGTTGACATACACTCATTAAGTAGGCTGCTAGTTCAGAATGTGTGTGTGTGTGTCTGTGAAAATATGTGTGTGTGTGTGTGTGTGTGTGTGTGTGAAAGTGAAAGTGAGAGTGTGTGTGAAAGTGAGAGTGTGTGTAAGTGAGCGCATGTGTGTGTGTGTGTGTGTGTGAGTATGAGTGTGCGTGTGTGTATGTGTGTGTGTGTGTGTGTGTGTGTATGAGTGTGCGTGTGTGTGAGTGTATGAGTGTGCGTGTGTGTATGTGTGTGAGTGTGCATGTGTGCGTGTGTGTGTGTGTGTGTATGTACCTGGTGATGTCGTAGACCATGAGTGCTCCAGCGGCCCCCCTGTAATAGCTGCGTGTGACGGCCCTGAAGCGCTCCTGGCCCGCCGTGTCCCAGATCTGCAGCTTGATCTTCTGGCCGCTCACCTCGATTATCCTCGTGCCAAACTCCACGCCGATCGTGTGGGGGCAGTCCGCCATGACTATAAACACACACACACACACACGCACACGCACACGCACACGCACACGCACACGCACACGCACACGCACACAGGAAGCCACATGTTACAACCCGAGATAACAGATAGACAGTTTCACTGTGCGGATGAAACTCTTGGCAAATCTCTGCAATAATACTTGACTCAGTCTGTATTTAATGGTGTGCTGAGGTAGTTAGCCAAGCTAACTGAAGTGTTTGACATTTAATGCCTGCAGCAATATCCACAGGGTCTCAACCTCAAACTGCACTCAAGCTATATTTAAGCCATGACTCAACAGCAAGATGAAAATTTGCCTCAGGGTGATATTAAGGGAATTACAAAAAAAAAACTAAAATCAGCTGGCACAGAGGCAAAGATCGGAAACACAGAGGGTGCAGCTTGCAAGCCATATGCCCGGGCACGCCACCTGAGTACACAGAAAGAAAGTGGTTTCGGATTGCCCATTCAATGGCTGTCTGCCTGTGTCTGTGTCTGTGTGTCTGTGTGTGTGTGTGTGTGTGTGTGTGTGTGTGTGTGTGTGTGTGTGTGTGTCGCACCCTGTGCCCAAGCCCCAGCTGTCTCTTTAGAGCGGAGGTCTCGCTGGGAGAGAGCCTGCAGGCTCTTAATTAAGTGGCGAGTGGCTCAGTATTTATTTTTTTCTTTTAAAAAGCCGGTCGGATCAATACAGGAAAAAGCCGCCGGTGCACTTAAAAGCAATCGACCCGCAGGGCCTTGTGAATCAGAGGTGGCGTGTTTGATGTTTGACGTGACGAGTCCCTTCGGTTGCCTGGGCTGAGGGAATAAAGTGAGCGCCACGTGATGTGTGCCTGTGTGGAATGAGAAGCCAGTCTCTAGGTTCAGAGCTCAGGGTTAGCAAAATGAAACGTCTGCTTACTTTTGTAATTCTATAACACAGAGGACACAGAGTACTTTTTGTATGTCATTTGTAGGTGTCTCAGAACGTCGCTTGGCATAGAGGACACATTTCACAGTAGATACAGGAAAGCCAAAGAAGGTGGCAAAATACTTTTCCTTAAGCACTTAACTAAGAGAGAGAGAGAGAGAAAGAAAGAGAGAAAGAGGCAGAAGAAGGAGAGTGTTTCCTGCGGCGATCCTTCTCTCCTCTGTGAACCATTAGTGGCGTCCATACAACTGTAATTAACCTTCTGGTTACTGCTGCTGCTACTGCTGCTGCCAGGCTGATCATTATAATTACTCTCCTGCACTCCATGCAGCGCCATCACTCCCACTACACACACACATAACCCACCAAACAGGGACACACACTCAGTCATATACACACACAGGCACACACACAAACAAGCAGGCTCACACTTCCAATGCGCAAGGACACACACACACGCACATAAACACACACAGTGTTATCACTTCCTAAACAAAGGGACACACTCTCACATACACACACAAATAAACGCACAGACGTATGTGCACGCACACACACGCGCCCACACACACACACACTGTCATCACTTCCTAAACAAAGCGACACACTCATATACACACATATATGCATACACATGCAGACCCACTCCCTATGCAGCAGGGCTATCTGCCAACAAGAGATGGCAACACCACCACCACATGAGGTGTACACACACACACACACACACACACACACACACTCAGTGGCTGAGCACAGGGGCTTTCTGCCAAGAGATGACCACAAAAGCACTCACATACACACACTGACTGTGTGATAAGATTTTCTGCCAAAGAGAGAAGACCACACACACCCACACACCAGGGTTTTTCCTGCATAGAGAAAATTTGGGCGCGCGCCTAAGCCGTTTTCCCGAGCGCCTACAACAAATCCCGAGCGCCTAAGGCAAAAAAAAAAGTCTGCGATAAAAAAATAAATAGAAAAAAAGCTGTCATTCATGGCGCAATTCAGCTTAATGGTGTTTTGAGCCCTCACCGTCGACTTCAAGGCAGCAGCTGCCTGGAAGTCGCATCCCACCTCCCACCCCTGAGCCAATCATTGAACAGAGGCAGCTCCAAGCTTGCCAGTTTAGACAATACGTTGGTTTGAATTTGAGATTTGAGCAAGCAACTTAATGTAGCTAGCTTTTAGCTGTTTTAAACCAAGGCACTTCCAAAATGTTGTTTACAACCTGCTTACAAATCTGGTTAAAACAACTAGTGAAGGTGTTTTAGAATAATATTAATGCCATATACAATAACTGACTTTATGTTAACACTACTAATTAATGTTAGCTGTCTAATTATTTAGCGCAATGCTAGCATGCATCTACCGTAATTCGATTTTTAACCAAGGTAGCCTATTGTACTGCAAAATATTGATCGCGACCTGTTTACAAATCTGGTTAAAAAGATAAAGGTGAGCAATAGCCCGCTTCACGTCGGGGTGCTGTTCGCCCTGTCGGGGCTTATTTTCCCGATAATGACCGGCGTTCTATACATTATCCCTAACGAATTATTTCGCTCAGGGGGTGGGTGAGCTGCTGCCTTGAAGTCGACGGTGAGGGCTCAAAACACCATTAAGCCGCAATTCATCACGCGTGCAATGCATGTAAGCGAATATGGTCTCAATAGTTTGTTTCAAGTATAGGCTACAGCCGAAACCTCGTTCTGTTTTGATCAATAGTAATCGAGTTGATAAGCGTGTCTTCTTGTCTGAACAATACGCAACTGTGAGGTGCGCGAATGCACAGAGCGGCCAGCTGCCAATCACTCAACTTGCGTATGCATCCGGACTTCATCAGTCGGCGGTGATTTTGAACATAACATTCCATTTTCAGTATTCATGGCTTTCAATGTATTAAAATATCTGCTATGTTGAGGACCTACACAGGTGTAGGCTATTATTTGATTTGTCTACCCGTTTGAACGAGTACCAGTAGACCGCGGGGCCTAGGGAGAGGCAGACAACCGCATTGGTTTATCAATGAAAGCTCAGCTCGTTCGGAGGAGAGCGGATATATTTGTGTTGCATCTCGAATTAATATTATCATTGATAAACCGGTGCGGTTGTAAACTGTCGTTCCGCTGCGAGGGCCAGCCCGACGTGCACGAATACACCTGTACAAATGCAAATGAAATGTCCACTCAAAATGCTGACAAAAGTTTGATTTCCAACGCAGCCTCCATTGGTGGGCCAATAGAAGTTAAACACACTATTAAACATATTTGTGGACAGTTTTAATAATAAAAACAAAAAGAATAGTATGTAGGTTTGTATAATAAAAATGAATAGTAATAATAGATAAACTTGAATCTCATAATTTGTGTGTTCCATTTCTGACCACTGGTTAGTTCTAGATTCTATTGATATACATTTCAGTAGTTTGCATATATATGTAAAGAGGTAAACCTTGATAATCTTTGAACCATACATGATAGCACCATGGGGCTTGGACTATTGTCAATCTATTTGAATCTAAAGTGGAAGCAAAATGATTTCCTGAAGCATATTATTTATGAAATGGTAAAATGTAAGCTAATAAGGTGACATGGTAACACAGACTGCGCGCGCAGCGTGCACATTTTTTTTTTGAGCACCGAAGACCCATTTTGACCCAGGAAAAACCCTGCACACACACCCACACACACTCTTATGCCCTGTCCAGAGAGATACTGTGTTGCTAGCACACAGCCACACGAGTAATAAGTACACACACACAGAGACACAATCCCCATACTGCTGTAGGCCTCTATTTACCTGCCAACAGGAGAGACTCACACCATCAACCTCACACTCATGCAATCCAATCACAGCCATCCACGTACATGTACACACACAGACACACGGATGAGCATCCCCCTCCACTGCACGTGGACACTGATAAACACACCCACACCACCACTGGTGAACTGCAGGTGTGTGTGTGTGTGTGCCATTCAACACTCATCTTTACATCTCAAGTGCGACGAGGAGCAGCACGCAAGAAAAAGAGAAAGAGAGAGGAGCTCTTCACAACCTGCCTTTCCACTCCGGCACAAAGCGCTCGTTTGTTTGCAGGTGTTGGTGGGTGCGGGCCCGACTGAAGTCGGCATGAATGGGGAAAGGGGGGGGGGGGGGGGGTTGGCACTTTGACTGAGGTGAAAATAGCTGTTGCCGTGGTGCGTGGTGCCTTTCTGTCGTTGGTGAACTGATTTGCATGAGTCATCCAACGCTCTGATGTGCTTTTCTAAACGAGCCAGTCATTTACATACTGGCACTCCACTTACTACGCGAGCGCAAACTTGAGATGCAAAATGAGCCAGCCTCGTTTCAAAGATACCATCTGCCCATACAGGAAACCTAAAGAGCATACTGGGTTACGACAGTAACCCCGCTTCTCTGATGGCATGGGTACGCCTCCCCAGTGTATCCCTCAGAGCCACTCTACCACTACACCAGCCATTGATTGGCTGGCCATGTCTTGACATCCGCGAGGGCCCACCCCTTTTTAGAATGCGATCCCCGAGCAGGGAGAATGCCATTCAAGGTTAGCAAGTTCTTCTCACTCTGCGCAAGGGTGGTCCAGTGAGATCCCACACCTCACTATCACAGAACTGGGGTTAATAGTTGTAACCAAGAGTTCTCTTTCAAGCACTCCTTCAGTATCTCACTATGGGATATGCTTACTCACGTATTAACGGACAACCAAGCCAACCGACATTAGGCGACCATTCTAATCATACCGGCGTGTCCCGTGCCACAGATGTGTCCATACTCAAAACAGCATGAGCCAAGCGTGGCGCAGTAACATCAAGCCTGCAGAACCTCAAGTACTTTGTTGGGGCCCACAGCGTGACTATGCCCCTTGCTGACTGTGCACACAGACCATCGGGGGGGATTTATCCCTTTCGCAGAATAGACCAAAGTAATAGCCTTCATAATCCAGTGTGACAAAACACTGCTTTGAGGCTTACCTTTGTGACGTCCAGAACAGGAAACGAATAACTGATCTCATTTACTGAATAAAAGGTCTTGGTCAGGTATGCTCTCAGAGCCCAGACAGGACATAGCGTAACTGCGTACTGTAAAGATAGGCTTGTCTCCAAAAAACAATCTATCATGTAGAATCCCACCGTGTAAGGAATTAGCTAGTGGCGGGCGAAAGGGTGCTTCTGAGCGAGAAGAATGAAGAGCAAGCGAATCTTATCTTCTGAGTGAGAAGAAAGAATGCTTGAAAGAGAACTTGGTCACAATCAGTCTAGAATGAATTATAAATAAATTATGTTCTGTGAGGTTGCATTTTACCTGTAAGGATGCACTTTTACATGAAACACACTCAAAACACGGCTCTAGATCACTCTCCATCGCTACTGAGGCAGCGTGATTGATACAACATCCTCATATTTAACACACAGGAGGTGAGCTGGGATTTGACAGAAGTACTTACATTTCTTTTCTGTGAACTGGTGAAGCAAACATGACTTTCCTACCCCCATGTCCCCTATGGAGAGAGAGAGAGAGACACAGACAGAAGGAAAAAACATTAAATGTCCGCCAGCATGTAGATGTTACATAAGGCCACCTGAGTGAAAACACAGGCAGGCGAACTGGACATCATTTACGGGCAGAGTCACAAGCTGCACCACCACAGCAAGGAGAACATCCTAAGGCATCATTAAACTTGAATGAAGAGGAGTCAACCAGCACTCATACTGAACATTCATAACAGAAAAAGAGTGTGTGTGTGTCTGTCTGTCTGTCTGTGTGCGTGTGTCTGTCGGTGTGTGTCTGTCCGCGTGTGTGTCTGTCCGCGTGTGTGTCCGTCCGCGTGTGTCCGTCCGCGTGTGTCCGTGTCCGTCCGCGTGTATCCGTGTGTGTCCGTGTGTGTCCGTGTGTGAAAGGGGGGGGGGGGGGTCTAACGCCTACATGACTAGTGTAAATAACAGTGTGTTGAAGCAGGTCCACTCAAGAGTATTCTCTCACACACAGAGATGGTGCACACGGTGCTACCAAAGGTCCTACTTACCAATGATGATGTATTTGAAAATGTAGGAATAGTTGTATGGTGCGGTGGCCATTTTGGCTCTGAAAAAGAGAAGGATACAAGGCTAAGAGAAAAAGTGAAAAAGAGAGAGACATGGATGAGTTCAACATCCCCACTGTGTGAGAAGGGGCTGATGTCAATGGGGTCAACAGTTAACCATAACCAAGTTCCAGTGAAACACCATCAGCCACTTCCACCTCTTTAAGTCCACTGTTTACTGTTCCTAGTTCTCCCAAACCTAAGCCCATGGAAAGATTATATTGTTTATTTGTTTGCTTGCTTGCAACACACAGCCAAAACCCAATTATGGACATCCTCCTCCCGAAGCTCCCTGAAGTATGGCCTCAATATCCCCAGCATCCATTTTCTGTCAGAGGAGCACCCAAATCCTAGGACTTTAGTTCCCCCATAGCAAGCCATGTCAAGAGCATCGTGTAGACTTAACTTCTGGCGGCCCTACAAGCATGAGAGAGCTTCTGACTGACAGAGATTTACATACATATGTGGGCGGAGAGCAAAGAGCCGACAGGAGGAAGCAGGAAGCACAGCCTAGGGGGGCTGCTAAGGCCTTCGAGGAGGAGGAGGAAGACAGGATGAGGAGAGGAGGAAGATAGGATGAGGAAAGGAGGAGCACTGAAGGAGCAAAAGAAGGATGAAGAGAGACAAAAGGCAATGATGAACAGAGCAGAGGAGTCTGCTGAGGATGGTCAGAAAATGAAGAGCTCCGTTCAGGGGTGGTTTTTGTTTTCCTCTTTAAAACCCCCGCACCCCTCCCTTCTTTCCTTAAGAACAACTAATCTAATCTGGAGTTAGACGACCCCTCTACACAAACAAAGAGATGCATTTGCCAAGTTACAGCTGGGAATCTTCCACCCGTGACATCCTTTAAGCCTGCTCTTAGCAGAACAAAGGCAAAGACTCACAGGGCTCAGGACGAGACAGTACAAGTTGACGTCGATGTTTTGTACTTTTTGTACTTTTTTTTTTTTTATGTTTACTGTGCGCACATGTATTTCTCTTTCAGATTAATTTTAAATCGCTTGCACACCTAATGCCTTTTCAAAAGGATCACTCAATCTGCCTCAAATGCAAACACATCTCAAAGTAAAATGACAACTGTACAGGCCTATACTGTGTACAGCTCTCTGTGCCAGACGGTTTGTGAACAATTGAAATAGTTGACATCATCATCCTTGCAACACAGTGCTCACTCTGCTTTTGCGTTGCCTGAAGGGGCGCAGCCATGGAGACAATTTGTTTAGCTCTCAAAAGACGCTGCTGATACACATATTCAGGCCTTAGGACAGGTCCTGCAGCAGCTTGCTCTAAAGCAGCTCAACACAAACACGTAACCCGCACTGGGTGTGTTAGTCAAGGGCTGTAGGACTCTGTAGAAACAGCAAACACAAATATGGGGAGGTGGTGAGATCTCTAAGGGAGATTGTAACAAATAGGTTTACATTATGATTAGATGGAACTTGCAGTTCCATTCTAACTGGTCAATCACGACAATCAAGGTGTGACTACTAAATCGGAGATGGCTGAACTGTACATCACATCACTGCCATAGGCAACCATTTCGAATTGGCATTTGTTGTGAAATTCCCACTTTGTTTGGTAGGCAGCCATGTAGTTAGCCTTATCATTATTATGACATAAAACATTACAGGATGACCTAGGACTCTAACATTGATAACATTGTTGGCGTTTACTTCACAATAATGACCACTTGGCTCGATGCTATTCCTTACACACACAGACAGTAAACTAGACAGCACCCAAGTAAACCACATCCAACAACTAATTAGCTTCAATCACTGAAAAGAACTCTGAGTTGTAATGGAGCTTTCAATATCCACTAGCCGCTAGAGCCGAGGCTTTTGGCTAAATGAGGGTGGCTCTTCCCTACAAACCCCATTTACCCACTTCCCATTCTGACACTCTGAGACACATTGCTTAAATTGCTGGCACACCACAACTGCCAGCATTCAGCCAGCCAGTAGGCAATCCAAAATAGCAACAGAGGAAGGGGAAAAGTGTCAGTATTCAAAGAGGGAGAAAAGCTATTAGTAGTATTTAGGCAGCAAAGCAAGCTGGAGAAGAAAGCGACAGCTCCGCATCACCCTGTGCTACATTTCCTAAAAACTTTGAAATCCCGACATCTGAGTCTGTTAGATCAGAGAATGTACTGGAACAGGACAATCTGATAGCTAAAGGAGGCCAATGTTTCATTATCAGTTTGAAACCACTGTTTAAAAGGAGAAAAATATTCCCTTTTTTTTTTTAAACAAGAATTTGAACGTTATGGTTTATGGGAGGTGGCAGGGATGTATTCTACTACAAGGCAAAGCCTATTTTGCACAAGCACCGTAACAACTGTATTTGACATCATCGTCATCCATTAGAAGTGATATGCTTAATGCAGACATTTCACAACTACATAACCTAATGAAACTGTAGATGTCTTTCTTTTTTTCCAAAGCACTCTGAACAATGGCGTCGTCAGTTGACCTAACCCATAGGACCGTTAAACCAGTTCTGAAGATTAAAATCGGCAAACAATAACCCTGGTTGTGGTGTGAGTGAGCATTCAGTTCCTTTAACTGAGGCACAAACACACACACTCCCACTGAGCCACCAGCACTGCTTCCCTTTCTAAGCAACCAGGAGAGCCAAGAGAAGGCAGCAGGTTAAGGAAAACAAGGTAATGAGATTTAGTCCACCCTTAATGGGAGGAAACAGGAAGTCTTTGGAGGCTGATTTGTTTTGGGATAAGAATGTGTGTGAAGCATGGACAGATGAGATTGCTAAGGCTCCATCACCAAAACGACTTGTGCTCTCCATGCCACCTACGCCGCCACACCCTCCTAATGGGCTAGGTGGGACACCGGAGTCTGCAGCAAACCCTGCTCCTGCTCCTCTTCCTCCCCCTCCCCTCTGTCTGCCTTCCTCCCCTCACATGACCCACAGTCATGTGTGGCTGCTGATGACGACTCCTTCCTCCTGTTCTTGCCAGGAGGATGCAAACACAATCCCCCGGGCCAGAACTTTCCCTCACCCCCTCAAACCTGGCTGGCAGAAGGCAGAGGCACTCCTCACAGGGTTGTGAGACAACAGATAGTTGCTAGCACACTAACTCCACCTCAATCTAAACCTCAACCTCCTCATAGCTGATAAAGAAAGCCCCTCCCTTGACTTCCTGATGTGACTGGCAGACTGCAAGGATCCATTAAGGAGAGAGAAAAGCAGAAAGCATGTGACTGCACTGCGGCGTCAGCACTACCCCCCCCCCCCCCCCCCCCTCCGTACGCTGATTCATATGACACCTTCGTTTGTCAGTCATGGGGCTGAATGGCAAGATTTCCCTTATTTTAATTGCCAACAGGTGCTAGGGTATAATTAATAACCATCTGTGTAGACAGTTTTGTGAGGAGTGGCAACTGAGTGCTCTGTGTAACACAGGTCAGCAGAGACAAAGCAAATTCTCCCCCTTTCTTGTTGGCATGAAAAAGAACCCTTTTCCCCGAATAGTTCAATGCTTTCTTTAAAAGATCAAACTGAGACTTAAAACCGAAGCCAGGCAAAGTAATGGTAAAATTAGAGACCTGAGTAGGTAGCATAGAAGGTTATCATAATAAGGTGGTTCTAACTTATACCTTTGTATTCATTCCATACAGTCACTCATTGTTAGACGTCTCTGCAAAATATCAGGCTTCTTTACTGACACATACTATGATTGACAGAAGTCTTGCATGAGCACTGGCTAAAGAATTACACAGACATTTTTAAATAATTAACTGACTCCACATCTGTTCAAACCTACGAGGCTTACTTGCTATCAATTTGTTAACAGATGCACTATTAACCAATAGTCTTTAAATACTTCAATTAAGTCATTATTTTATCAGGGCGAGTTGGCAAACTGGGCCCTTGAGGTGAAGCATAAATCATTTTCAAAATGTACGATACATATACCGTCTGAATCTTCGTGCTTTATGCCTCGCCGATATGATACATGCATCACAACACGAACTCTTCAAAGGCCACTCAAACAAAGCAATAAAAAGAAATGTCAGGTAGCATAGAACCTAGCCGCATACCTTGCAAGAAATCAACATAGGTGACATTGTACGCTACCTTTCTTCTTTTCGTCGAAACGTTAACGAGGGAATAGAGCTGTAGGTTCACTGTCAACAATATGAGCTTGTATGATAACAGTTTAGCATCCATAAACAAGAAGCTAGGTTTCCATGTAGCCAACCTGCCAAAGTGCTTGTTTACGTAGTAAGCGAGCGAAGCTAGCTCGCTATCCTTGTGGTACTATTACTTTACAACAACGATAAAATGGCACTTATCATAGCTAGCTATCAACCTGATAGCTGTGAAATGTTGGTCGTGAACCAGTGACGGATTTAGGATTGTGTTAAAACAAAGTAGTGTTAGTACTGTACAGACTGCATCGATGCTTATGGTAGCTTGCTAACGTTAGTTAGCAAAATAGAATGGATAGCCTCCCCAGCCTCTGGCCTAAAGCGGTTCAGTATCATTGGTCAGTGTTGTCATCCTGTTACGACAACATTTCCGCTTGTTCCCGTAATCCTACCGCGAATGTTAACTAGGCATAATATAAAGTAACACATTTTTGTAATTTGCTGGTAACAGCAAACTGTTAAGAGAAATTAAAAACAGGATAACATGCCACCTCCATTAGAATGTACGTTACCTTGCCATTATGTTAGCAAACAAGCTAAATTGTTAGCGCAAACTAAAACTGATAGCTTGGAAACCACAATATAACACAATAAGGCGAACTCTTGCCTTAAACACTGCTACAACTAGGCATCAAACCATCAATGTGGCCTAATGTTGACTAGTGTTAACTCGATAAGTAACGTGCATGATAATGTCAAACTAGGACTCCCTGCAGTTGGTGTCTTAGCTAAGTAGTTAGATAGCTATGTCATATGCGCTTTAACACCAGTCTCTCAGATCTCCACAATTTTATTTGAGCTTCCAGATGCTAAGGACAGCCTCTTGCATATATAACATACACAGTGTTAAAACAGATAGCTACGTAATCTATGTCAGCAAGAGAGTCTTACTGAATATCCAATCTAGTGAAATGAAATATCTGGCTAACGTAAGCTATAAGCGTACAATATTTAGCTAACTAACTAGCCAGCAGGGCTACTGAAGAAATATTTTATAGCTTACTAACGTTAGTTGCCAACAAAGTGTCAGCAACACCGATACAAAAGAAGACCGACCTGGGTGTTGCCATCCCTGCTCCTTGCTGTTTAAACGATGGCTGTTAGCTGGCAAATTTTCCAGTAACGCTAACGTTAGATCGGATCATGCTAGGCTTATAGCAAGACAACTCTCCAGTTAGCTAGCTATCTTAGCTATAGTTATTGATGTACGCTACCAACCAACACTCTACCTCTAAATGTTTTCCGTAACGAGTCCAATTATGGCATTTCTACAGACATGAGTATGAAACAAGATGTTATTGTGTGATGATGCGTATCATCTTACCGGGTGTTTCGCGTTATATATGTTTAATGTCTTGAGGTTTCTAAAGGGTTCTGCAGGTTATCCTGGGCTGAAGAGACTGCCTATCCAAGATGGCGGCCTCTACCGCACAGGGTTTCCTCTGTCGTATACAATGGGCTTGTGGGACAAAGGGCACATACATGCGGAATATGCAGTAATTTCTTGCAGAACATGAGTGTGGCAGGTGGTCGTGTGACAGATGGAAGCAGTAGTAAACTTTGCTTTCATATACTCGTATATGGCATAGGGGATGTAAAGATCCCAGGTAAGGCCGTCACTTACAGTAATGTGCGGGCATCTTATGCTGTCACTATGGTGCGATCATTTTTCATACCCAACAGCATATAGCTCTGGTGTGGTATTTCAGCATCGAAAGTAAAGTGCATCGGACTCTTCTCAGTTGATCAATCATAGAAATTATGTTTTTGTTTTGGAAAGGACATCTGCAGTTTTTGATGAAAAATAATAAATATGATAATTATTTTTAAGGAGGAAGAGGGAGAAAAAATGTACCCTCATATGCTTGTGCATTTAGTCTCAGAATGTATATCTGTGTATCTATTTAAATGTTCAAAATTAATTAATTTGCATTTTTCAGGTACTGAAATAAAAAAGGCATGAAAAAGAGAACAGCCTGTATAGGATGTTCAGCCTACACAGAAATGATGCCATCTCCTGCTTTGATGATGAGGACATTATCACAAAATGTGTAATAAATCAATTCATTTTCACTTATAGGGAACTTTAGAGATTTGGGTCACGTAGCTCCCCTACAATGATGTACTCCTCACCAGCAGTGACACTTAAGATCCACTATTCCACTGAGCTGTACAGTATTTATTGGCCTGCCAACCAAAGGTATGACCAAGGGGTAGACTTACATTCATAGCATCTGCCGCTCATTGAAGTATTTATAGACTTGGAGAGTGTGATGGATTCACATTCACACTCATCTCTCTTCATTCACAAATTAATTTGTTCCAGATCACACAATTACTAGAGAATACCTATTCTTTGTATTAACTTGGAGATACATTCATTCTATCCTATTGTTATTGAAGAAATTAAAATGATCAACCACTGACAACTGAAATTATATGATATGACAGAATAAAGTAAATAGAATGTTCTGTGATTCACTCCTTTGAATGGATATGCGGAAATTACTCTTTGCTGGCGTAACTCACTTTGGGCCTTTGGCTGTAGCTATAGTCGTGTGAGGACAGATTACTTCAGTCCCTTGTAATGAGAGTGCGCAGTTTGGAAACAACATGTTGACACTGTGGCCCTAAAGTCCACCAAAAGCAGATGCCTATAAGGCTGCACCTACACCTTCTTCTAAGACCCACCCCTAACTTCCACAGGTAAGTGTACTTAAGTGTACCTACTCCTCCTCCTCCAAATCCCACCTTGTTTAAAAAGTTCAAATGCTGTTAATGCTGCAATTGCTCCCACCCACATTTCACAGTTGCCTCACTATGGTAGTCTTGGGCAGCAGACATATTTTAACCAGTGGCATAACGTAGTTACGACGGGCCCAGGTGCAGGCTATTATGACGGGCCCTAGTCAGTGGCGTAAGGCAGTGGTTCCCAAACATTTTACAGTCCCGTACCCCCATGTTTGTAACCGCCGCCGCCACGCCCCCTCCCCCTGCTCAGATAGTCAGCCAACAACACTTAAAACTGTGAAATTGTCAGGGTATGTCACTAACCGCCGCCGCCACGCCCCCTCCCCCTGCGCAGATATTTTTCTTGGGCACAAAAAACCCCGGCTACGGGCCCCCAAGACCCACAGGCCCAGGTGCAGCCCCTGACTTTAACATACATATAAACAAATATTCCTTCATCTGGGTACCCTACACTTTACTCTAGCTAAACTCTAGCTAGCTATATATGGCTTAATTGAGAGACTCTTTCCATTAATTCCTGTTCGTTCTGGGTTGTCTTCGACACCAACTGTGTTGCCTTTGAGGAATTCTTAAACAATTGAACCCACTTTATGTTTGTACCACTAGCACAATCCATTGTGCAAATCGCTACACAGATCTAAAAAACTTCAGCTACTCTGCTTATTACACATTATGCAAAACTTGTAGGCTAATTAATTTGGTGGAATGTCAGATCCAAGTATACAGTATTTGCTGCTAAGGAAAGCCACTTGTGCAGTTTTTGGTGACCCTTTTTCCTTTTCTGACTGTGTGTACTGTGTGTGTGTGTGTGCGCGCGTGTGTGTGTGCGCGCGTGGGTGTGTGTGTGTGTGGTTGGGAGGACCATGATATAATATGACAATTACGTAGCAAGAAGTGTCCGTTTAAGTACCTTGTAAAAACTAAATTATTTTATACATTTAATAAAGCTCCACTGAATCTACTAACGTGTGCCTTTAAAGCCCATGTGCCCACTCCCAGTTGAATCATTCTTCTTTTCTAATTCTAAGTCTCACTTTAAGTCATTCTTGGTTTCATCATAATACGCTAATCTATAGATTAGGATAAATAGCGGTGGCATCCTGTATATTTTATACACTGCAGCATTAAAACAACTGAAAAAATAGGGCTGGATAACATAGATACAGATGGACACAATCCTTTATTAGCCACAATGAGTATGGTTGTTTTGTATGATGAACCAGATCACTATTTTATTCAGCTGGTTGGTTTGTTAGAAGTACAGAAATGCTGTAGTGCCCAAGAGTAGAGATGCTGTTTTAAAGGGCATTGGGATTTCCTCAGTAGATATTGTATGAAAGGAAATTCACACTTCCTGTTGTTTCTTTCACCATAGTGAGGGGAAGAGGATGTGATTTTTTTGTGGGAGAAACTGACAAAGGAACAGACTCTGTGCCCTTTTCTATAGCTGTGGACGGTTTGAGCACTCAGCTCAGGTTATATAAAAAACACTAACCAAACACATTTACTGTAAGCCATTTGATTTTAAACAACAGGTAGCTATATCCCTTTGTGATTGACTGAGAGGAATTCCAACCTGTGACAAAATCTCTGATATCTGTGAATGTATGTTTATTCTCTGATAAGCTTTAGAGTGAGGGTCTGACGGGACTCGGCAGAAAAGCAAAGGTATTTCGAGCCTTCTACCATATCCATTCAAGGTGGCACAAAAACACTTAATCCTGCTATCTTTTTAAATCCTTTAATACAATTAGTGAAATATCACTTCACTGCACGGCATGTGTTGACATAAAACTCAGGCCATTACAAATAGCACACATGCAAAGTCATATATCTGCAGCATTACACTGCAATTACAAAACAACAATGCGCCCAAATGAGGATGAGAACCCATACCAATTCAAGAGTTTACCATAAAACTGAGTACTGCATCTTTTGCAATAGTGTATGTCTTTACGATGAAGTGCAATTGATGGTCAACTGTTACATTCAAAATAAAATAAAGTTGTCAAGAATATCAATATACTCTTTAATACAGAATATTTACATTTGGTGCAGTCATAGGCTCTGGAGTGTTCCTACTCTCTGGAATCAAACTATGACTATTGTTACATGAAATGATTGAAATTAATTGGTGGTAGCTGCTGTGGTACTGTACCACTGAATTTCATCACTGCACACTATCAAACAAATGGCTTTTCCTCATATTAAAACTAATTACTGAGAAAAAAAATCACTTTGAATAGCTCATGCATGTCATTTGTGTGATCTTAAAATTTAAACAAAACGGCTTCTTGGTGTTTTACACATATAAATGACGTCATGTCCAGTCCATGTTTTTAGGCATCCTATAACCGTAGCCATAACAATAGCAGGCTAAGTATCGCACAGACGTAATGTAGTCCACTTGCTCGCCAGCAGGAGGAGCTGTTGCATAGATCCGAATCACAGCAGTGGATGCGAACCCCCGGTAGCTCTTGTTGCTGACAGTGTCGGGATGTAGCACAGCCGCTTGTCAGGACGATGCCAAGCGCAGCTGCAATGACATAAACACGCCTTTATTTATTCAGACAGATGACAGGTAGGAGGGAAAAGAGACACTGATGGATTGACGGAATGATATCAACTCTGCACATCTGCATTTTAAAAGCAGACATTGATAAATGTTTTCCATGGAGGAGAGTTTGATGAAGTGAATTTAAAATGCCTTCAACTGGTCTAATAGGCTCAATGGAGTCCTGCGTCTGTTAATCACATCACAGGCTTTTAATGGATCACAGCCTCCTCTCTCTCTCTCACACACCAAACACACACACACACACACACACACACACACACACACACACACATCCACAAACATGAAGGACATGTCGGTCCACATATAATTATTCTATGTTCTGAAAGCACCTCCCAAAAAACAATTTACAACTCTGTTTAAAAACAACCTTCACACAATCTCAGTTCTTAAGATTAGGCGCACCTCTAATTCTTAAGCACGTGCGGAGTGGCGGGTGCCTTGAGCGTGTGATAAACCCTGCATTAGCCCTCAGTGAATGACAGGAGGACCAGTGCTGCATGGAGTCAAGGAGCCAAGTGGGCAGGCAGCCACCAGGCGCTCCGTACCCACACAGGGCAGAGGGGAGTGGGCCACTAAACCTGTTACACAACAACAGCTGGCAAGGCCGAAGGACGGCCATGGGGGGATTAAGGAGCAAGTGCAGGTTTGGACTGTTCCCTCAAGACGTTGTTTTTAAAACACAGGTCTGTGTCCCATCTCACTGTGCGCTGGCGGTGATTTAGGCAAAGGGGTAAACAAATGACATCAATAGCTTACCCATTTGATTATTTCATTTGGATTGACAAACACCAACACAGTATCCACATATTAAAAAACAGGCTGTTATGTTAGACAAGACTGTGCAAACACACACACACACACACACACACACACACACACACACTCGTACCAGGCTCTGACCCCATTCTCTTTCCTGAGCTGTCGGGATCAAAAATCAAATAAAAATGTCGCATCATCAGGCCCCTTCACTCAAGTGTCATGGAGAGTGATTTGTAGTTACGTATGCATCAGCAGACGTCTCTTACTCCTCATAAGAAGTCGAAACCACTTTATGACTACAGAGGCAAAGCTGACAACCGAGATGTGTGGTCCTAGGCTTACTGGTGTGTGTGAGTCACTGACTGACTCTAAGCACCTGATACTGCAAATTAGAAACATTTGGACTGACTTCATCAGATATGTCCAGCTGTTTGGCATTAATTATCAGACTTGGATAAAAGGTAAATTATTTTCAGTGATTCATCATTTCACAGGGCGGCCGTTGGAACCCTGACAGGATTTATTTGAGCTCCTGATCTCAACCGCCACCCCAACGCCCTCCTCGCTATCTCCCTGAGTCATGTAACAAAGTTCTATTTAATCCACATTATCATGTTGAAAGTTGGTGGTCATTCAGAGCAGGATCTGACACTAGCGTATGTTCTAGGGTGGGGGAAGAGATAAAAGATTTCGCCTGGCAGTGTATTTGGGTCAGCACGGATTCGTTTGTGGTGGAATTAATACTCAGACACCGGCCCCTTAGTGACCACGGATGAAAGCCCCTGCCGAGGAGCCAGGAAAGGTCAAACCAGGATTGCAGAGGCTGTGATTGACACCGTCGTTCTCAGGAGGACTTTGCTTCTCTTGATCTGTGCATTCACTGATAACCTTGGATATCCAATAGGCTTTCGCCACAACAACATCTGTATTGTCCGTTGTCCTCTATATCTAGGAAAATATCTGGACTTCCAACCTATGGCTTTTGCATTATAAGCCTTCCTCATGTAATAATACATAATTAGTTCATGCTGAGTAAGAATCATATCACATCCCGCATACTGTAAGACCGCCGTGATTGGCTAATTATGAATGCAAACCAGGAAGGCAAAAATTATTTCTTAAAAAGTGTTCAGTCTTCAAATGCTGATTTTCTTGGTTTGAGGAATGAAATGCTGCCTCCTCTCGAGCTCTTAAAGGTCACCCTTATTCAGATGGGTGAACATGCTAATACAGTGAATGGTTGGAGCAACATTAGACATCTGTTCTTTGATCCAAGACCCTCCTGCCTGCAGGGACTGAGTGATGGTGAGGTTGGGTGAGGTCTGCTTAACCCACTCACCACTCTTTTTCTTGGTTTCTTGAAGCCCTAGTGACTGTGAGGATGTGGTTTGGAGAGGTCTGCTTAACCAAGTTAGTTAGTTAGTTAGTTAGTAAGTTAGTTAGTTAGAGAGAGGATGTGGTTCGGAGAGGTGCACTGTACTACTCACTGCTCTCTGTCTTGATGCAGAAGCGGTGCTTGAAGCCCTTGTGGGAGTGTGTGCAGGTGATGACCTCCGGGTTGGAGCAGCCCACGTCCACGTACCGCTGCCCATGGATGATGTTGCAGCCATAGCATTGCAGTCCATGCACTATGAGGAGGAATAGAGAGAGAGAGAAAAAACACAGATGAAGAGGGACAGAAATGATGACTGATGTGAGCTAACACACACAGAGAACGAAAGAGTGCTAAAGTGAGAGACAGATGTGTACAAACATTCTAAGGGGAATAGAAGGGGAGGTAAAGGGAAAGGGCAGAGGAGAAATTCATAGATAAAATGAACAGAGACAAAAAGGCACAGGCTTAGAAGGTGTGTGAGAGAGAAAGAGAGAGAGAGGGAGAGAAACACAACTACAGGAAATTGGCCTAGTCTCCTGCAAATCACTGGCACTCCAGAGAGTCATTGTGCATCATCCCCCCCCCCCCCCCCCCCCAAGACATGGCGACCTATGGTGCATACACTTGATCACAGAACAGGGTAAGCACACAGAATAACTCACTTCACTTGGATTTCAAGGAAGGCTGCCTGCCAACACTGCAGCAAGAACATAAATCTGATATTATACTCTCTCAAATGAACAGCACTGTGTGGGACAAACACAATGATGACTATGTATGTCTAAGGGAAAAAAAGATATATGCTGAAAAGAACTAAATAAATCACCAATTCATTTTTTGATTGAGAGATGAAAGAGCCTAATTAACAAATGGCAGTGGACCAGACCAGTCCAGACCATCCCTCCTCATACACTGAATGAATGTTTTTGCTTTCTGGCACTCCTCACTCCTCACTCCTCATTCCTCCCCCCCCCCCCCCCCCCCCCATCCATTCCCATCCTGTGGTTTGGCGGGTGTGTGATGGAAGCATGCCTGAGAGTCATCATATCTACATTTACCGTCTCCTGGCGGATGATTGTCTGCCTTAACCATCTGCCTCATGGATGATGAATTAGTGCCAGAGCCCTTCGCTAGTGGACATGACAACCAGCAACCATAACAAATACACTTCATCATGTTCCACTTTATTCTCAGGGATCCTATCTATCTTTAACCAAACACAATTTTGAAGGTCATTTTGACACGAAACAGAGTTTGTTCATCTTGCTCTGAAGAGGAAGAAGAGCTGTGGGTAATGGTACTCACAATATCAGTAAGCTAATGCAAACATCTGTGGGATTTTTTTGATAGGCAATAAGAGGCTTTAGAAAACCAAAGGGGCTTAGTATGTTGTATATGGTGCTGTAAAACATGATCCTACATGTTCAAGATCCAAATCTCAATAAATGTATATGGAGTATCTGCATTCTTATCAAAACAGGTCACTTATACAATCACTTGCCAAATGATGTTTTTTTTTCTAAATTCAAGACTTCTTTGACAGCTAATTGCTGTAATTAAATATGAATGACCAACCACCAAAATAACCTAATTTATTAAAAGATACAATCCACTGAAGATGCAGCCTAGTAATGTATTTAGGACACTTTAAAAACGAGCACTTGAGGTTACTACAGCACAGTGGACGTCACTGTAGCAACCGTGACATTCCAACATAAACAGAGAAAATCCAGAGCATCCAAAAAAAGGATGAGATTTTGTGACCCTAGAAGCAATCTTCTTGCACCGTCTTGCAACCCCCCCCCCAAGGGCCCTCAAGGACACCAATAAGGCTGTCCTACAAAATAGATTCTCATTTTTAAATCCTTTGGTAATTTCAGGGACTTTGTGGGCCTTTGAGACTGACTGCCAGCACAATAAACCACAATGTGAGGCCCTGCCACACCACTCCACATGCCTGTTCGCACAAATGCCACCCCCACTGGCCTGTACATGCCTACACCCCCACCTGCCACCCCCACTGGCCTGTACATGCCTACACCCTCGAAGACTGAGTGGCCCAGAGTCGCCTGTTGTCCAGGAACTTTCTCTCCTTCATCCAGTGCATCCAGGTAAAGACCAACCACCTCGAAGAGAGACTCCAACAGATTAACTGCATTAATCCATTAGGGCTAAAGAGATTGGCTGTAAGTCTGGACCCTCATATATCTTATCGTGACCTGTGGAAATCCTGTCGCGTGAGGTGGGAGATGCCTTTGATCTGCCAGGTTGGCAGGGTGGCTATGTTTTGCCTGCACATACACCATACACCAGCCATGGTCCTCTGCTGCAGTGAAGCCAAGGTACATTGGCTGGTAATCTGTTAAATAGCCAACCCAAAAGCTATCATAGGGCTTTTCAGAGTCACAGTAATCCTTACCAAATGCTCTTATAAAAATCACAGGGCAAAAATGGAAGGAAAAAAACCTGCTGAAATCAATGCACAGCTCAGCCAGACTGTATAGTGTGTGAGAGGGAGCACTATTATACTTGTATATAGACACCCTAAACACAACCAGAAAACTATTCATAGCTTTCTAACCGACCATGCCGGCTTCTGGCTCTATCTGGTTTATGGTGCAGTGTGATAAACGGGTTTCCTTGAAATGCTCCACAACATTGAGCAACAACATGCCTAGATTTGATGAGAGGCCATTAGAGAGCATCTTCCCTGAAGATTACACTCTGCATAGGAGCAGTATAATAAGAACAAAATGATCCAAGCCATTCGTGAATGATCGATGAACCCAGTCTCCTCCTCAGTCAAAAGAGGGGGTGATGACATTTGTTTCTCCTATAATTCATAAGCCCCAGGACAACACTTACATCAATAAGTCATTTGATGAATGGGACTCCAACCATGCAGTTCACTTGAAAGGTGCACCCATGGTCTTATGTTGTGATCAATTCATTTCCCTTCAATAACATCTGTCCATTGTATGGGCACTATCCATGTAATTGGGTGTTATTTATGTAATATGAAAATAACAGCCCCTAATATGACTAGTTGAATGACCTTAACAAGACAGGGTTTTACATATGTTTTATTTCAGAATGTTGAGAGAGCTGTGTGCTGTCATTGTATGGCAAACCTCAATGATTTTAAATTTCATAACCTGCCTGCACTAATACTCTACACTACACTAATCAGTACACAATCTATAGCCTACAGCAACCCGATCTCATATCACAGGCACAGTTTTTACCCCAACCAAAATGTATACTGGGTTATGCGTCACAAACCTTTCACAAAGATATGTCACAATATTTAACAAGTAATTGACAGCTGCTTGTTTCGCAGGACAAATCACTTTTAACTCACTATCACACGCACACCTGTGAATAGTTCTCACATTCACAGCCACCTGCCCCTAAGCTGCCTTCTAAAGCTCGCTCGCCACTCACCTTGTGAGTTGAACAACGCCACCGATGCCAACGTAATTCCGAGCCCATAGGTCAGCAGAGTCTGTAAAGTCATGAGTGCAGGCAGCGCTGACGACTGACTGTCAGGGTTAAGGACGATGGACCTCCGTGTTCATCAGAGTTCCCGTGGGCGCGTACTGACAATCCTCTCAGGAACCAGCGCGGTGCGAACCACTACCTCCCGGGAACGGTACGTAGCCGGAGCGCAAGTCACAGTCTCCGCTCTGGCAGCAGGCGCAGGAACACGTTGAAGAAGTGAGCGAGAGCCTTATTGAGTTGCCCGCGCATAGGAGAGGCAAATGCGAGGCGCGCGAGTGAGTCCCTGTGGAGAGAAGAACTGCCCCTCTCTTCCATTCCACCCCCGCTCACCTCTGTGGGAGGAATATAAAGCCCTCTGTTGCACAGTCCGACCAAAACAAACTATGGCAGCTCAGTTGGAACCGATACAAGAAACGGTATTCATTTCTGATTGATAATCCGCGGTGTCTAATGAGTCGCATCGGTGCCGGGTGATAATGTTCACATTGCGTTAAGGTTGGCATACCTATACATCATTTCCTTTGGTCCTAACTTTTCAGTACATCGTCGTGCTTTGGTTCTTGGGAGAAATTCTATCTAATCAAGAATTAAAGTGTAAATCCTTTCTTAGAGTCTGTAATGCCGAGGATAAGGCAGGCTTTGCAGTAAGCTCCCGTTCCCTCCCCACCCAAAGCAACATATGGTCCCACTTGATAGATGACTGCCAACGATTCTGTCACTCATATCCAGACATATTTACTAACAGAGTGACATATTTCCCGTTGGAGAGCTTTATTTCTTTTAAACAACGCTCTCACCCTGTTTAGTGCCAAAAACACTCTATTTTAAAAGACAGTATCCCTCCCCCCATGTGAGTGACAAAGGCAGTTCTTGCCAGAAGGTTACTGGGAATAGCAATGGAGGTTGGGCGTCTTTTGAACTCCCCATCAATATTCAACCCAGAGCTGAGCTGTGAAATCGCAGAACACTTCTGTCATAGGCCATTTCGCTGTCAGTCTGTTTCTGGATGTGGATTGTAATATTTACAGACAGGGCATGTAAAATCACAATGGCAGGCAGAATGTCAACAAAGGGTATTAAATTACAGGAAAATAGGGAAACAGGTAAATAGTGTCTAATGAAAATGTTCCTTGATGAAAAGATGATTCAGACAAAAAACAAACAAACAAAAAAAAAAACCAGAACCTAAGAAAAAATTGTATATTTCCATGCTCAGTCATGTAACCTCTGTTTTGACCTCATAACGCACTTCATATATTTGTATTCCGGGTGCTTGGCCGCAGAGCATATCTGAAAAAATATATAAAACCACAGAGTGCGCGCAAAAACGGTCCAGCGGTCGCACTGCGATGGAGCAGAATCTGTATCCCAAGCGGCTCCCTACTTATCTTATACCACACAATGACTACACTCGCTTTATGTCCCCGGGGGAGCTAAAATGAGAGTGACAGCGTTGTGAATTCTTGATGAATTTGCAATTAAAAGCAGGGACATGAGCAAGAGAACTCGTGCGTCTGGTAGTACTCTGGTAGCACTCAGAGGCAACGACTAAAGTCAGGACACAATGCATGAAATGTTAATTCAGCTCCGAGGCGCTATATTTCTCAGCGTCACATTTAGTGCTTTTAAGGGATGTTTGTTGAATTGCTCATTTTTTGTGCCACCGGATAAACATAATATACCCAAATACAACGTGCAGCATAAGAGAGAGCCTTCACAGGAAAAGTGAAATACAACGGGACACTCCATAGATTTGGGCTCGGTTGACGTTGAATCTCCTTTTGTCATGGGCGCATTCCTATCCAGCCTCTTAAACGAACTCCAGGGATAGTTTTTTGCGCTTTGTCACATGTACCGAGATTATCGCCTTAATACTGGCACTCGGCGCGAGATTAACGACTAGGGCTAAAGAAGAGACTGCCTTTTTGCCGCCTGAATATCAGAAGTAATTGAAGGTACCGGCGGATCTCTGTGCCATGCAGTTTTGCACAAAATACAGAAAATCCCTGTTCCCCTTATGCAGCAAAGGGCATGAGCAAAAGGCAGAGTATTAGCCTTAGAATTTCAAAGCTGGTTGGGATTTACTGTTGCAGTATCTTGATATTTTCAGGAAGTATCCATGAATGTGCAAATATAGGGGGCAAGCAGTACACTACAGGATGTTGTGTTAGATTGGCAAATTGCTATAAATGAACAAATAATTAAACAGGGAAATGGAGAGGCAATGCTTACACAGCAGGCTGCATAATGTTTCCCATCATGATCTCACTGATAATAGCTTCCCATCTGGCCTTTGTGATCAAACCAGAAGCCATATATCTTGTGCATGGGCGCATTTCAAGCTAGGAACCTTGTGGAGATGCCTGGAGGACCCTGAGCCATCTGTGCATGCCGGAGTTTCCCTGTCACGGTTGCAGCGCCACGGCAGAGGGCCTTCCAGCCTTCAAGTCACTGTCCTTAGGGTCACCAACATCTGTACACCTGGCACTAGCAAGGAACATGGCATTCATTCAAGCAACCAGTCATGTGGGAATCCTGTTGGTGAGTTATGAAGCTGTCCTCGTTTTGTGTTGACTGAGATGCTCAACTGCCTGTCTATTCATGACAAGCTCTGATATGTTTCTGTGGCTCAACTGGTAGAATGGAAACCACATACACCAAGATCAAGGGTTCAATTCCCATAGAGTATGTTTACTGAAAGAAGTACACTTGTACTATAAATAGCTTTGGATAAGGGGGGTCAGCTAATTGTGTGTAATGATAACAATTAAGTTATTACAAAGAGATGTAATATACCTCTGTTGCTGCTTCCCTGTTTCCTGTGATTACATTTCTCACGTACATTTCTCGTAATTTTAACATATGTGGCTTTTATGAGGAACGGGGGTGGTGGTAGTGGGCATTTTCAGGGGCAACAGTTCTGACCACTGTTTGCCTTTTCAGCTTCCGGCTTTTATGGTGAAATTTAGAAGCTAGCTTGGGAAGCCTTCTCAGTAAGCAGGCCTATCCGATTTGCTGAAATGGTGGCCTTTTAATGTTAATTGGACAGTCTATTTAAAGGTTAGTGAAGCTGGCGGCCTGGCTTTTAAGAGCCACAGATTAATAATTAAACTGACACGGATATGACTGAGAAATGTTTCACAGAGTCTCACACTTACAGCTTCACCACTGCTTAAATAATCTTTTAATTTACCCCCACCCCCCCCCAGATTAAAATTCAGCTTCTGCTTAGTGCAGAGAACAGTATTCATCAGAAAATCCAGCAGGGAACATGTTGACATCTGCCTTCCTAATGACTTTCATTAGACATCATTTTCTGACCAAGTGATTTGCAGAACAGTACGTTTCATGTGAGACATATTTTCAGCCTTCATTTCAGCCTATAATACTCACATCTTCACATCGGAACAATGTGTGACATGAATTTTAAACGGAGTGCCTTTGCATAAGATCATGGCATACATGCTCAGATATCATTGATATGAGCTCTTTGGCTGTTTAGCCCCAGAGGGTTGGGCTCAATCTGTAGCTTTGCGTGGCTTTGATAATGTCTCAGTGGTTTTACTCATGTTTGTGGTGTAAGCCTAATGGGCAAGAAACAGCCCACAAGGCAAATATTATGGACCCCTATGGGATATCCATTATGATAAACCTTCTCTTACAGTCAATGGCAGTATAAATACACCAGTGCACACAGACCCACACACACACAAAATAAAACATACACATATACAGACACATGCACGTGTATCTATGTATGAATTATCTGTGCTGTCATACTGTCATTGACCAATATGATATTAAATATGTTTGAATATGTGCATGTGCATCTGTATGTGTATGTGTATTCCTCCCTCTCTCTCTCTCTCTCTGTCTGTATTGTGGGATTGTGCTGTTGGCAGGCGCCATTCTTAAAACCAGTGTTCCTAATGAGCCAGGAAACTTGCCACTTGTGCGAGTTAAGCCAATTCCCTGTGTGTGCCAAGCAACGTTTCGTGGGCCTTTGCTTAGGTAATTCACGCTTTGTCTGAGAGATCCCATCAACACAGCAGGAATGTCATGAGTTTGGTCAAGAGTGACAAAAATGAATAACCTTTTGTCCCATACACGTGTTAATCGCATAGTGTTTAGCTACTAAACCCGTGCTAAGAACAAAAGCTGATCCTATAGAGGTGGGGAAAAATAGATCTACCCCTTCCTGTGCCAAAATCTTCCCTGGCAGGACAAGTGCCCTTGCCTGCACACTATGATTGATAAAAAGGGTGGTAAAAAAATGTTGTTGGTCTCAAATATACTGTGATTTCATGCATGGTTTTATCCAGTAATGAGGGGTGTATGTAAAATAGGATTGAAAGATGGCATTATGCACCTCCATCTAATTGCAATATATGTCTGACTTCAATGCAAGGAAACGGGGAGGGGATGGCATTTTTGGGGCAATTTTTTCCCGGTTGTATGCCAATCTTGTGCCAACTGCTTATAAATTGGGGGAAATGTCTTAGAAGAAGGCAGTTTCCTGCTGTGAGGGTTTATAAAAAAACATGATGAAATATTGAGCAGAATGGACCAGTTTATACGAAACCATTGGCTGTGAGACAAGATTTCAAATCAAAGGCTTCACTCATAAATGTTCGATTTTACTGAGCTGGCTGACAACTTCAGAGAAGACATTTGCAGACAGAGAACAAATAAATAAATAAATATTTCTCTCCCACCACCGGATGCAAAACGTAAAAAGAAACCAAAATTTAAGACCATCACTCAAGACTTGCCTTAATGAACTATGAAGTGCAGATCGACGAGGCTTTGATGTGCTGCCCAGCTGTATCCAAGCAGCTGCTGGTTGCTGGGCACATCTGGAAAACGTCAGTTGTCCCAGCCTCTTTTAACCAAACCAAAGACTGAGTGACTGAGCCAGTAAAAGCCGCCAGATTTGAATTCAGAGACTTAAATAACTAGATAAGGAATTGGGAGGCAAGGAGGTTACCACAAAGGCAGGAACCTAAAAACCAACATGGAAAGAAATGGTAAGCGGAAAAAAAATGAAGTGTTAAAATGTTGGAGCATATTGAGTGACAAATGTGGGATAGGGGAGTTTTAAAGGTCAGGTTTTTATTGTAATCTAAATCCCCTGTATCTCTTGTGGCTCTGTATGCAGCACAAAACAAATCACACACACAAACAGACCTGCTGACAAACTACTTACAATCCCCATACCTCTGGAAGAGGGAATATGTGTCTACAGATAATGGAGCTTAACTTGAATGTTGATCATGCTGTTCTAAGTAGTGCAAATTGTAATTTGTAACATGGCGTCTGTCATGAAAGAGAAGAGATTCAAGAACTCATTGGGAATTGGCTAAATTGAGCATGAATCCAATTTAAATTCCTCTGTCCACAAAATGGAAACCATTGCGCATCCAGGCATCTGCTGTGATACACCATTAAGCATTCTCACAATCACTGCTGTTTTATATTCAGGGTCAGACAGGGTACATAGACAAGCAAGATGCCGTAGAAAAGGGAATGTGTTATGTTGTATGCGATAGAATTGTGCTTCATTTGTCTTCATATGGAGAAAAAATACAATTGTACTGATGCCTAATCCCATTTCATAGGGAAGACAGAAAGAGGATTTTTTCGCTAAATGCCTCGAAAGAAATTCACTGAAGAAAGACGCTAAGAACACTGACGCACTGACAGTATGTTAGTCATGCTAAGCGTATTTGCTTGCCCCCCCCCCCCCCCCCCCCCGAACATTCAAGGTCTGATTACTTTTTTATGTTTTTTTTTACCCTGACCTAGAATGAGAATCCCTGTTTCTCTGATGGAGTCAGTGTGCTTTAGTTTGATCCAATAAATCTATGATCAGCACGCTGTGCAGAAGCTTTAGTGCCAAGCCCCCGAAGGAAAAAAAGAAAAAAATGCATATGAACAAGCAGATACATTATCTCACAAGTATTTATGGTCAAAAAGCACTCGATCCTATCCGCTATGTCCTGAGAAGTCCTTCAGGATCAGTGTAAAGAATGTTCTTTTAAAGGACCTAATTTAGTATAATTCAGTTCAATTTTATTTACATAGCACCAATAGCCGAGAGCCTGAACCCCTTTGAACAAGTGTTAAGGCAATGGTGGAAAGAAAAATCAGGAAGAAACCTTGAGCAGAACCCAGCTCAGCATCTGCTTGGGGTCGGCAGAGTAGAGAGCTGGCAAAAGGGGGGGGGGGGGGGGGGGGACGGGACCAGAAGCAAACAGATTAATTCATACACACATCAGGATAAAATGTTTTATACATATGTGGCATATAAACATGATACATACAAGATTTCATTACATTAAATTACATACAAGATGGTATACATAATACATACAAGATTGATACTGGTTGTAGAACAGCTTAGTGGGTATACAGGGTAATAACTTACAAGGCTGTCCTTCCATGCCAGGCGTAATACCTGAAGTTTAATGGAATACCATTTTTTTTTTCTAGTTTTCAAGTAGTTTGTTTAAGTACATAGGTCTGGTCGGTGTACCATTGGGCCAGCCTTCTCTGTTTTCTTATTCTCTTTTTCAGTGGTGCAATAGTGTTCAGGGACGAACGAAGCACATTTGTGACACCATCTGTTAGTAGGTTGACATGAGGTGGGGATGTGCTAGTGCCACCTTCTGCGCCTGGAGTAAGAACTGAGGCAAGTGCGGCTAGTAGTTTTGGCATGAGCTCTGTTGTAGACTGATCACATCAACAACGGCTGTAGAAGTGGATTGTGTCCGATGGTGTGCATAGTTACAATTGCATATTGAAAGTAATTAAGTGATGATCTAATAAGACAGTATTTTGAGGTAGACCTATTAGATGGTCAATGTCTAAGCCATTTGTGTTACATCAATGGTGTGGTTGCAGTACCGGTAATGTGTGGCCATGTTTATATGTTGGGAAACCCAACAGTCTATCAGTGAGTGGAATGCGATTGTAAGACTATAGTTTTCATTGTCCATGTGGATGTTAAAATCTCCCATTATAAGAACCTTATCAGAGTTAATAACCAGGGGGGATAGGAAATCAGAGAACTCAGACAGAAATTCAGTGTAGGGGCCAGGGGGTCTGTGTAGTGACACAAGAGTGAGTGGTCGGGTGGTTTTCCAGTTTGGGTGTAAAAGAGTAAAGACGAGAACTTCAGAGGATTTAAATTTAAATTCAGGTCTTGGGGAAATACTTAGTTTGGCATGGTATATTGTTGCTACTTCACCTCCATGGCCTGTACTGCAAGGCATATGGCAGTTAGCGTGACTTGGAGGGGTAGACTCATTCAACGCTAAATATTCCATGGTTTTAACCATGTTTCAGTTAGACAAAGTATCACAATTTCATTACCGGTATCTGTTATCAACTCATTAACTAATGCAGCTTTTAATGGTTTTTTTTTAGCTGTGGGTACGCACTGTTCATATCATGGGGTTATGAATATTATGGTAAGACAGTTGGAGAAAGGTAGGGTTATGTAATAATTGTTCTTAGTGGGAAACCTCACTTTTAAAGGGATGATTATTCAAAGCCTACTGCTGCTATGGAGCAACAAAATTGGCCAGGACACCCTATTATGAGTGTAGTTAGACAAGCACAACAGGTCCCTTGACATACTAACACGCTCTGCCAGTCTGTATATGGAAGTAAACATACAAACCAATGGAGTTTGAAGCTGTTACTGTAATACTCTTCAGACTGAACTAGCTTTTAACCTGAAACTAAATTAGTTTGTAATCACAGATTGGATTACATACTATAAGGAAGGCCATGAACAAATAATCTCTGCTTAGTCTATTTTCACTGTGGCCTCTAAGATGTAGGCTATGGTTTACCACTCAAAAACTACTAATGGCAAAATCTCTGATACCATGATTAGTTCTCTAACCAGCCACTAAGCTGCAAGCCTTTTCTCAGTGAACTACTTTGCCATTCCCCAAACTCTTGACTGCCACTATGTGGCCAAACTGTTTAACCTCAAGACATCAGTAGAAATGTAAGGTTGACAACAGCAGCAGACATTTATTTAACTCCATTCATTTGAAAAGCTGTCACCAAAGCTCAAGAAATAAAAGACTAATACAAATCAGCTACAAAATTACAAATACAATTTGAAATTACATTTACCTGAGTTACTGTACACAAGCACAAAAATATATAATATATAATACGAGATAATATGCAAGATATGCCAGGTGTACATATAAGGATCAAACCATCATTTTGATTTTAAGGAGGACTAATACATTGTGCTAAATGGTATTATCATTACCATATCTTTGGTTCAGGACAGCATTTAGTAGGTCACACCATCATCATCATCATCATCATACTTTGATTTCATGTGTATAGTGTCATCTTATGAGCACGTCCAATCCTACCAAAGAAAAGCATTATCACAGACAGAAATTCACGGCATCAAATGACAACATAATACCACTTCTACGAGCATCAGACTAAACTTTAGGTCACACAGATTGAGAAAAATATAGCACTTCACTTCGCACACAGCACACTTCATGTTAACACGAATTGGCCACATCTATGTATTATCAAATAGCACAAAATGGAGTATTGGTTGGAGAAGAGAACTAACATATTCTTTGATTAAAACCTTCAGAAGCAGCTCAAGTGGCAAGTTAACCTTTGACCTCATATTTCAGCTTTGAAGGACTAGGTCTCAGCCAATCAGAAACGCTTGCCCTCCGGGGGCATGGCCACCATCACTTCCTTGCCCCCAAAGTCCCAGTAAGCAGTGATGTGGAATGCCATGTTGGAAAGCACTACCAGGTACTCGCTGAAAGCAAAGAGGGTGTAGACACCTGGCTCGCAGTACTTGTTGTGGCGCCTGAAAAAGTAGCCAGCGCAGAGGCAGAAGAAGATATTGAACAGGAAGAGGCGCCATTTGTATCGGTAGGACTTCCTCTCCTCGACCCCAAGAGTGTGCCTGGTGATCACCTGCCACAGCCTGCACGTGCAGAGCATGTGGACGATGGAGCTTGCGATGAAGACGATGAAGCCATTTTTGTGCAGGCTGTAGGTCTCGGTCGAGGACACGTAGGTGAGTAGCAGCAAGCCCACATTCTCGCTGAGGGCCGCCAGCAGTGTCAGGCCACTCAGAAGCTGCTCTGGCAGTCTCCCCACAAAGTGCCCTCTGTAGAAGGTGAAGTAGGCGAATGCCACCAGGAAGCGTGGTGCCGAGTGTAAGCCAATACAGAACCTCCAAACATACCGCTCTGGTGTCAGGCTGATGGCAGCACTAATGGATGGGAGATAGTTGGACACCTGGCAGTGAGTGTACGTGGAGTCATTGAAGTGAGAGAAGAGTGAGGTGACAATACATGTGATGAAGCCAATGAGCGGCAGGCAGACCGTGGCTACAGTAAAGTGGGTGAACTGTATCCGGATGAGGGGCCTGTCTCTGTCCAGGCTTCCAAAAGGTCCCTGAAGCATCCTGCATTAGACACTACCCAGTGATTTCACAAGTCATAAATCATAGTGCCTTTGGACTTTCAGCAGGTCCTGCAGCCAACGGCGACTTGTCTCTCATCTGCGGATAAACAGCCTAGTTAGTAATACTACATTGTACCTACAGTGTACCTCTTCCAACCAATACTCGGCAATCACCAACCTAAAAAAATCAGATAGCGGAGAGATAGCATACAGTATACAAAATTGCAGAAAATCTAAGGTTCATAGGGTAACTTTGGACGGATACAGTAACATTAGTTGGCTACATTTGTGAATCTAAGTATCAGTCAAAAAGCCAGTCAACTCAAGCTGAATCCACAAGTGTTAAAATAATTTGAATACGAATGAATGTCACATTTTTTGCCAAGCGTGTTTACAAATACAGATAATCACATTTATACTATTAAACCTGTAGTCACCTCTTCCCTATGACGTTAACTAGCTAGTTAGCAAGCTAACCTAGCCAGCTGGTGGTTGACATTCCAAGTTCTTTCCTCTTCCCTTGATGAAGTTGATAGCTAATGTTAGTCAGCAAATGCTAAAATGATTCCGTTAGCTTTTAAAGTTGGCTAAATGATTAGTATGTGCTGTATGGCAACTCAATTTACTAAGATCTCTATTTAGTAGAAAACGCCGTCTCGATACCAGGCACGTCCGTACACCACGACCGAGTAGGAAATAGCTGTCAATACATATAAGAGGAAAAGATTTCTTTACAAAACCAGATCAACTCTGCCGACAGGCAACTACGGATGATGTCACGTTCATCGCCCGTGTACGTCACCCTTGTGCGCCACGAATCACACGTGTATCAAAATGGCTCCCTTCCACTTGGTTGTCATTTGTTGAATTGCTTCGGGTAAATATTTTGTAAGGTTCACTGTGTTAAACCTTGCTGGAGGGACATTTGTTCCATCTCTAAGCAACAAAGACAGCTGAAAATCGACAATGGCACAGAGAAAGAAGAAACTGACCAAAAAGAAGAGACACGGCAACACCAGAGAACCAGAGGTGGAATCGGACGAGGGAGACTTTGGGCCGGTTGCCGAAATAAAGAACGATGATGCTGTAAGATTGCTTTGTTATTATAGACTTTAAACAGGCGTTTATAACATGGACATTTACATGTCAAAAATGCTTTCGTAATATCAAACGGAAAACCTCAAATATCAACAACCTTTCCCCAGAATGGCGGACTGGATTTTTAATGCTAGCTAGCTCAGCTTTCGAAACGTTTACTTCTCTCAGATGACCTGCGCAATGTTTCATATTATATAGTACCCTATAACGAGCTTAAACATTAATTTAGCCTGCGCTGAGTTTCCAAGCTAAAGGGAATGTATTTGGCGTTGGTTGTAAAAACTTTTAACGTGTTGTGTACTGGTGTCGTCTATGACCATTCAGTTTAAATGCATATTGACAGTAGTGTATATTTGTCCTATCAGCCCGGTAGAAAACTGCCACGGTTCCCTGCATCATCAGACGCCCTGTCAGATGTGGAACCAGACACCAGGGAGCTGGTCCGGGCCCAGAATAAGAAGCAAAAGAAGTCTGGAGGGTTCCAGTCCATGGGTGAGAACTGGTACCAGTAATACAGCAGTGAGCGGTATTTGTATGGAGTATGTGAAGCCTAAATTCATGTAAATAATGCTTATTATGTTTGCAGGCCTCAGTTACCCTGTTTATAAGGGGGTAATGAAGAAGGGTTACAAAGTCCCTACTCCTATTCAGAGAAGGGTACGTGTTCTGACATGTAAACATACTTCAGATGTAATAATTTGTCATTGATTAAAGCATAGTATTATTGTTGTAAATGTTATAATGGAACAGTCTCATTGTCTCCTTGGCAGACTGTTCCAGTCATTCTGGATGGAAAAGATGTAGTTGCCATGGCAAGGACTGGCAGTGGAAAGACGGCTGCTTTCTTGATTCCGATGTTTGAGAAACTAAAGGCCCCCCAGGCCCAGACTGGTGCCAGGGCACTTATTCTCACTCCGACAAGAGAGTTGGCACTTCAGACCATGAAATTCACTCGAGAGGTATTGTGTCTTTCTTGAGATTGATGTCATTGCCTCTTGTATAGCTCTTCTGGTTCAGTCTCTGTCTGGCTGCACTTAAGAGAAACATACCAATGGTAATTTCTGTTTTTCATCTTCCAGCTTGGTAGATATACCGGCCTTAAAACTGCGTTGATTCTTGGAGGTGACAGGTAAAGTACATCAAGACGATTGTGACCTAGAGAAATTGTCCTGTTTGTTTTGACTATGCCACTGACCTGTTTACATTTATTGTTTCAGTATGGATGAACAGTTTGCTGCTCTACATGAAAACCCTGACATGTATGTCAATCTACATTTCCATTCATTCCTCCTATTGTTTGAAATACGTACGTTACACACTCTAGTGTTTGACTTATTGACATATGTGTGACTCCTCTTCCTGCAGCATTATTGGTACCCCTGGTCGTCTGATGCATGTCGTCATGGAAATGAACCTGAAGCTGCACGGTGTGGAGTATGTGGTGTTTGACGAGGCTGACAGGTAAGCATAGCCCAGGAGTTGCCATCACAGTGCACTGCTTCAGCCCCTCCCCTTCTGAACATTCAAAAGACGATTAAGGACAAAAAGAATATAGATGTACAGTTTCACATTTTGATGGATTAGATGTGATTTTATGTAACGGTACTGAACTTGGGCGTGATATCACTAACAATACAAGTACTGTCCTCTACCCCTATGAAAACTCAAAAGCTTGAAGTGAGGGAACATTTATTCAGCTCATCACTGTGCCTTTGTTAAGTGGCTGATGGTCTGTAAACTGTTGTGATAGATTATATAATGGTCATAATAGGATTTAGAAAGTAAATCTTGTGTTTTTGTCAGACTGTTTGAGATGGGCTTTGCTGAGCAGCTTCAGGAGATCATCCGTCGACTCCCAGACACACGGCAGACGCTCCTGTTCTCTGCCACTCTGCCAAAACTGCTGGTGGAGTTTGCCCGAGCAGGTATGTGTAGCTTGTGTCCCACACTACTAGCATAATGAATTTCAGGACATAAGTCTGAATCAATATGAGTGAGCGGTTGTTGAGTATCTTCCTCTGTGGTGCTTGCAGGATTGACAGATCCCGTTCTTCTTCGTCTGGATGTCGACACCAAGCTGAGTGATCAGTTGAAGGTATTTAGATAACTTGGATCCACCTTTTTTTTATTTAATTTTTTTAAACATCAGCCTCAGGTGTAATATTGTTATTACATAATTCATTAATTAACACTGTTAATACAATATTATTCTCAGCTGCTCAAACTCTTTTACATCTAGGAGTAGCATGTAGATTCATAGGAAGTATATTGTACTACTTGAGCAATTCAGTGTGAAGCACATGATGATAATATCTATATTAAGTAAATATCTAGGCTTTTAAATCCACAGACAGTGTTGAACTTCATACTTGGCATGAGTGCCATATATGTTGATGTATTTGAGGTTGATTTGATTAGTAAGTGTTCATGCTGTTGATATTGTGTTCTCCCCATCCTCTCCCAGCTCGCCTTCTTCCACCTGAGGCTGGACGACAAGCCTGCCATGCTGCTGCACCTGCTCAGGAATGTGGTGAAGGCCCAGGAGCAGACGGTCGTCTTTGTGGCCACCAAACATCACGTGGAGTACGTCAAAGAGGTGAGATGGCTGCATGAACTCTGGCCTCAGTCCTCTTTTTCCTGCATATATTTTCTTATCTTTTAAATGATCTAAGTCCCTTCTTGCCTCTTATCTTTTTTTCTACCTGCTCTACTCCACTTCATAATAAATCTAGAAATTGTATGTAACTGTCTTAGAGCAATATATTGGCACTGCATGATATGCTTCTGTAGGTAAACGGATAGAATGTAAGGCTATCAGGTAGTGGTATCGAGTTACAGAAACTCAAGATAGCGCCGCTCTTTTCCCTATATATTTCTCCATCTTTACGGCCTTTTGTGATGCCCCTCTCGTCTGTTCAAATAAGCTTCCAACTTCAATTGACCACTAGCTGTTATCGGCCAAATTAGGACTAACTAAATCATCAAATTCAAATTTCTGTCTTGAGCTTTGTATTTCTTGTCTTAAACCAACACATACTGTATGTATGCCGTTTGTCTTTAGATGTTAACCTCAGAGGGCATTGAGTGTGCCTACATCTACAGTGCTCTGGACCAGACGGCCAGGAAGATCAACATCGGCCGCTTCGTCCACCGCAAAGCCATGGTGCTGGTGGTGACGGACGTGGCCGCTCGTGGTATCGACATCCCCCTGCTGGACAACGTCATCAACTACAACTTCCCCTCCAAGTCCAAGCTGTTTCTGCACAGAGTGGGTAAGTGGACAAGACAAGCACCCACATAGTGACGGACCGTCTCATGCTTTTCTCTGTGGTATTAAACCTATTCCTCTTTACCCGTGTCTGCTCTGCATTGCTTCAGTATAGATCTGATTTATTAATACATAGTTTGCATAAGACCCTCAGGTAACAATTTGCTAGCTACTTAACTGAACATTCATGCTGCATTTGTTACATTGGTTAAACACAGTGACCTATTGATTGACGTATTGTTCTCTTCTCTGTGCCTGTGCTACAGGTCGTGTTGCCCGTGCTGGACGAGGTGGAACAGCCTTCAGCCTGGTGTGCCAAGACGAGGTGCCCTTTGTCTACGATCTTCATCTCTTCCTGGGAAGACCCATGCAGTTAGCTGTGCATGATCATCAAAAAGGTAGCTGTGGTTCAGAGGGATCTAGCTTGATATAAATGGGAGAAGTGGGAACCTAGTTAGATTATCTTAATTGGGAATTCTGTTTTTATGTTGGACTGGAACATCTGGGGACGTCTGTTGCCGTTTGCTTTAGTGTATATTATACTCATAATTGGCTATTCTACGCAGTGTGTCAGTTTGAAGAACACACCATCATGTTTAGCCCAGTTTTTCTTCAAATCTATGCGTGTGCAATGTGAATCATCGTATTATGTGACAATATTATGTGACAATATTATGAGTACTGTGTGTGTGTTTGTGCGCAGATGCAGATGGTGTGTTCGGACGCGTGCCCCAGAGCATCCTGGACGATGAGGAGGGGGAGCTCCTCACAGCCTACGACAACTCTTTGGACCTGCAGAACATGAAGCAGGTCGCGGAGAACGCCTACAAACAGTACCTCAAGTCCCGGCCCAGCCCGTCTCCCGAGTCCTTTAAACGGGTGAAGAACACCGACTTCACCAGCATGGCCGTCCATCCCCTGTTAGGTAAGCCTGGCTTGATTTATTAACCCTTTTATTATGTCGTGTGGAGGTTTTATTAAATAGACTGGCAAGGGTTTCACCCATGTTTTGCCCAGTGTTTTTCCGGTTGATTGGATATTTGAGTATTTCTGTCTTTCTGTGTATCTCTGTATTTGAGAGTATTTAGAGTGAGTATTTGGTATTTTTTTCAGGGTGTATTTGTATTGTTTTATGTTTTCAGGCTCGGGTCTTGAGAAGAATGAACTGGATAGACTGCAGATAGTGGACAGCATCAAGGGCTATAAGTCTAAAGTTGTGAGTTGAGACTTTTGATTTGAGGGTAAATCTGGAAGGGCTGACGTCTGTTTTTATGTCCCTCGTTGTTTTCCAGTATGTGGAAAATGGAAATCTGACTGAAATTTGTGTCCTTCATACATACCTGAACAATTCAGGTTCATGTCAAAGATTATGTGAAATGTAAAAAAAAAAGTGATAATACATAAATGATCCTTAAGAGATTATCTAAAAATGATCTTTTCAGACGATATTTGAGGTTAACTCCACAAAAAAGGCCAGCGGCTGTGGGGTGATGCGGGCCAAGCGCAGCAGGGACAGACCACTGGTGGACAAGTTCACACGGATCCGGGAGGAGCGCATCGCTGAGAACAAACTCCGCCTTCCTCCTGTAGCCTCCGTCTCCAAATCCGCAGCCAAAGATGACTACGACTCCGAGGAGGAGGAGGAGGACATCCGGGTGAGTGGTGAAATGAGTAACCATGACGGCAATCAAAGTGAAAAAAATACGCTAATAACTCTTGGAATTACTTATTTTCTACCCGACCCACTGCAAAAGCAATGTAAAACATGCTGATTCTTTCATTTCTCCTTAGCTTCACTAGCTTGGTGACACATTTTGCATGTGTTTTTGTAAATCAGTTGTGTAGTTGGTTTTACAACTTTATTGAATGTAAAATAATAAAAGACCCTAGATTTTTGCTTACATTTTGCTTCTTCTTGAAGGGAGTTTTTGCTGAGGTGGTGGGTGGGAAGAGGAAGAAGCATGTAGAAGAGGAGGACAACGCCAATCCCACGAGCAAGAAGAACAGGGAGACGGGGCGAGACGAGGAGTTCTACATCCCATACAGGCCGAAAGATTTCGACTCCGAGAGAGGGTACGTTCAAAGACATAGCCTATATCGTTTCCTGTATTACATTTACTTTGGGTTCCCTTTGTTTATACTGGGCTGCATTTGTTTACATGGAAGTGGACATGTTTATGCTAATATCCCTTTAGCGCAGGAAAAGTATCCATCTCATCAATATGTGCTCCTCCTTCATTTCCCCTGACTTAAGTTCTGCTTGTTCCTTGTTGTAATAGTTCAGTTTCAGGGTCATGAACCTGATGAAAACCCTTAATGGATGTTTATGTGAAAGGAGGCAAACCAGTACTATTTCTAGGGTTTGTGCTCTTCTTCAAACCAAAGATCAATGGATTGTTTGGTTTGATTTGGAATGGAAGCTTTAGTTGATTTAGGCTCTCTGAAGGTTGATCTCTTTAGAGACCCAATTATTCTTCTAAATGTTTCTGTGTTTGTCTGTGGAAATGGATTCTCTTTTGCATTTGTGTTTATCTTCTAAAAGAAGCAGATTCATTTTTACGTACACCAGCTTGTGTTAGCTGTGTTAGATACATTTAATCAGGGAATGGTTATTTTATTGTTCAGCTCATGGTTGTGTGTGTGTGTGTGTGTGTGTCTGTCTAGGCTCAGCCTTACTGGTGAGGGCACCACATTTGAGCAGCAGGCCTCTACAGCCGTACTGGACCTGATGGGAGACGAGAATAAAACACTTGACCGGCACAAGAGCATCATGAAATGGTGAGAGCTACAATCATCACACAAACACACACAGGGCAAACTCCTCAAAAGACATATACACTTATGTGTATACAACACTCATAGACATAAACAGGTTCAATATACACATACATTTACATTCACACACGCACACACATACGCAGAGATTACACTTGCTAACCTTTTGTCTCCCACTCACACATATATATATATATATATATGTGTATACACACACACACACACACACACACATACAGGATGTACTCCTTGCACACCCATCGCACTGTAACTCACTACACGCACCAACACAACCACACTATACTTCTATACTGTGGTTCTCAAATGCCTTTACCTCACCCCTTCCCATGTGTTTCCTCATAGGGACCGCAAGAGGAAGCGCTTTGTGTGCGACACGGGCAAAGAAGACAAGAAGAAGAAGGTCAAACTAGAGAATGGACAGGTGGTCAGCAACACGAAGAAGAAAAACTTGTATCCTTACTTGCTCATTGTTGTACAGCCACTCCGAGGTCTAGCGAAGAGTTTGTTGTAATTATTGCGGCCAAAAAGGTACTGAATTTGCTCCAGGAAATCGGATCTTTAATTTTTAGTTAAATAAAATCAATCGCAAATAATGCAGTCAAATTCCACGACTGCATATTGCGGTAATAAGAGAAAATTGCAATTGAGGGAAATCCTTGAATTTGTATGAATTTGTGATAACGCAAGATTGCAGAATCCTGGAAGGACTGATTGTAAATGTTGAAAAACTCTGACGGGTTTCCATTGAATGTGTGAGAGCTTACAAACTACTACGCCAAATGTACTATGAGTGTTTCTCATGTATGTATGGGAAGACGGTTTGTGCCTTGACTGTGTGTTAGCTATGAGCAGTGGAGGAAGAGGAACAAGATGGATGACGATGCTGGCGACAGTGATGGGGAGACTGGAGGTGGTAGAGGCCGTCAGATGGGAGGCAGAGGCCGAGGCAGAGGAGGTAGGAACTCAGCCATATGTGCAGTTGTGTCTGAGATGACGTGGTCAGTTTCTATGAACACAAATGCATTTTCCTGTGCACTGTGAATGCTTTTATGGTTTCTTTGACGCAGGTTTTATTTTCGCTCTTTTTGAGCGATAGGTGTTAAGTGTCATGCTCTCTTTGTGAGAGGGGTTAGCAATTCTGGCTCATTCTCCATTTGATGGGGCATATATGCATTTTAGGGTCATGTGATGACAAAGAGCTATTCACTGACATCCATCTACTGAGCTTAACAGGATTTAAAAAAAAGAAAAAGAAACTTTTATAAACATGCATTCAAAGTGCCAAAACACTCTCCTCTGCATTTCCTGCTGTTGTACACTCACTCACGTCACTCTGTTGGAATGTATGCAGTGTAGCCTGCGGTCCCAGTCGCTCTGTCATCTCCCCTTGTCCCCCTCTGATGATCATCTCTGTTCCCGCAGGTCAAAGAGGCAGGAACGGGCCACCAAGGGCACCAGGCGGGCTCCAGGCGGGCGGGCCCCAGAAGGGCGTGCGCTCCGAGCTGAAGAGCCGCGAGCAGATCCTGAAGGAGCGCAAGAAGCAGTCCAAGCAGAACTTCCTGCAGAGCGGCGGCCTGAAGAAGAAGCGCGGCGCGAGCCGCCAGAACGTGAACAGCGTCATGAAGTCCGGCTTCGGGCGCGGCGGGAACAAGAAGGGCAAAATGAGGAAGAGGATGTGAGGCCGTCTGTAAGAACGTGGATCTGTGAGGCCAATATTTCGAGGACCTCAGGGACTGGGTGAATCCCTCCTGGTTGCTGTTGAGTGACGCTTGACTTAATGGACACCAGGTAGTTCACGTCATGCGTCTCTCCCAGTGCCACAGTCCTCTCTCTTCTCATACTTTGTACATGTACATTTTTTTAAACAATATTCCAAGTTCAATACAGATAAGATATGCTTAAGTGTTTACCTGTGTGTGTGTATGTTTGTTTGTGTGTGTGTGTGGGGTTTTTCTTGATGGGTTCCATTCAGTGCTGCTGTCTTAGAAAACAGCTGAGACTCTAATGCACCCGGCTCCGCTCCAAAGTCCACTTCTGTCTGTGTAGGGCTTTAAGATTCATCATCTAAAAGTCCTGTTTCCCAACCTCCCCTGCTGAGCAGTTTTTTCTCGGAAGTCTGGACAGTGTCCGTGTGTGTGTGTGTTACGTCTACCCGACAGCTTTTCATCAAACTGAGGTTTAGACCTGACAGCCAATATGACTGCATGCTAAACAAATCAGTATGCGGCCCCAGCGTCTGACAGTGCGGCCTCTGTCAACTGAACTAGCTGAGTTAATCCACTAGGTGGCAGTACAGTCTTAGAGACTACTACAGATGGTATTAAATGCCAGCAATGACCAGCTTTAAATGTCTAGAAGGCTCAAATCAAGTGGAGCAGGATTTTAATTTGTCATCCAGACATTAAAGCTGCTTGAACTGAGTAGTCAGCATTAATGCAGTGGCTGCGTCTTAGGCTCACAGTACGAAAACACCAACAGGGACCAAGTCTTACAAATAATGTTTTTGAAAAAAAAAAAAAAAAAACTTAGTTCTATGTCCACATAATATTTAGTTTAAAACGACTCTAGTTGTCTGTCTTTTTCCGTTGGGGCAACTGAAAAATATGATGTGATTGGTCTCCACAAAAGTGGCTAGGTGATAGACCATGTGTAAGTGAGACCGTATATCCCATCTGGATACAGTTAGATGCTAGCTGGTGTTTGATGATATGTGCACATGTTATCACCGGGTTATCTACGACCAGACCCCCTAGACCACAATGAAGATTTGTGGCATCCATTTCCACTTGTGAGTCTGTGCTAAACTCAAAAAGATGGCCGGCTCATTCATAATGGTCAGCTGTACTCTAGTGTACTGGTGGAGATACCGCCGCTATGGCTCATGGCCCGACCGCCCTCTTTTCAGATCGTCCAGGTGTTCTCACGAAAAATAGACTACTCTCAAATTAAAAATACATTTCATTTACTGTTATTTTTAAGTCGGTGAGAATTGAACTTGCTGGATTGTTGAAAAGTTTCTGTTAATGTATTCTCAAGCATTCTCGTGTTTCTCAAGCTCTTCACTTTTGGCAGGAAAAAAACTTTCCGATTCCCATTCTTTAAAAAAAAAAAAAAATCGTATTCCTCTTTTAACAATTTCAAAATGACACCAGCATAGTTAAGGTTTGTGTAATGAAAAGAGGAGAAAAAAAAGGAAACAAAAAAAGGCAGTGTTATTTCATTGCAGCTGATCCATCCCACAGAGTTCAAGTGAAGAGTCAGTCAGGCTGAATACCATATAAATTTGAGCTCCGCTGTCCACACACTTGCCCCACTGATAGAGAGAAATGCCCCTCTAGGCACAGTAGGTTGAGGGTCTATAAGCCCCCCTCATCTGATAGGACTTAATCCCTCGGAGAGGACGCCCCACCCTTCAACCCCATCCTCACCACCGCAGCACCCAACCACCCCACCCTCTACCACCTCCTATCAGCCGACTCCTCTCCCACAGTATGGAACTGTGGGGTTGAGTGGGGGAGGGTAGTGGGGGGGGTCTGTGGGCGATGCCTCTGAAGAGCCTCCCCGCCGTGGCTGGGCTTATCTGCCGTTCCCAGGACTGACACAGCATCCACTTGAGATAGGCCGCACGGAGAGACGGCAGCCACAAGGGCCCCGGACGAGCCGCCGGTCACGGGAGTGTGGCCCGGCACGCCGAGGGGGCCGTGTGAACGCGTTATGAAACGCATGGTGTGGAGTGGGCCGCTTCACTCTCTCCATGGCAACCGAACACGTCTAAATTCTATCCGTCTATGTAGTGACAGTTGCACTTGGAGCATTCAGACACCAGGTGTACATTACAGAGATCAGTTGTAGTTAGATCTGTAAAAACAAGTCTAAGAATTCAGATGCCATTATTTTCGGTAATGAAATTATCAGGTAGATTTGTCTTTAGAGTAAACCAGTACCACTGAAGATGATGTTTAAAATCAAATAGCAACCATTAAAGAAAACTGCTAAATGTAAAGGTTTGATCTCGGGCATTAATAATATCAATCATGATTTGAAAGTCTTTCTGTGAGCTCTCAGTGTGTAAATGTAGTTGTTTCTCAGTCAGTTTTCTTATGTTTGCTCCTCTTCCATTTGCAATGGCTCTCCTGTACACCGATGCGCTGATAAAATGGCCGTGCTTTTTCTACACTTCTCATTCTCTGAGACGGTCCACTCCGGGGGTGACCGGACTGACAGGTCTGATGCTTTCTGTCTTTTTCCTGCTAACCCACACACACAGAGCTCTGGGGGATCAAACCTGCTTACAGTGCATCTGTGCCACGGCCAAGCCTATACGCTACAGGGTAACTGGGCCTCCAGGCAGCCACTGGGTCCTTCTGGAGAGGTGCTTTGGCTCCGTGAACCCTGTTAAAACCATCTCAGTTCCCCCTGCAGGTCAGGCTGGCCCACTCCTGTGCTGTAATTAGAGTAGTTCTTGTGTTGAAATAAGGGAGCGCTGAAGTGCTTTTTAGCACGCCCTGCTGTAAAGGCACTAAAAACATTTTGGGATCTCTAAAAGTAGAGCCTCGCCGCAAAGCATAACTACATGCCATTTGGCACTTCTCAGGCAACAAGGCAAAGCGCTGCGATTATGCATCTTTTGTGCTGGGTAATGACTTAGACGGTCTGTGTGTCTTGCACACACTTCTTTACTGTGTGCATCATTGCACGCTAGGCCACCACATACTTTTCTTGTACGCCACGTTTCTTTTTTTCTTTCTTTTAGGTTTGTGTTGTTTTTTTTTTTATTTTGGGGTGTTTTATTTGGTTTCCAATTATTTTAACATAAAAAGAAAAGAAAACCAAAAAAATAACTGAAAGCATATGGCACATAATTAGGCATGCTTGGAATCACAGTGTATCCACCAGTTTTTCTTGGTCCAATTTGAGCCGCTAGCACTTTCTAGTATTTAACGTATGGAGACGTCTCCGTCATGCCATCAAATTCATATAATGGCTGAATATGCGTGAAATGGCCACAAGATGGCGCTAATTCACATGGAAGGCGATCAAGTTCTTTTCCACTGCTGGCATCCATTTTAAATCCTGGATTCCTGAATTTCTCTTTTTTTCAATTGAGGGTGAGGGAGTGGGGGGGTCATTTTCAAAGATCGAGCGTCACTGATCTGAAACGCTGCCTCTGTGTATCCCATCTAATCTTATTTTTGTCCGGAAGCTCTTAGCACGCTGCCACCCCTGTTGCGTTCGAACGGACCTTCCTAATTGGGACCCTGAGACCCCCTCGGAGATCCCATGTCTCCACACACCTCTGGACCTGACCCTCCCACCCTTCACCCCCACCCCCCAAAAAAAACCTTGCCGCAGCCAGCTCTCCACTGATTGGCCAACGTGCTAACCAATGACGTGTTGACACTAACACACCAGAGGCCCTCGTTTTGGGTGCGTTTCGAATGGAACAGGGTGTGGTGGGCACCCAAAACGAGAGAAAAAACACAGAACTTTCCATTCTAATCGAGGTTTTTTTAATGAATTGCCCACCAGCTCCACAAAAGAAGAAACCCACATGTTCTGCCTTGCCCCTCTGATATTTACTTCATTTGATTCAATTTCCTTTTTTTGCACCTCTCCCCTCCCTCTCCTCTGTAAGTCTTTTAAAAATGGTCTACATGCTGATGGTGTGCAGCATGGCTGCTGTGCTCCCAGCCGTCCTGGTGAGGATGTGGGAGATGGAGCTTTTCTCCGGTGGCCGCCACCACCACCTGTCAGTGGCGTATGAAGTGCAGGCTGCAGCCCTATGTGGGGACGTCGAGGGGGCCTGCTGGAAGATCTGCTGGACCCCTGTCTGTGTCCCGCTGCTATAAATCTTAATACACTCTATTAGACAGCAGGGCCTGCATTCAGATCCCAGCCATTAGTCTCGCACACGCACACACAAAACCATGAGCGAATGTGCTGCAGGCCGCAAGCTTGGGGTCCCTGCTTCCCTCAGCACGCAAGGCTTCTCTCGTTTACGATGCCCATCTCTCTCTTTCTCTCTCACGCTCACCCTTTCACTTTATCTATGGGCCTGTGATTTTTTTTGTCTCCATCGGCCAAATGATTCCTCCTAAACCCAGGATTTTTTTTTTTATTGTAGCCAGCATGGGATGATGGGAATGATGTATTATTTTGATGAGTGTAGGCCCCCCCAGCCTGTCTGTACATGTGCATTGTTTGATCATGTGTGTGTGTGTTTATGTGTATGTTTCTGTGTGTATGTGTGTTTTGTATGTGACAGTGTATTATTTGTATGTGTGTGTGTGTGTGTGTGTGTGTGTGTGTGTGTGTGTGTATGTGTGTTTGTATGTCGCAGTGTATTTTTATGTGTGTGTTTGGAGGTGGGTGGAGCGAAGCAGCCTGGTTTGCCCATGGCCAGAGGCAGCAGGCAAATTCAGTGCTCCAGATTTCACATGGCCAAATGCACAGTCTGGCATGAAAAATCCCCCAGTGCACATCCCTCTCCCCCGTGCCCGGTCGCCATGGCACTCCCTTACAGTGAGCTGATCTGGAGCAAATGGTTGTCTTCTAATACAGTAAAGTTTGTTAAATTGTAGTAGCTGTATAGATTGCTTTTTCATACAAACATTATTATGGTTATACATTATTTTTTGACATTTCATGTCTTCAAATGATGAACTATCTGCTCAGGTCATAATCAATAATTTGTATTTAGAACCTGAGCAGAGATGTATATTCCTAACCAGAAGAAGCATTAAAGGTGACAGGTGGTGGTTATGGTGTTTTTTTTAGGTATGACCTAAATAACCTAACCTAAAAAATGTATTTTAATAATTTTATTATTCTGTTATTTATGAGATGTTGAGACCGGATTCCTGACCATGGCATGCAGTATAGAAGGAGGAAGGTGTGTGTGTGTGTGTGTGTGTGTGTGTGTGTGTGTGTGTGTGTGTGTGTGTGTGTGTGTGTGTGTGTTGGTGGGACTGGCCAGTGGCCAGAGGTGGGTTATTTGGGGGGGGGGGGGGGGGGATTTGCCCAGGTGCCCCATGGTCTGATGGCGAGAGCCCCTTATAAAGCCATCACTGCGATGGGGAGGGCGGAAAAGTGGGTTATCAGCGTGGCTGACGTGCCTCGCGAGGGCGACTCGTTTGCATCTAGTCAACACCTTCCGCCCACTCACAGAGCTGATCCGCCCTGCACTTCCTGATGCGACCCACAGCTCCTGCACCCTAACCCCCCTCCCCCCTCCCTAGACACACACACACACACACACACACACTCTCACACTTAACCCCCCACACCAACACACACATCAACCCCCTCCCCACTTTACTGCCTGGAAATGAGTTGCAGCATATGGTTTATATTATTCATGAGAAATATTAAGGCTCTCCTGTGTGTGTGTCGCTGTGTGTGTTTTCAGTCAGGGGCCACACCAGCTTTTGTGTGTGTGTGTGTGTGTTTTTCTTTTCTTCTGAGCATTTGCCGTAGCACAAATGGGTTTTCAGTGTCGCCTATCTTGTTGCTGTTATTATGACTTTGATAGGATGCGGTGTTATCAGCGTTGGCCTCAGCCCCTGATGCTTCTGCTCCAGTAGAGCGGTGAATTGATGATTAATAGAATCGTGCTGTTTTGTGGTGGACTTTTCCCCTCCATAGGAGGCCTCCCCTGTCACGCCACCTCAAGGATCCATTTGCCACGCAAGCATCCCCAGCAAGCAGTCAGGCCATCATTAGGAGGCATTTACAGCTCTTTAGCGTCACGCCTGGGTCACAGTTTGGTTTTCCCTCTACTGAACCACAACAGCAAAGGATTTTACCTTTATTCCCTCAAAACTCTTTTAAAATCCACTGATCCCAAGTCCTATGCAACTGGGATAGGACCTGTTTTTGAGACCTCATTTTTTTTTCATATATATTTTTTTCTCATTTTTTTTTAACCCCAAAGTCTTTTTTCAATCTTTTTTTTTCTTTTCTTGTCCTTTCTTTTCGTCTCGTGCGGAATGTTTTCCCAGACTCTCTCTCTCTTCGCCCTCTCTGAAGTGCCCTGCCTGGCTGTGGTTAGGCACTTCATTTGTCATATGCAGGATCAGAGAGGCGGGGGGGAAATCAAAATAATCATTGGACAAAAGTTGCCAACGCAAAAAGAAAGAAAGAAAGAAAAAAAGAGAGAAAAACGTGATGCGAGATAACAAGATGTCGCGACTTATTGCTGCCACGTCTTGTATGAACAATCAAAGGCAGATATTCCTTGAACTGCCGGTCTGTTCGTAAGGATACTCAAAGCCCAATTGAAATTACAAAATCCAGTTGTTTTCACTCTGTCTCTTATTCTCTCTCTCTCTCTCTCGCTCTCTCTCTCTCTCTCTCTCTCTGTTCTTCTCACTTTTTTTCCCCTCTCTCTGGGGTAGAATTATGTTTTGTGGGTGAATGAATTCAGTACTGAAGACTGGTGTCATTTGGAAAAAACTTTGTTGACATTTAAATGGCAGAACTGGTGTCTCTTGCTAACTATACAATTAAAAGCTGTTGTTTGTGATTTATTTCCATTGGTGTTTTTAAGTGGATGTTGGCAGTGGTAAAGGAATGACAGCGTGACTGAGTTAGTCAAATACTCTATATCCAATAGGCTGATGGACTCTTTTAATTTATGCTAATTTGACAGAAATGTAACTTTTTAAACAAAGATTGCTGCAAGATTGTTCTTGTAACTTCCATGGGTGCAGATGGATTTTATTTTTTTTTTTTACAAATGTTTCTGTCAAAATAACTATGTACACCAAATTAACACACACACACACACGCGGGAGATTCAATTAAACTCAATTATATTTATATATCGCCAATAACAATTGAAATTGTCTTTAAAGAGATGAGATGAGTGTACTTTCTAGGATCATACTGTTTTTCTTAGCACTTTCATAACCTGCCTCAATTGAAATGGCGGCCCTGCCTCAGTGCCTTGCGTGTAATAGGAAACAGAGGTTCCTCTCACTACCAAATGGGGGCACTGCAATCATTGCCGCCTTTCAAAGACGGCCAGTGCCTGAGAACTGCCTGCAGCACTAAGTGAGCGCATATGTGGGCATGCGTCTGGTGGATATCAGAAAACTGACCGTGAGCAATTTTGCACCATTTGTGGCATAAAAGAATGGTAAGCTTCTCTTCTTTACCAAAAGAGATTACTAAAGTTAGACTACTGGATTTGGGTGTTGCAAACAGCCGTTTCAATTTCAGCACTGCTGTCAGAACCGAGGTCCAGTTAGATGCACGTGCATTGCCGCGGGTGTCTAGACTTTGACCACCAGCGCAGCATGGCGCCTGGGAGGAGGGTGGGTGGGGAGGTTGGTCAGGCGGAGGTACAGGTGGCGTGGGGCAGAGGCCCTGGACATGTTAGTTGGGGGGGTGCGGTGGACAGGGGGCAGACAGGACGTGACCCGGGAGAGGAAGCTTCGTGTCCAGTGGGAGGGGGAGGCATCCATCAGTGGAGAGGGGGTGAGGGCAAGCCAAGTGGTCTGGACTTCAAACAGACACAGAAGGGCAGCGAGAGTCAGGGGCAGGAAGGACTCATAAGGCTGTGGCCTACTAATATATATATATATATATTAGATCTCTGCACAGACATGCGGGTATGGACTGAGAATTAAATCTCTCTCATTTACATAAACTCTCAGACAGAGAAAAATGTATGTGCATGTATATGTGTAGCGCATATACACTATACCTGTACAGATAGTCTAAAATATCTGAATATGTATATCCATTTCTATAGATACTTTCTCATAAAGATGTATATATTGTGGGTGTATATGCATATGTACAGATACTCCCAGATACAGATATACACATGTGATTTCATTACACACCCCTTATATGATGACGCATGCAGGCTATATAGAAATTTAAGCATTAGCATTTTATGTAGCATCACAACGTTTGTCATGTCTCCATGCTCTTACATGCCTGTGAGATGCAACATAAAAATGACAAACGGCAAGTGTTAAATAAATGCTTCTGATTCCCTTTTGAATTTGAATGTACGGTCATAAACATGACATAGTAGGCTCCAGTCACAAGAGTCATGGTTCTGTCAAGATGGGTAGGGTTCTGGTGACTGGCATTAAAGGCCACCATGCCCCTGTATGAAATACGGTCCATGTCTGTGTGTATGCTTGTAACCAGGGTGGTTTCCATAAATTAATGTTTTTTTCTCATCGCTACTTGAAACACTAGGTTTTCCTAATTCCTGTGTATATAAACTGTATCTAGTCCAGCAAACATACAGTAGTGTAATTAAGTGAGGCGAGACATTGCTACAGAACAACGTAGACCTATCAGTCAGAGTTGAATTGCAAACACGTCCATCTAAAAGACGATGACGCACGTGTATACAGTAGTCACAGGATAAGCACTCAGGTAGAGAATGACTGTTCAGTTTTCTGGGAGCACACTATTAAAATAACTTTCTTTGGCTTGTTCTCTCCGAAGGCCTTTTTTAGGCTACAGAGAGCGCTGGAAGCCTCTAGCTGGGACCCCCAGGGTTGCTCCAGTTTTTCGTACACTGGTATTAGGTAGAACAACTAATTGTTATACCCTTAGTAGAACAGCTAATCATTCTACCTAAAGGTCTTAGTGATTCCACCTAAAACCTCTCAATATGTTTTGGAGAAGAGTGGTATAACCCTAAACTACTCTACAGGGCATCTTTAAGGATTCATAATGTGAGTTCTTCTGACGAGTCACACAGCTGTGAATGGTTCTGAGTATTGTTCTGATTCCCAAAACACACTGTATGCACACACTGTATCATCCAGCCATTTGTGTAGACACTAGTGTATATTCTGAGCTCTTTAAATGTTTGTAGGCTTATTTAACCCCGGATTGGGATGGACACAGATTTATAAGCTTGATAATTGATGTGCACCTTGATCCTGTACACTCCTTTTGAAGCTAAACTAATTCAGCAAGAGGGCTTTTTTATTCTATCTCCAAGTCAATGTGATCAAAGAGCCTAGGTCATTTGTTAGCTTTCAGGCTAACAGGACAAAGGGTTAGCCGGACTTCTGGACAAATGGTCAGAGGGTCATGAATGCACTTACGCCCGCCGTCAGGCAGGGTCAAAGGGTACAGATGACCCTGGCACAAGGCTCTTGATTAAATAGTGTGTGGGAGAGGAGAGACGTTTTGCTGTGCGCAAATGCAACATACGTTGTGTGTGCATTATAGGGCAGTCAGCGAGCTGTTGGGGGGGGTCATCTTTTCCCCGGGCCCGAGCAAGACGCACGGCGGGCCTGAATGCGGGACAGTAGACTTTGTATCCTAAAGGGTGTGTTGTGAAGTGAAATGAAATGAATGAATAATGAAATGAAGAATAATTTTGTGCTGGTCCTGAAAATTGTTTCCATTTGATTAGAGGTTATAACATTACCAAATATTGCAATGGATTTTAGTAAGATATTTTAGGGCCAAATGTTTTTTTTAAATGATTATTTTCATGTCTGTGGATGGTCAATGCAATTATTAGAGACGCTGGTTTTAATCAGAGGGTTCACAGGGTCCCTGTTGCCAGGCACCATTAGCCTGTCCGCTGTATGGCCAGAGCCTCCCACGGGTCCTTTCTGGCCTTAACTTTAATGGTGATGGAGCTTTGGGCGAGGCTAGACATCGCAGGTTGCTAGAGGAATGCCCCTCGATGGAGATGGAGACGCGGGCAGGGAGGAAGAATGCACACATGGAGTGGAGGGGCTGTCTGACCGGCCCAGTGGTGTTGACCAGCATTGTGGAGCGGCTGGGCTGGGGAAAGGGGAAAGGTGCTAATTAACACTGCTGTCAGTGCTTCCCTTGAAGTCAAGTGAGGCTGGAGATAAGGCCGTGGAGGGAGGGAGGGAGGCAACCAGTCCGACCCGACTGGGCCATCTGGACCTTGTTCCCCAGGTTCAGGAGGCCGGAGATGGAGGCCTTTTCCCCCCTCCAACTGTTGTACGGGTGAAGGTCTCCAACTCTGACTCCCTCACTGCACCATCCTACTTGTTTACTTGGAAGTCCATGAAGACGTCAGCCATGGCTGCCTAAAGTAGAAAGGCTAGTCTGGTGTGCCATAACTGGTGGGGTACGTCGTGCTAATGCATCTGGAAATAATCAGTACACCGCCTGCTAATAGACAAGACAATACCTTTTTGTGGATGGGCTTGGCATGCATGACCAACGCTGGGCCAAAAAGAAAAAAAGAAAAGAAAAAAACCCAAACATTCTCCATTATGCTAATAAAATACGCGAATGGGAGCGGGGCTAACAGAAAAGACTACTTCTACTCAGAGCGAGCCCCGTCTCCCTCACCTTGACTACTGTCACTTAAGGAGCCCACTGCCTGGGCAATGTTGTAAAAGTGTCATCCCCACGCCACTGGGAACCCAGCCTTGTCTCTTGCAGTTAATCCCGTATCATTCTTTAATGAGGGAGTGAGTGTGTCAGAGAAGGGTACGCATCCTAACCCCCCATCCCCATCCCCGGGGTCCATCGGTAATACATCCCCTTACACTCTAAAAAAAAACAGAAACATGACAACCCCGCTGCCACTGGCTCAGGGGCTTCTTCCCCTACCCGTGCCAGTTTCTGAGGAATATTCCAGGCTTTCCTAGATATGGTTTAGGCTTCTTGTGGGAAATATGAGGACAATCGAGTCACGTTTCACTGAAGCACACTACAATCTTCACACTTTATATGTGCTTTATATTAATTTCTCTTTCTTTGAGATGAGTCACGATAATCGCATGGCGTCTCCAGTGGGAAGGCCACTGAAGTCGTAATCAATGAGTGATGCCAAAGGGAACAAGAGAATTCCCACATTTCTCGTGCTGCAGTTATCAGCTGTCAGTGATTTTCTCAAGACAGTGGCTACGGCCTGTGTGTATCATCACCAGAGGATAAGTACAGAACACAGAACGAAAAATGCAGCTTTTTGAGTTATTATGTCAACGCCAAGCCTATAATAAAAGAGAGAACTGTGTGTGTGTGTGTGTGTGTCTGTGTGTCTGTGTCTGTGTGTCTGTGTCTGTGTGAGTGAGTGTATTATGCGATGAACTGAAAAAGGGGGTGATATAACTGGAATTGGTATAAGGGCTACCTCAAAAAAGCTGCACAGAGTTATCCTATTGACTCTGTAGTCAGCATGACTCTGTGTGTGTGTGTGTGTGTGTGTGTGTGAGTGAGAGAGAGAGAGAGAGAGAGAGAGAGAAAGAGAAAGAGAGAGAGAGTCTAGAAAAGAGAAGAGATGGAGGCCTGCCTGTGTGTGTCTGTGTCAGAGAGACTGGAGAAAAGAGAAGACTGTACAGTTGTGTGTGAGTGAGTAAGTGTAAGTGTGTACGTGAGAGCCCTGTCAGCCTGTGTGTGCGTGTACATAAGACTGTATATGTGTGTGTGTGAGTGTGTCTGTGTGAAACAGCTTGGAGAAGAGAGGAGAGGAACCCCTGCCTGTGTGTGTGTGTGTGTGTGTGTGTCAGCTCCAGGATGATAGGAGACAAAGACCAGGCATCCCCAGCCAAGCAGAAGTCCGCGGGTCACTGACAGAACCCAAACTCTGTGGGTCGGCCTTAATGAATGAGAGACCTGCCTTGACCACTTCAAAGGTACTAGTGGACCACTGATAACACTATTACACCACGATATGCTCACTTCTAGTCTGGTTTTCATGTAGTTGCATTTAAGAGGGACTGGACTTACTGTGTTGTTTAGGGATAAATATGATTTATGTGTTCGTACAGTTAAACAGTTTGCTCTATGTAGTTTAATTTAGACAGGGTGGTTTGCTTGTGTAAGCTCCCCTCCCTCTGTTATGTAGATATATGTCCTTTTTTTCCCGTGGAGCACTTATGATTTGTTTGTCTCAGTCAGACAGTCATATTCAATGCTGCTGTGTAGACACAAGAGATCTTCCTGTTGGGTCAATACCTAAGAAACTCCACGCAGGCGCACCAAATTCGCCCACAATCATCATTAGCATTATTATGTGGTTCAGGGCTGGGGAGTGCAGGGATAAACTTTGCACAATGCATGTGACAAGCAACAAACATTTAACAGTGTGTAAACGTTAGTTCACAGGTAATTTTCACATTATCACATAGCCAATGTACTTTGTTTATAGACCACAAACACAGGGACTGGTCCTGAAGCTGTTGTCAGTCATACTACACGCACCAGAGCAATGCAGTCAGAAAAGCCAAGAGCATAATCATTCTATTTCAAGGACTCGCAGCCTGAGTAGAATGCATTTTACAGAGAGTGCCTCCCGCACAGGGCAAAGAGGGTAAACGCTGCTTGCTTGTGTGATGCTAATGCACTTGAGATGTACTCGAATAAAAAGCTTTTGATTTAAGAAGGGGCTGAGTGTGAAGCCGGTGGAGATGGGATACTTGCACCGGTGTAAGTGTCAAACAGGGCTTTTTTAAAATGTCTACACACAGGCATGATGAATATTTAAAGACAATCACACAGTGGCCATGCTGCCCTGTTATGTTTGCTTGGGTGGTTTTGTTGATTTATTCTTCCTCAGGGTTTATTTTCCTCTCTCAGGTCGCAGGTAAACTGCTGAACTCTTATACCTATTATTATTATTGTTATTATTATCATTGTTATTATTATTATTTGTATTATTATTTGGAATTTCGTTTTTATTTAAATCTCTGTTGCTTCACATAAGGAAGTATTTGCTTTTAGCCACATGAATACTTTATGTGTTTATTTTACTCAGCCTTGGCAGCAAGAAAAGAAAATACTTAACATAAACTAAACAAAATAAATCAAATACTAATCTAATTTAAAAAAATCTATGTGTATTAAAATAAACCAGGGCATTGTAGTTTCCATTTTAAATAACTTACCTTTGTATACACAAATGCAGTAATGCTGTCAGGCTGCACATTTTAGAATGCATCTGGTCCTCAGCTCTAACAAGAAATGGCAGCATTTATTATTCAACAGCATTTATATTCAACAAGGGCAAGATATTCCCAGTGACAGGGTGTGAGCTGAAACGCCAGACTTACTAGTTCACACAGAGAGGCGTTATTCTCCCGCTGTAGCTGAACCCATCTGCGTGTTGAGTGGCTGTACAAGGCCCCCTGACTGCACAAGCGTGTTAGCTATCTGTTTGTTTGTTTACAGTTTGTGGAGTAGCTGTTTTACAGCGGCATCTTCGTTAGCTGTTGACAAGCCACGGGCTAGCGACAGCACCGACAAGTGCGAGGCGAGCAGCGCACATTTACTCTAGAGTCGGTTGTCTTGTTCGCCACGAGGTGACAGAGCACGAGTGCTTGAAGAAGAGATGGTCATAATTAAGCGGAAATCACAGCAAACCCGCTGGTGTTGCTGCCTTGTGTCAGACGGGTTCCCTGAGTACAGTTCCTCTCCCTGAGAGGGCCAAGTTGTTTGTTTTGAGACGATTACTGTCACTAACAGACTCAAACATCTGGCTAAAGCACGATACGAAACTGCCACTAACAAGCGTTTTTCTTCCTCTCGTAATTTATCATTTCCTCTGGCTTACTGAACTCTGTAATTTGGCCTGATATTTTGAACTTCATAATGTGAGACCTTGAAAAGAGCACTGTCATCTCCTTTGGGAAGTGATAGTTGAATGTCAAGTGCTCAGTTATACAATTTATAACACAATATTGTAATTATGACACGTGGTTCTAATGGATTTTATAACACTATACCCTTTGAAAACACATGTAATAAGGGTTGATATTAATACCAAATGTTATTTATCACAGCTCAGTAATTGTCAAAATGATGAGTAAAAACCGCACAGAATACAAAACGTGACATTGTAATTCAACTCCTTGATTAAGCCTGAGATGCCTGCAGCAGCAACATGCTACTGCCATTGATTGTAAACAGGTTCTGGTGTGACGTGTTTTATTGGGTATCCAGTGTTGTTACTACGTACACAGACACACACAGCCCCTTTCCCCTTGCTTCTTAATTGCAGGTCATTTTGGCCAGTCCATGAACATGCTTTTGTTATTGGGCAACCCATTGCTGGTCCCTGAGGCGACTGTGTCAATACCAGAGACGGAAATCCAATTCCTGCTGTTGGTGGTTGATCACACTGGGCAGTGTGTTGGCTCGGGAAAAAGTGGCGTGGTGGGTTTTCCCTGGATGCAGTCACACATGTTAAGTGATCCTAAATGCTGTTTTTAAGCCCCAGTGCAATAGAGAAATATATCAAAACTTCAACATACACCTGGCGTAATTACGCTAATAAATCTGAAATTTTGCAGTTTGTGGAGTAGCTGTTTTACAGCGGCATCTTCGTTAGCTGTTGACAAGCCACGGGCTAGCGACAGCACCGACAAGTGCGAGGCGAGCAGCGCACATTTACTCTAGAGTCGGTTGTCTTGTTCGCCACGAGGTGACAGAGCACGAGTGCTTGAAGAAGAGATGGTCATAATTCAGCGGAAATCACAGCAAACCCGCTGATGTTGCTGCCTTGTGTCAGACGGGTTCCCTGAGTACAGTTCCTCTCCCTGAGAGGGCCAAGTTATTTGTTTTGAGACGACAGACTCAAACATCTGGCTAAAGCACGATACGAAACTGTTTTTTTTTTAATGACCACTGAAATTTTCATCTGAAAGACTGAATCTTAAGCAAATGCTTGAAACGTTGCCAGCCTCAGTAGTCTGCGAGGTATACACAGGGAAAAATATAATTTTATACAGCGGGTGAAGAAATTCGTCACCTCCGCCTTCGCCTTTAAGAGGGGTCATTCAGAGGTTTCCCATCGTGGCTGCACTTGACCGCGTGGCCACTGGGGGGAGTTTGACCATTGTGTCTCTCTGCATCCACCGGCCAATCACATCCCTGCGTTACGTCCAGCTCTATCCTTTGTGTGTTTGTCTGTGTCTCTGAGGAACGCCGCAAAAGGACGAGGGGTTGGTCGGTTGGTTACTCGGTCGGTCAGTTGTTCAGTTGGGTGGGTGAATGCCTATGGCAGAGTAGTCTGGGTGGTGGTGGTGGTGTGTGGTTTGGGGTTGGGTGGGGGGGATGGGGGGAATTCGGCTAGCGAATTCTTGTCCAAACATTCTGCACGCGGATTTGTATTCATTGCACCCCTGCTGCTATTGATATCATTACGCCGGGTGCTCCAGCTGAGAGGCTGGGGCCCCGAGTCGGACGGAGGGGAGGTCAGGGATTCGGCCGGCCTAATGAGAAGTGACACTGGCTCCAGGTCGGCCAAGCATCCACCGGAATTCAATCGGAGCCGCGCTTTCTCAGTCAGCGCATTACATCAAAGATCATTACCTGCTAATCAAAACACATCAGCGCAAGGGGGACCCCTACCCCCTGTCTCCCTCTCTACTCTCTCTCCCCTTGCTCTTATCCCTTTCGTTGGGGTTTAGCAGCATTGGCGGCTACTGGATTAACCTCCCCCCCCCCCCCCCACACCCCTTGCCCCCTCCCTCAGCCTCTCCTTAGAACCCTCCAAACAGTCTCGCCACCATTGTCTTGTCCTGTGACGCAGGAGAATTGTGGTTTGGCAGGGGGGGGGGGTAATAACATGTAGTGTTATACATGGAGTGCCCAGAAGGAGTTGAGCAAACCCTCAATCGAGCTTTGTTTTTGCGAGATCTCTAAAAAACGTAAACTCGTTCTTGCCATTGCTGATGTTCGTCAGTGTTCTGTAGCCCTACTCCTGTTTAGACAGCATGAATGAATGAAACAATGAATGAATGAATGAATGAACCTTACGGCTCTGACAAGCTGACAAAATAAGCTGTACTGATTCGACTGAAAGAGCAGCTACTGTACCAGGCTCCTAATGGGATTATGGGGTTCTTTTCTGACGGCTGAATTGATGAAAAAGGATGGGAATCCACCCGATTAGTGAACCCTCACATTGGTTTGTTGGTAAATTTCGTCACTACTGTCAACATCACCACAATACAGCCCCGCTCAGAATGCGAGACACCCTGCCTTTGACCGGGGTTTCTTTTTATCAGTGACTGTCTTTTCTCTCCCAAGAGACGATCGTTTTCACAATCCCCCGCAGCCAGTCTGCTTTTGATGCTCAAGTCTTTACATCCCTGTAAAAGTTGCTTTGTGTTGATAGTGTCTATTTCTCCATGAATGCGGCGCCTGATAAAAAAAACCTAACTGGGATTGAGCTGAATGAGCATGAACTGATGCGGCAATGCGATGGGGTCAAATCCCGGCCAGTGTCCAGAAATGGTCATCTCTGCCCGCTGATGCTAATAGGGACAAGGGCTGTGTGCAGCATTTTTTTTTTTCGACGCCAGAGGATGCTCTCTTTAGCAAAAATGTCTGTGTGATTGTATGTGTGTATATATCCGTGTGTATGGTGATGTGTGTGTATGTCGTAACCTCCATCTTTCCACAGGGGGCCTGGGGGACTGGGCTGTGGCCTAATAACCCCCCTGTAATCCCATTTGGATTGTGCCGCAGGTACCTCGTTAGGTCACATCCTCCACTCGAGCGTACCAAAGCGAGTTTAAGCTCCAGATTGGATTGAGATGCTCGTGGCCTCGCTGCGGATGGGGATGGGGATAGAGCTAGAGATGGACTGTTCCTCTTGTCTTTGATCCGGCGGCTACTGCTAGATGACGTCCACTTCTGCCCTGGCGTCACATCTGCTGCTGCTGTTGCTGCTCACACACACACAAACACACACACACACACACACACACACACACACACACACACACACACACACACACACACACACACACACACACACACACACAAATAGAGATGTGTCCCCTGACTGAGCTAGATTAAATAGCATCACGGAGGTTGATAGTCTGAGGTCTGTATTTGTTTATAGAATATATCTTTTTGTTATAAAATAGTTTGAAATCACTGTCCGCTTAAACTGATTGAGGGGCAACAGAATCCCTAAAAACGGACCGTGATTATTCTGCCTAAGCTTGAACTCTCAGTGACATGGTACCATAGCCTTTGGCTCTGCTTTTTCATAATGCTTTTGTGCGGCGTCCATTGTGTCAAGATGCTGTCCTCCATATTTCCAGTGCCCGGGGCATGCTAGTCCTGGAGGTCTTCGGGACATGTGGAGACGAGAAGAGCGGAGGAGAAGGAGGGAGGGGGGATGGAGAGAGACTGAATGGGAGGAAGGAACGGAGGAGGGCTGGCTGAGAGTCGCTCTTCGGTAGAGGCAGAGGAACATGTCACCTCTGTGCAGAGGCCTTCGTGAGATGGCCAGCCCAGGCGACTGTGGTAGCACTGAGGGAGAGTGAATGAGAGAATGAGGGAGGGAAAAGAAAGAAAGAGAGACAGAGAGAGAGAGAGAGAGACAGAGAGAGGGGAGAACAAGAGAAGGTGGAGGTTTAGGAGGAGGAGGAGGGACGCTGTGCTGTGCTGAAGGGTCCGTGGCCCATTAATCGTTTGTTTGAGTTTCCGCCCCGGCGAGCATGTCATGTCTCCATTAGTGAGCGTTTCTCTCTCCCTCCTGACCGCCCACTGGCAGCAGGGGGCTCCCACTCATCTCCCTCTATTGTGGGCTTCTGTCTGGTGCCAGGCAGACTGTCTAATATGTGTGGGTGTGTGTGTGTGTGTGTGTGTGTGTGTGTGTGTGTGTGTGTGTGTGTGTGTGTGTGTGTGTGTGTGTGTGGGTGTGTGTGCGTGCGTGTGTGTCTCTCTCTCTGTGTGTGAGTTAGGATTAATAGCCATGAATAACTCATCCAGGATGAAGGCTAGAATCTCTTTCCCAGTAATCCCCAGACTACTATGCGGGTGACTGGTCAATTGTTCCTGAAGTGTTTTGGTTTTTATTTGTATGTACATATATGTGATATGTGTGTGTACACAATACTCACACATACACAAACACAGATGAATTATAAGTCAAAATGTGGAAGTGTGCTCAAAAAAGTCTCACTCTCACCGGTCTGAGTCCCAGTCAGTTTAGTTTAGCGCACCAGTTGGTAGACAAACTTGTTTTTGATGCTGTGGAAATTCTTCCAAGCAGATTCCAAGCATTGTAGCGAGATAGGGCTGTTGGAAGACCTTTATCTGTCTGACCTGCTCTTTACTTTCGGGCATCTATGTGATGACCTTCCTCCTTAATTCTCCTCCCTCCTCTTCTTCAGCTTACAAGAGAGAGAGAGTGGCTGATAGCACATCGTTCCGTGCAGTCCTCCGCTAATCGTCTCGTCTGAGAGTCGCGGTTGCATGTCGCCTGCTTGGCCGTCTCCCCGGCTGACCCGCACTTCCACTGACAGTCTTGATGTTAGTTTGACCTTTGACCTGGCCCATTCTCTACAGACTGATGCCATTCTGACCCATCAAATGAGACTCTTTCATTCTGTTGACCTGCTAAGCTTTCTTTCCTCTTGGACATCTCTTAACAGAGGAAACGTCGCTGGCCGTATGGCTGGTCCCCAAGCCAGCCAATTAGAGGGTTGGAATAGATCAGAGTAGCATAATGAAGCAGGACTAATGATTTGGCCTCTACATCTGCTACTGCGCAGAGACAAAGGAAGAGAAAGAGAGAGAACCCAAAAGAGAGACATAGATATAGAAACATGGAGATTCATTGCAGGCATGTACTGATTTTGCATTTCAGCTTAATACGTATGTATGGAAAAGAAAAAAAGCAATGATTAAGATTAAATCACAGTTCACGTAAACCACATGTTCATCTTTGCACTCACAAATTATTACAACTATACTCCCATATTTCAGCATGTTTAAGTGTCAAGGAAGTTGACTTTTGAAAAAATAATCATATGTTAAAGGTACCCATATTCTGATTTTTTTCCTTGAACTCAAACTTTACGAGACAGAATTTCCATGATCAACTTTCACAAAGACTACTTTTTCACAAAGACTTCAAACTGGTTCCTTGATCTTGCTCTTGGCCCCTGAGCATTCTGGAGTGTTCTGAGTGTTTTATGTTCTCTTCTGACCACTGAGGTACAGGTGACAAGAGAATAGCACCTCCTACACAGGGGTTAGCAGACAGCTCGTAAAGGCCTCAGCCACTCTCTGCATTGTTAGGCAGGAGCTGTCTGTGTATTGATCTGTCATCAGTGGCTCCTTGGCCAAACACTTGAATGCCTCTCTCTCTCTCTCTCCATCTTTCTCTCTCTGTCTCTCTATATATCTATCTATCTCTTTCTCTATATCTCTCCCCCCTTCCATCACTTCCTCTGCGTGTGTCAAGTCAACCAGAGCTACCGTCATCACCGGATTCCCTTTTGTCCCAGCCTATCCCTGAGCGACTCCCAAATCGCCGCCTCAAAGCAGTCTGGACTTGCTGCAGCATCTCCTGAGGTGTCCCCAAGCCCTCGTCCCACACTTCAGCGGCCTCTTGTTCAAAAGTCGACATCCTTTTATTGCCACTCCCACCAGGTTTGACAGAGTGCCACCGCACCGGCGTGGCATGTCCGTCACATCCGAGACACCCGGCGGAGAATCAATAGCTCACTAGAGTGGAACGGTCCGGAGCTGAGGGACTTAAATTTTTCACCTTGTCATTTTGAAACACAGCTAATGTTGTCCTGTGCCGCTCCTGGTGGGGCATTGATATCTGTTGACCATCTGAGGGCTGATGCTGTTGTTCAAAGTGCAGCCATGTGCCTTCATGATAGGTGACATGCTGCATGATGTTTACAATCTACCAGCCTATACAGTATATGAAGCTCTTGTGGATCTTTTAATGGGATTCTAAAAATCCAGTTTAAAAATGAACTTTGATGGAGAAGGAGAAAAGTGTAGCCCAATCATGTTATGGCCCAAGAATAACATGAAACTAATGTCTTAATATAAATCTATGATGCAAAATAAAGAATGTACACAAAACCCGAATGGTAGGTTTCTCTTTCTACTTCTCTCCAGAGGTATATTCCTGTGTAGGTCTTAGATGGCATCAAAAAGTGTGGGAACAACCTGCTCTGCGGTATAAGACGCATAAACCTTCCAGTCTGGTGGTTTGTTATGTTTAACAAGACAAACCCTTCTGAACGCTACGCAACTGCTTTAATGAACATGAATGATGGCATACATACTGTACCTTGCAGTAGCATAACCATCAACACCCACCGACAATTAGTGGCGGTTACTAAGTGTTTGTGCCTTTGAGGTCTGACACCCACTGAAAATAATATGATTGGTGTGAGCTGTATTTTTAGACAGTGACCATACATGTAGTAGCCATTTTTAAACAAGGGGTACATTTAGTAGTGGAAGGTAGCCTGCCATTTTGTGCTATTCCCTCAATTATTTCCACTGAGGTAATATAGGCCTATATTCTGCGAAAAAGCACAGTGGTGTAATGCTACTTTTAATGGTATTATTAAGAAGGTGATCACAACGAGTTCATGCTTAGAGAACGAACCCCTGAATATGACATGGAAATTAGAACCAAAATCAGGCCCTTAACCATCCAGAGGTTAACATGGTGAAGTGAAACTCTGATGTGATGTGCGTATCAGAATGGGATATATGTTATGTGATTGCGGTCTCTGTTAATAATGCTAATTGTAAGTCCGATGGATAGGAGACAAACTGATAAGAAATTTTGCAGTTTTAGTTACATTGTGGAATTGGCAGTAAGTGTTAAACAGGCTAATGGGTAATGCAGGGTAAAAATGGTTCTATAGGCTGCTGTAAGCAACATTAGCAGTTTTTCCTAACTTATGACTGACACTGTAGGAGTTCACTCACTCCCCTCATTGCTTTGTACCCATGCAAAATAACAGATCTGGTGGGTTGTTTCCTGACTGGATCATACAGCTGAGCCAAACTGAAAAATGTCAGGCTAGTTACAAATCCCTATAGTAGTATGGTTTACAGTAGTATTTCAAAGCGTAGAAGAGTCCTAGAGACAAGATTTTGTTCTTAGAGCTTCTATTGCTATGCTAGCTCCAAGGATGCAAAATGAGTGCAGTATTCCAAAAAGAATGGCTCACAGCTATGCAGTGCTCTTGCTCAATGTCATCAAAGGAGGGAATGTCTCTCAAGTTTTCAAAGTTTCCTTTTGGGCATATTATTTATGGAGTGTGAGCTTCTCAGGAATTATTTGTCCTGCAGGATTCCCTTACAGCTTTTCATACATGTGAAATCAAAATTGCATCTTGTTGAATCAACATGGCTGATAAATGGCTGACAAATTCTGAAAAGGCAGGATTTCACTCAGGGAAAGTGAAAAACCACACCTTTTGGAAAATGTAAGGGTAAAACAACAAGTCTGTTACCCTTGTCAGTGGGAACTAAATATGTATACATATCTCACTGATTTGTTCTTTAGGAATGTCATAGGAAAGAATCAAGGTGAAGATTTAATTTTAAAATTGTCCTTGCCTACCTGGGTCTTCCTCCCATGCCAGTACTAGGCCATAACTAGCACAAGAGCTAATGGAAAGACTCGAAGTGTTTGGTTGTCTGAGGTGAGACCCATGGATAAGTAATTGGCTTGAGTTCTACTTTATGGAGGTAAAGTACTTTGGCTTGCATTATACTTTACAGAAGCAAGGTTTTTTATGTCACAAATGCCCTCTCTGAGGCCCTTCACCACCAACACCCATAGCTTTCATGTGCTTGTGATACAGCTACTGTCATTGGTTAAGATGTTATGCTTTTCCACAGTATATTATATTTGTATTTCCAAGTGGCTACTGTTTATTTTTTACATTCTGTGTTATTCGACTGACACCTACAAGCTAGAGATATCCAAGAGAACAGATGTGAAAATGGCCTCTTGCACAGCTGATGTACTTATGTCACATTTGTCACTACAGCCACTTGGATGTTTATAACTCTTCATCTCCTCTAAGAGGAGTGAAATCACATCCTCGGAAGTACTGCTACCCGAACAAGCAAGTCTGTGACTACTCATTCAAGAGTACGGGAACCAACTGGTGCCATTCATGTCCCTTGCTCACTCTGAAAAGCACACCAAACTGTACCTTTTAACAGAGCGATAAGAGCTTCGTGCTGACGAAACACAGACACTGATTTTATTTTTAAACCCCAGGGTCTTGCTCTGTCTATTGGCTCAGATAGAAGAGATGCTACAGGGGACTTAGATTAGCACACAGACCCATGACAGCTAAACCCCCCCAACATTTTGGAAGCAGAAGCTACTTTGCTAAGTACTCTGCTAAGTGTGTTGTTCTGCGTACACACAGGCATCGCCCTGGCGACTGTGCTCTGCCGTCTCTGTGGCTCTGGGTTTGGGGGTTGGTATGGGATGAGGAGGGGAGAGGAGTGAAGCGGACGACACCGCCATGAACCACTCACCCACTCTCTCTCGATGCAAGGAGAACATGTGGCCCTTGCACAAGAGGCCCTGTGTACGCTGGGGTCGGTGGAGGAAGGCTGCTGTTATTACTGGGATGGGTTCAGCTCATCCTCCTGTCAGCGTGCTGAGTAGCGGAGAGAGAGACGGGATACAGAAACTGTCACCTTGCGTTCTCCTTCCCCTCTCCGCGCTCTTCATTTCTATTAAAATATCCAAGGGTCCCATGGAAGCCTCTGGTAAACACTTGCTAAAAATATGGCCCCTGCCTGCAAATAGTTTGATGTATTTTAAGTACAACTTTAAGTTTAGTTTTAAGATCAGACTGGCGCCAGTGATTGACCTGTGTGATCACGCATTGCCTGTGGTATTTAGATTATGTCATTTTCTAAGAGTAAATATATTTTTAACCCACTTGTACACAACCAACTTTATTTACTGGTTTAATGTTTTTTTTACCATCTGGTTGACACAGCCATGTTCCACCACTAAATATGGTAAACTGATCCTGCCTTTTGCGATTTCATCAAGCAGAGCAACTTTTTTGCTTTCCTCATTCTCCTGTTACAGTTCAGAAATGGTCCAGAAACCAGAGAGATTTCTATCTACATTATTTTTTGATCGCAAACTATATGAACCCAAAACAATACCAACACATGATTATAGACCATACATCTTGAAATAACCTCTCTCAGTACAGTATAAAAGAATATATACTTAGCCCTACTTTGAATCCCTATCGTGTTACACCACCAAATGCTCCTTCACCCAGAAGTAAGTATTAAAGTCTTTTGCTCTGACATGACATATGTTTTTCCAGAGGACTTTTCTATAGTCATATAATCTGCGCCATTTTTCTCTTCATGATAGTGTTTTGATATGCCATTTATTAACCGGTAACGGCACATTCCAGAGGAGAGGGTGTACTAAGTGGATGGGATTGGAATCCAGCCCCTGCTGTAGGACTCAATCAATTAAACTTGGCATCTGTGCCTCCCCCTCACTCTTATAATTCAGTCAGTGTTTGACTCAGTTGTTACAAATCCAGTGCCTCAAAGATGCACTTTCACATTGATTTAATCCTGACCAATCACTAGTGTAAATACAATGTACAGCATACTGTAAATTATACATCAATCCAAGAGCGTATTTAAATGGGGTAAGTGTGTAGGATTACCATCACAGCGAATGAGTGCATCAATAATGTATTTTGTTTTTCAATTTACAGATGAAGTGGTGGACAAATGGAATACAATGAAGGCATTATAGACATTACAGAACAAGTGATGCCTTTGAACCTTGAAGCTTAAATAACTCTTATTTTTTTATAGGCTTTAAGATGACCATCAGCATCCATGGTGCTTTGGTAGAGAAGGGTGCCTGGATAAGTATAGGGGACTGTTTCCCAAGCAGAGCCTCAAGAGAAGGCTCCTAATAAAACAGCAGCACTGTACACTCCTCCAGCATTCGCGTGGCAAGTCACTAAGCGAATCCTGATGTTAAGTGAATCATGGACCTATTCACTTAGTGACCGATCAGTTATAGCCTTCACTACTTTCACTCTTAAGTGAGAGGAGACATACATTATTAGCCACATGTTCCTTTTGAAACTGGTCAAAAGTTAGATGTATTTCTGGTCAGACCCACAACTAATGCACACTGGTGTAGTTTCACATATCATATTGCAGCTTCTTGTTGTCCATGATATCATACCAGGTCAAGGACCTCAAAAGCATTCAGCAGCAGCCACAGCTGAGTACCATCAGATATGTTCTCTCTCTCTCTCCCTTTTTTGCTCTCTCTCTATCTCTCTCTCTTTCTCTCTCCCTCTCTTGCGCTCTCTCTCTCTCTCTCTCTCTCACACGCACACACACACACACACACACACACACACATCCACACACACACACACATACACATACATACACAAAGATGAGCAAGTGACATTCCTCTTTTTTTCCTGGTACAGTTGGATGTGATGTTTTTACCCTGTCATGGCCCGTCTGATCCACCCATCGGAGAGGGTTAAGAGGGAAAGCAGGCCTTAAAGAGTGCGCCGCTTAACCTTGACCCGCATGGGGGCTTTTTCAAAGTGTCAGTGTGTGACTGCAGCTGCCCCCCTCGCCACTTCACAGAGTGTTTACATTCTGGGAGAAGTCTTTATCTTCCTGCGGCCTGGGATCTCTCGCCGAGAGTTTACACAGCGTGTACGCACACACACACACACACACACACACACACACACACACACACACACACACACACATACACACACACACACACACACGCACGCACACACAGCCACAGAGAGACAGACACACACAGACACGCGTGAAGACGTGTACACACTCTCAGTCACACACTTTGCTCGCTCTCACAGACACACACACTTACCCCTGTACTCCCTCTCCCTCCCAGACACACTAGTGCAGTACCTTGTCTTATATGCTCTCTCTGAAAGACATACAACCCCTCTCTCTCTGTCTTTCTCTCTCTTTCACACACACACACACACACACACACACACACACACACACACACACTCTCCAAACACACTCTCTCCGCTCTGCCCAGTCTGAGCCTCCTGTGGAGACGGCAAAGGGAGAGGCCTGTCACACACTCATCCATTTTGCGGCCGCAGACTGGGGGCCAAGTTCCCCTCTCTCCCTCTCTCGCTCTCTCTCTCCCTGTCTCATCTGTTTCGCTCTCCTTCAAGGCCTGCCTCTCCTTAGCTGAAGGGAACACAGAGCAGAGGCAGGAGCAGGCCATACACAGCCAAGCCCAGCCAGCGAGGATCACATTCACCAACACCCATGTTCTTTTTTTTTTTTAAGTCCACAACTTCCCTTTTAATTGGCGACAGGGCCTTTGAAATAAAAGTACAAATAACCACAGTTTGGCCCCAGTAATTGTCTGGATGCTGAAATTGCTTAAAAGGACAATTCATTGGTCCCATGGAGTTGTTTAACAAAAGCAATTGGTCCCAGAGAGATGGTGAGGAGTGCATTTATTTATTATGTGATAAACAACAGATCTAATGATCTCTGGTAATTCAAGGCAGATGCCATTTCAGATAATTTAATCATCGAAATGGAAACTTTTACTAAGTTTACAAAGATTACATCAGTTTTGGGGTTTTCCCATGATGTGATATCATTTGTATCCAAGCTGTTAAAGCAACAGCAACAACAACAACAACAACAACAACAACCACAGACAGCCAATGAGATACTCCCAGGCCCGTATCAGGAAACTCAAGGACCAATGATGTTGCTTATCTGTAGATTGAGAGGACATGATTGGCACAGAGTCCCGTGCCTGTGCGTCACCGATGGCCCTGCGGAGCATCACTGATTTGGGCTGCGGGTCTCATCAGACTGCCAGAGGCGACCCTGTCAATCCATCATGATAGGAGGACCCAGTGGAAGATTAGGCCACCAGGCCTCCTCTGCCAGATCTACGCAGCCACCCGCCGGGCGCACTGTCTTGTTTTTGTCACGGAGGATGACTGATTCTTGACAGCGGGAAAGTCCACCTTTCCAGTGCTAGGGGGTGGCAACTAATCCAAGCGTATTTGCTCACCTAAAAACATGACAAAGGAGATGTGTAAAATTACTATTATTATTACTACTACTACTACTACTGCTACTACTACTGCTACTACTACTGCTACTACTAACACCATTACCACTATTAATATACTTATTCATTTATTTAATTTGGGGATGGTTTTAGGTTGTCATCCTGAAACCATAATGGCCTAAACAAGGAAAAAATATGGGAAAAACGTAAGAGACAAATGTCTCTCATCATCTCATTGTAATTTCTGTCTGTAATATGATTTGTCATCATCACCTATGTAAATGTTTATGTATGGTTTAATTTTTTTATAAAACAAGGAACGGTAAAACAAATCTCAAATGCTGTTTGTTTTTATAGTTCACTGGCCTGGGCTTTTAAGTTGTGGAATGACAGACAGCTGTATTTATACTTCAGAGGAAAGTGATACATTTCCCTGTCAACAGACACAAGAGAGACAGAGAAAGAGAGAGTAAGTTATCGAATGATAGAAAAAGAGAGAGAGAGAAAGAGAGAAAGAGAGAGAGGCCCCCCATTCCCCACTTAACTGGAAATGCAAACAGAAAACAAAAACTTGTCAAACTAACGAGAGGGCGACAAGCGGGGCGAGAGATTATTAGCCCCGGCCCGTGGATCTTTTGATCGTCTCCAAACATTTATTCAACACTAGGGGAACAGGTTCGCTGATGGAGTGCCCATTTGTTTGTAAGGTGAGAGAGGGTCCGAGACCACCAGCATGTTGAGAGGCACGCTCAGACCCCCACCTCACCCCACCCCCAAAAACCTGACTTCTCTCCTCTCCCCCATACGTCCCCTTTCCCCTCACTGTCTACGCCCAGGCAGACGCAGACGAGAGAGCGGGGGGAAGAGTGAGGGACTGCCTCTCTGAGGGTGAGAGCCAAGCTGTTACAAAAGACAAACAATCCGTCACAGATAAGATAAGATGAGCAGTGAGCTCCTTGGCTGGAGCAAGCCTTTTTTCTGGGCCGTGAATTTTATACCCCCAGCAGGAAGTACTGTATTGCAAAATGTGTGTGCCTTTTGCTGTTGAGATATGAATAAAATGGCTGTATTACCATTACTCAAGTTGCTGAGCTGATCACTAATATCAAGAAAAACATCTGAGAGAAATGTGGTACACTGGTGTTTTGACAAAATGGGTCAGACTGAGATTAGTTTTTCCCTGTTGATTATACTGATCCCAGAGCACCCTTCAAGACTGCGTTGTCTGAAGAAAGACAAAAAGTGTTTTAGCTTGCGATAGTAGCTGTAACAGTTAGGTGAAATGTTTGGAAGATGCCTTATGTGAAGAAATTATCCAGTAAAAAGTCGGCTTTGTGCTTGCCGTTTCCCTCACACGCTAACCAAATAATAATGTGCAACACATTATTCTGTCTCTGCCTACTTCATGAGTACCATCACTCTCACTTTTAGTCATGATGCAACTGAGAGACAGAGAGATGGAGAGAATGAGGGAGAAATAAGTAAGAAAGAAAGTACCATTCGAGGGAAAAATTAAAGAAGCAAAACAGAAAGAGTGCAAATAAAGAACTGTGAATAAAGAATACAATAAAGAAAGTGGCCAGACGAACAAATTGTAAGCAAGTGAAACAAAGGAGAAAGACTCATCTGAGTACTCAGAGGCGCTAAGCTGTATGGATCACGGAGACCAGAGCCACTGGTGAGATATCGAGTGTTTGCCGCCCGGGGGGGCCCTTCCCCGGTGTGGCGATCCGCAGAGCTAGAACCACCGGACAGCGGTGGGTCGTGACTCCGGCCTGTTCCTGGTGCTGCTTTTATCGATAGCATCAAGTCACACCTTGGCTCCTGCGAAGCGGGGAACCAGTTCTGGGGCCATTCGCCTGCACAGGTAACCCTCCCCCCATCCCTTCTTCACCCAACCGACCCCCATCCTCCTCCGGCTCAGAGATGGGGGTGAAGCCCCCGCAGCCCCAGAGGAGATGCTCTTCCAGTCCTCTGCATTTAAGGAGATCGATAGCATCTCTCTCGTACACACACACACAACACACACACACGCAGACACACAGCACAGCGCTCCTCTCGGGATGGGCCTGTATTGACTTCAGTCTGGTGTTAATAGAGATGATTGTCTGGCTGCTTCACCGCTGAGCCCCACTCCTTGTGATTGCTGTGCTGCCAAACTCTCCACTTTTTTCCGTCGGTGGCGAAACAAAATCTAAATGTCATCAAACTTCTGAGTTCATCTTTCAGTGGGCAATGCGAAGTTGGATTTTTATGTGACAGTGTGAGGCTGATAACAGGGAGGTGGAAGCTGAGTTTTGTCTGTCTGAGGTGGTAAATGTTTGATGACTGGGTCTATTCTCACACCTCAGCTGACTACACCTCAACCACTTGATTGTAAACACAAGGATGTTTTGTCGATAGTTCTGGTGGTGTTATGTGTCGACAGCTGTGTTTCAATAACAGTTTTGCTGGACTAAGTGAATCCAGTTCCAGTCGGGAAACTGTAGACGTTCCTTTCCCAAGGGAAGTCATCATCTATGATGCCTCAAACTGAAATGCCACACTGAATATTTCTAGCAAATTAAGCAATTAAACGTCATTAACAAATGCTATTTAATTATAAATCGTAATAGTTTTAATTGTATGAGTGGTTTAACTTTGACTGTTAAAATGTGATTAAAAATGAGAGTGCAATTTTCATGTGCTGATCTTTTTGGCACGGCCATCCATACAGTTCCTACGAATAAGTTCTTTATAGTATCTTTTTTTCATCTCTTGTATACAATCTTACAATCAAAAGCTATGCATTTCTTCTTGAAATGTTCAAATTCTCTGCCAATTGTACAATTTTCCAAACAGCATTTTGTTATGTCAGTTTTGATTAAACAACCTACTTCCAGTTTGACCATAAGCTGAAATATTTTTGGATATCCTTTTCCGTCTTTATAACAGAAATTGGGAAGCATCACAAACCTCTTTCGATACATCTGTCATTAACAAAGCACTTTTTAACTCTAGCCCAAAGGACATTATTTTTTAATTTGACTTGTAAGTAACTTCATATACCAACCCTGACTTCTACAGTTAACCCAGTTGCAAACAACCAATTTCTTTGTCCATATTTAAAAAATATGTAGATTAATGAACTGGAAGGTTGGTGAACACAACCGCAATGAAAATCGCCTTTGGGCCTCACACTGTTCCAGCCAGACACAATGACCTGTGCTGAACATGGAGTATGAACGTGGGTATAGACCTCAGGAATCCCAAGGGAACTCATGGGAAGACACAACCTGAAGATACTGTATTGATCCTCATGCTTGGGCAACAGATTCCCTGTGGTGCTGTCTTGGCCCTCTTTTTTTCCTGGAGTATCCCATGGCCTGAGCATCATGTCAGACAGGGCCTTTGCCAGGGGAATAGCCGCCTATCCGTTAGGGGGGCATTCATGAGCCACGGCTTTCCATGACCACATTACTTCTGCCGGCTGCGTCTCACCGGCTTCCAATTAAATGCCAATCCACCTCCCTCATTCTTTCTGCTTCGCTTTGCCGGGCCCAGCATGGTAGAGATGCGCCAATCAATGCCGTGGACATCCCACATTTTTCCTGCCACTCAGCTTCCTATTGGAGGATCAGAGAGGCTTATGGGAGTCATGGTAGTGGTAATGGTAATGCTGATGTCTGGATGGATCCAGATTGTGTTTCAAATTCAGTTCCCCAGGATGATGGTATATGTACTGTGATATGCAGATGTCCAAAGCAGATGGACCCGTGAACTCGGCAGACCCTCGTCTGGTTCATTCGACCGAAAGCGGTTGCTCATCACCCTGCGACAAAACCAATGCCCTCGGCTAAACCAGGATTCGCTTGTTTGTTGAATTGCTGTTGATCTGTAACACCAGTGAGTGGAAAATAATTTTAGTGTTCTTCAAGAACATGCAGATCAAAAGGTTACTTTCCCTTCAGGAAAACAAGTGAATTTGTGCATACTACAGACCCAAGAATAAGACACGAGATGCTCACGAACGCGGTAAAAAAAAACAACGGGAGGCTTTGACATTGAGAGGACGCAAGAAACAGGTTTCGAACCACTCCCAAGCATATGTGAATGCCTGGCCATTCGCTGACAGCAGCTGAACATTCTCCACATGGAAGCAAAGGAGAAATCACCAAAGATCCTAGAGGGCCTCCCCACAGGACTCTTGCCTTCTCCCAGAGAGCGGGGCCCTAGGTGGTGCCTTATCTCTCCTAATGACTAGACAGCTGGAAGCCATTTTGTGTGAGAACCAGGCCAGATTAAGCTTTCTGAAAGGCCCCCATGGACAGATGGAGTTGCTCTGACATACATTAAAAATCTGATATGACTTTTTATCTTCTTCGCAGGTACGCAAATGCTATTATTTGACTCTTAGTTATCTCGAGACGCTGCCCTTGATTTTTGCCATGCAAAGGCTTTTCATCAATCAAAGCCGGCCCCGCCGGTCGGTCATTTATCATTTTTTGTTAGGCAAAGGCATCCACGGTAAAATGAATTAATGATTAATGGTTGACAGAGTCGAATAATAATTGCAAACAACATGCAAGTTGATAAATGTTACGTAGATATTCTTCTACTCTCTCTCTCAACAACGATACAACAACAACGTTGTCTATAACAATTGTATTATAATGTGGGAAGTATCAGATAACCGTTATCATATCGCATACATGCACAGGTCATACCCAATGTATACATACTATATACATCACATACGTGATGGTCTGTAGTTCTTTTTATCCTGGAATTCCAGCACCTTGTGCTAATGCAAAGGCATTCCTTCCCTGGCCTCTGACATCATTACACAGGCATTGGCAAGCCTTGGCAGCATCTTTCATTGCATCAGCGCACCAGCGAGTGATCCAGAATCCTTTTGGATTTTGTGGCCTGCTGGAGTTGGTCCACTGGTCTAGTCTGTCCGCCTGGCTCTCTCAACCCACTGACACTGCCTGTTTCTCACCCTCTCAACACCCTGCCCTGCTGCCTCCAAGCTTGGCCTGGGGTGATGAAAGACTGAATGTCAGGAGCGTGGAAGCGGTGGTGGTGGAAAGGGGGGTGGGGTGGTTCGGGAGGGAACGTGCTGTGGAAGGGTTGCACGTCAGCAGTGTGGTAGGGGTAGCAGGCTGATGCATGTCTGTGTTGATACATTCAATGTCTGTAATCGGAGCAGAAAATGTGTTATCGGACTGAAAGGTTTGGCTATATTGGTTGTTCCTACTGGCTCAGTACTTCAGTGTGTGTGTGTGTGTGTGTGTGTGTGTGTGTGTGTGTGTGTGTGTGTGTGTGTGTGTGTGTGTGTGTGTGTGTGTGTGTGTGTGTGTGTGTGTGTGTGTGTGTGTGTATGTGTGCTCAATACACCACCTGTGGAAACATAATGTATGCCCTTCACAGGAGTCACACATGTGGCATACACAGTCACACACACACACTCACACACACACACACACACACACACACACACACACACACACACACACACACACACACACACACACACACACACACACACACACACACACACATTTACACACATATACACACACACACTAACTCGCTTTCTCTTTCTTTTTCTCTCTATCATACAAACACATACATGCACTCATTCTTTCTCTCTCTCTCTCACTGTCTCTTTCACACACACACACACACACACACACACACACACACACACACACACACACACACACACACACACACACACACAAAAACACATCTTTTTCTCCTGCTTGCTTATACTGCACTCTTAACCCTGCAGCAGTCCAGTTAGCTAAGCCCCTGTGTTTTGCATAGTCACCCAGGCCCACTGGCCCACCGAAGGCTGCCGGCTTGACCCCGACAGAGAGGCAGACAGGCAGACCGAGAGGCCTGGCCGTCTACGAGCTGTCTGTAGGAATGACTGTGCATCTCTAATGATGCTCTCGGGCCGCTGCAGTTTCTTGGCCAGGGCGCGAGCGTTTCAAAGCAGCTGGGTGACTCCCCGGCGGGTTAAATAGATTTGTTTTCCCCCCGGACCAGACCTTTCTTTTCCTCCTCCCTCTCCTCTCCTCGCTTCCCTCACCCCCTTTCTGAACTAGTCATCCATCACTGGACGGGCCGAGTTTCAGTACATCTTAATAAAGTAATCCCCTCACTCGTTTTTCTCCTTGCAGGAATGCTCTTGTTCTCCTCCGGTTCTCTCTGTTCTCCCGTCTGCGTTCAGAGCACCCCAGCAATGATTTGTTTTCTTTTCAGATTTAAAGTTGAGAGAGGCCGTGGCTTATCATTAGTTTAACTTGACTCTTACTTTTTTTTGTTTAACAATGGATTGTGCATTGTAATCGAAAGGCTGCACATACATACTGCTGCCAGAATAGGCCGGAGGCTTTCGCAGAGTAGCAATGTTTCTGTGCGATAGAGATAACTCTTACCCCAGATTTCATTTGAAAGCCAGAGAATTATTACCACTGGAGAAGCCAAGGGCCAAGAGGCCACTACAACTCCTTCTAGTGGGCTTGATAGCAATTTCTACCAACTGCCAATGTTGTGATATATATGACGATTTCATCATATTTGATTGTGCCGTTCTGAAATTTCACTCTGGCCTCTTCTGGCGCCCCATATGTTTACCAGGGAGTGTTTGCCAAACCAAATCCACTTACACAGCTATTTATCAGATCCTGAGTTAATGACTTGAAAAGTATTGATCATGCCCCATTGAACTTACATTTACATTTAGCAGACGCTTTTATCCAAAGCGACTTACATATGTGCGACTTACAATGTATACACATTTTACATTTACACTGATGGCACACTGCACATCAGGAGCAATTAGGGGTTCAGTGTCTTGCTCAAGGACCCTTTGACAGGGAATCGAACTAGCAACCTTCTGATTACTAAACGACTTCTCTACCACTGTTCCTCTACCACTGTACCACTGAACTCCCCCATTGCAAGTTGATCGAATGAGAAATAGGTGATTGAGGTTGAGGAGGAAGAGCGCTTTGAAAATGGTTGAACCGGGCTGAGACACTTGTAGGCGTAATCTGTCTTGGCCCAAACAGACGTGTTTTCCTGGGACGGCTGTGAGGGGATGCGTGGGGTGGGCATCGGGCGATAAATCTGCAGTTAAGCAGCGGAGTCCAGGCCAGGAGGCTACAGGGTTAATGACTTTCCCTGGCAAAGGGGGGGGAGGACGCGGCGGCCTTCTAGGGGAGGACGGGATCAGCAGTGTGTAGGAGCAGGTAGTACAGAGAGCTGCCATCAGTCAGATCAAAGGGGCTTGAGCGAAGGGATTGGGGGGGCGGGGTGGGGGGGCGGTGGGACAGGTCACTGTGTGTTTGGGTAGAATAGAAAAAAGAGAGAGACACAAAGAGAGGAGGGGGAGGGAGAGTCAGACAGAGAGGGAGACTCTGGGAGAAAGACAGAGAGACGGAAAGTAAAGAAAATATGGAGGAAAAAAAGAGAGACAAAGTCAGAGAAAAAGAGAAAGAGAGAGAGTTTAGCCGGGAGAGAGCGACAGACAGAGTGAGAGAGACAGCTAGAAAACAGACTGACTAAAAAACGCAGAAGCAGACAAACCCGGGGGAGGGCGAGGAGAGTTTTTTGACTTTCTCACTCTAGCCTAGTTTCCCTGTGTCTGTCATTTGGGCCTGTTTCCTCTGAGCATTCCCTGCATTCGTACAACCCGGCGCTGAAGCATATCTCAAACACCAGCAGCTCCTGTGCATCATCAAGTGATATATTACTCAGCATTCATCAGTATTTGTTTGAACGAGAGGATGCCGCCTCTACTCCTACAGAGGTCAAGAAATTACGTCACAAAGATGTGATTTTATAAAACAAGAGGGTTACATATGACAGACATCACACACCTATTTTTTATCACAAACAGCTACACTTCATATACATATTCATTTGGATAGTTGTAGACCTTGAATAAGGCAGGATAGGCAATTGCCAAGAGTTTGAATACAGTATTTCTAACAAGTTTAAACCAAGCCAAATTAAGTTTGAAATTTCTAACTGTAACTCTTTGTGCAATGCACAGATTATGTTTAATTAATATACAAGTACCCTCTGAGCTTTTTAGTATGGTTGCATTTCTCATGCGAAGCCCTTGTTGTCTGTTGACTCCCAGTTGCTACTGCTATGCTTTGCTGGGCATTTTTGCAGTGCTACAGGCCCATGGCTAACTCCATTTTGGCTGCTCTGCAAAGGGTGGCTAGTCAGGCGTGGCGTGGTGGAGATTTATGAGATGGAGCCCAACAGTGGGAGTGTGTGTGTGTGTGTGTGTGCATGTGCAGCCGTTTCTTTATGCATTTGTGTGGATGTGTGTGTGCGTGCATAATTATTTGAGTAAATGTGTGTGTATGTGTGCATTTGCGCAAGTATTTGTGTGTGTGTTTGTGTATGAAAATGTGTGTGTGTGTGTGTGTGTGTGTGTGTGTGTGTGTGTGTTTGAGCATGTGTGAGTGCACACAATGTGGGAGGGGAGGGGGTCGGCAGTCGGAGAGACAGCCCAGGAGAGCCCTTTAATCCAGGGGGATTTTCTCTACAACAGCGAGATGATGAGGACAATTAGTTGGCGGCTGCATTGTGATTAACAGCATGGAGGAAACACTATCTAACTAAATTCAATGGTCCCATGTTAGGATTACTTTACTGGGTGTCTCCAATGGTCAGTGTATGTTTCTTAGTGGAGGGAGGATTGTCATTGTATTTTTTCATGAGTTTAGGATATAACCGTAATTTCCGGACTATTGAGCGCACCTGAATATAAGCCTCACGCACTGATTTTTAAAAAAATAATTATTTTTTAACATAAATTAGCCGCACATGTCTATAAGCCGCAGGTGCATACCGGTACATTGAAACCAATTAACTTTACACAGGCTAAAATGAATATCAAAAGTAATACAATAGTTAGTTTAGTCAGTTACGATAAGTGCACTGTTGCTTTAAGAGAGCACAGTTGCAAGAGTCAATCAGAAGCTAGAACGTTAGATTGAAGACAGACGCTAGTTTGAAACCAGTGAGCTAAAGAACTTGAAGACTGGATTTGTATTGTTGTAAACTTGTTGAGTTGTGTAAAATGTTTTGAGTTGTGTTCTGTCTACGCCGGTAGACTGTGGTTATTTTGACATTAGTTAAGTTATTGAGAGATACTGAGAAATCGCGTGGAGCTAAGCATCCATGCGGCTGCATCCATGCTAGCATCCTAGCTCCACAAAGCCACCGTAAACACAAAGCCACCTTATACAGTCACAGGTATCATAATCCATAAATTAGCCGCATCGTTGTTTAAGCCGCGAGGTTCAAAGCGTGGGAAAAAAGTAGCGGCTTATAGTCCGGAAATTACAATGTATCTTTTACTATTGCCTGGGTTGGCATTGTTTTTATTTTACAATGTAGCGATTTGACACACTTGTCTCGTTGGTTTAAGGATGGTGGAATTTGTAGTATTGCTGTGATGTCACATGAGGTTGAATAAGCTGTAGTCCAAGAAACAAAAAAAAATACAACAGGACATAGGCGTTATTCACATTGGGGATACTGGGAAAATTTCCCCACCATTTTATACAATCACCAATTTTGTCCCAACCACTTTTGACAACTGAAAATAAAATCTCACTGCAAATAATTTAAAGCTTTACAAACAAATAAGTGCTTAATCACCTGTTAAGACATGGACATTTCATTGATTCACGAAAAGCTGTATTTAATGTTAGACTAAGTGTTACAATGTAGCTATTTTTATGACCCCTACATTCTACATTCATGCTGCTGATTTCCTAGTCCACCCTTTCAGATTCATGAAAATAATATTTGTTTTAATAATACCATTTCTTTTTTGGGTTAAATTTCCACTTACCTCGAAAGTGAATTTATTTTTGTCTTGTGAATCATTAGAATTATGTATCAATTATAATAACATTCAGAATTTCCATTCCTTAGATTTGTCGACTGACGTTATGTTACGTTCACCAACTTGCGCCAATAGTCCTGTCTATTGGCGCGAGTTGGTGAACGTAACAATTGTTGGCAATTGTCAATTGTTAAGTGCAACTGTGGCTAAACACCTATCATTTTAACATAAAAAAACACGCCTGGAGGACTAAAAAGAAAGAGCAGACACTTTGTATACCATTATCAACCACTCCAATTAAAAACACACACGACTCCACCTTCTTTAGAACCTATAAGGTAGGCCAAGTTACAGTTTCCTTTTTCACTCCTGCTGGGCTGCTGTTGTGGCATGTTATGACTGCAGCCTTTATGAGCGAGGGAGTTCTGAGTTGTTTACATGGTTTCCAACGTGTTGCTCGCCTTGCGATTTTACATTAATGTGCACAATCCCGCACTGGACTCGAATCTGCACCCTCGGACACCAGAGGTGGGGGTAAAGCCCCTGGGTTTTTAATCAGTCGCTAGTAGCACGTCTCTTACAGTTTCGGGAATGAGGTTCTCACGGCAGAGTTACGTATCCGCTGGCCACTATTTTGCAGAGATACATCCAACTTGTTTTTAACATGTTTAAACGTTTTAAGTTTTAAATCCCCACACAATGCCAGTAACCAGTGGTGGACTCAGGCTGTTTGAAGGGCAGGGGCGAATAAATAAAAAGGCACCTACTGCACGACATGGGGCCCCACCAGCGTGTAAAAAGCTATGATGCATCATGTATGATCAAATAGTCTTCACCCTTGATTAAGATGAACATCATGTTGTTAGGTGATCCAGTATAATTGAGTCCATAGGTGAGCACAGAACCAGCTAAGCAAGGTACCTAGTTTAGATAGCTAGCTCCTTAGCTAGGCATCTAGGCTAAAAAAAAAAAAAAATACAGCAGACTATAAAAGCACTTGCATTGTACATACATTAGTATTTTGTCATGTATCATTAGTAAAACTCAATCTTGACAACTTCGAAGAAGGCTTGCTGTATCACCTGCCTCACACACTGTAGTGGGATGTCAGGGTCACAGCTCACACTGTACATCTGAACATTCTAGAGGAGGTGTGGCTAAAACTGAAAACTTTATGGATGGAATAGATGTATGTTTTTAACAGTGGGAATCACTATTGCAAACTTTATTTTGTCATCGTTGGCAACAATTTACTTTGTCTTTTACTATCAAATACAGTTAACCTAACATAATCTAGCCTAGCCTAAAGGGTACATTAAAAAAAAAAAAAAACAGGGAAATGCAGATGAGATTACATCAAAAGGCTAGCTAGATTTTAGCCTGATTTATAGGCCCCTTTTTTTTTAAACGCAGAAAGGATTTGTTAGTGACCATACAATGTATTTTGAATGTGAGCAGGGTTTGAAATTCAAAATCGTTTCAAAAATATTTGGCGGCGCCCCTGGACTGCTGTCATGGCACCCACGTTGCGAAAGCCTGTTCTAGAAAACACGTTGTAGGGGACACTGGAGATCACAGCCTCTCATTTGATGCATTCACTCGTTTTATTGTTTTCTCGTTTTTTCGAAGAGGGCACTTAATGAGTTTGTTTCATCAACAAGGCACCTGTAGGGAACCTCAGGTTTATCCCACTGTAAGTGCACCTACAGGGCACCACATCACATTTTCTCCACTTCAGGGGCATCCATTAGAAAACGTCCCCACATTCTCACGCATGTAGGGACACCCTTTACAGCACTGCATCACATCACTGGACGGGCACTTCTCCTTTAAAGGAACACCTAATTGTGCACTTCATTCACCTAATTGGGCACTTATCATGTTTTCTCAGCTGTAGGGGTGCCCTGCAGCTTTGCATCTCATTTTCTCTACTGGAAAGGGCACCCTTTGGGACACTGTCCTGTAGGGAAAGCATTCCAAAGGGCACTTCATAATGGTACCCTTTTCCACAGGAAGGGCACCCATAGGGAACGTCGAGTTTAGACCACTGTAAGGGCACCTTATGGGGCACTGCAACATTTCTTTCTCCACTAGAAGGGCACTTATTAAGACACTTTATCAAATTGCCTTTCTCTACAGGTAATATCATCATGGTTTTGTGCATGAAAGGGCACCCTAGAGGGCACAGTCATTTTTTTCTCATGTGAAGGGCAGCTGACAGGGCAGTCCCTCTTGTTTTCACTTTAGCCACGCTTTTTCAACCATGGGGGCACCAGGAGGGGCGTTTTGGTGCGTTTTGCTAAGTAGGGTCACGTAAAATCCCATCTATGTCCCTAGCATGTTGCAAACCGAAATTATGCCCATGCAGCAGGACCCGCTAATGCTTACTGTGGAGACTGAGTGTGGAGCAAAGGGCTTAGACGGGGACTTCTAGGGGATTGTGTGTGTGTGTGTGTGTGTGTGTGTGTGTGTGTGTGTGTGTGTATGTGTCTCTGTGTGTGTCTGTCTGTCAGCAGGGGATTGAAGATAGAAGATTGAAGATTTTTGTTTTGCATTGTGTGAGTTTTGTGCAGTCAGCAAAAAGTTAATCATAAAAATAACAATAAAAACTGCATCTCTGCTTCATCCCTTTGTGTATTGCATGCTACAGAACAAGGTGCTATTTAGTTCATTAAATGCCACATTACAGGAGACTTAGAAAATATCAAGCAATATGCAGGATGATGTTTTAGATTTATTGCAATTTTGTATTCTATGTACATTTGTGTTGTATTTACAGCAAAGTAAACCACTTCTTTGATCTTATATTCATTTAACAACCATTACAATTAATTCTCTGATCTCTAAATCATCATGATTTCTCTTTGTCCAAGGAAGAAAAAAAGAATCTGAAAATGAAACAATAGGTAGCTGCAAGATACAAACCAACAGAACAGAGTAAACTAACAAGCATAATTCCTGATAAAAAAAAAATAGAGAAGGCTTTATAATACAGGCGAAATAAATACTATTAACATGAAAAACCTGGCTCTACAAGCATTTTTCAAAGTAACTTTTGCCAATAGATAAACCATCTGTCCTACTGTATGTTCCGTAATGATTTCTCTCCTTCATACTTCGGCAAAAAGTAGGGGGTTTGATAGATGACTGCACCAAATGGTTTGCATGATGAATAAATAAAAACACCATTACACTGCACTCTGACACTGTTCAATGGCACTTTTTATTAATCGATGCATCTCTATATAATCTCACTGAATAGACTTGTCAAGGGTGTAGTTTAGTGTACTGTTTGCCTTTTTCCTTTCCTCGCCTAGCCGTTGCAGAATGTGCACTGAAAAGAAAAGAAAATGAAAAGGTTCTTTGACTTGTGCTCACACACAGGAGAACCTTTTTATGGTTCTATGAAGAGCCTGGAAAGGTGCAACTGGGATCCCCATGAGCATTTCTCCTAGAACCATTCCAGGTTCTTTGGCTTGAAGAATCTAAATGGGTATCCAGTGAAGACAATTAAAAAAACTATTTTATCTCCATTTCTTTTAAGAGAGTTGAAGGACATTAGCATATTTCCTAAAAGGAAATACACAATTAGTGTGTAAGGCATTCTTATCCAATTCCTAGTGTGCGAATGTACATAAAATGTACCTTAACACGCCCACACATACTCGCATTAGTCTTCCAGAAAATACCTCTATTGAAAATAGGACTGGTTGTGAGACAGCACTTCAGTACAAAGTGCACAGCATGTATCAATGCATCACTGACTGTAATGACCCAGTACTGTTTGACATTATGCTTTCAACACAACTGCAGAGGGGTAAAGTTCTTCAAATTAAAGGCATGGTGAAAATACAATACAGAGATCTGTATAGATGACACAGCTGTACGCCAAACACAACATATCGACCTTGACTCCATTCAAAACCATACACACCATAGAAATAAATAGAGTATATTCCATATATGATTGACTGTTTCTTTTACTGTGAACCCCTGTGGATAAACGAAGATAAAACAAATTGTGACTGATCATGTCTTAAAGGAAAATATTACTTAAGTGTGATACATTATAGTCGGATGATTCTGCTCATACTTCATAAGGGTGAGGTGAAGTATGTCCCTGAACTTCCTAAACTGCATAAGTGCATGTGTTTGCCCCAGCCAGAAGTCCACACTCAAAAGAAACACTTTTTTTTTTACACTCGGCTTGACTTCTTTGACTGGCGATTGTCTTTTTTTTCTGAGTAACTTTTACATAGTACATTTTATCAAACAAAAAGAAGAAAAGAAACACATTTAATCCACTAAGGGTTTCAACATAATTTTTTAAAAACAAAATGATCCATCTAACAATCTTTTCATATTTGCAGATTACAAAGACCGAAAAAAATCTAAACAGAAAAAAAACATACCACATCACAAAGATGAAAAATAGAATATAAAAATTACTTTTAAAAACGGGTCTGGTGATGTAATTGTAGGCGTGTGCTTCTGTCAGTCACTTTAAAAAAAGAGGGAAAAGCTTATAGCTTATCTTTTTTCTTTCCACGTGATACTGTACTATACACATAAACTTGACAAACTGACATGATCCTTCAACCCTGAAAAGAAAATCTCTGACGGAAATCTTTCCAGCCTGCTCAGACTTCCAAAAAAGTCCTCTTTAAAGATGTCAATGCTCCTCACTTCTCTCACTTCAAAGTCTCTAATCTTCTTGATATGACGGTCTCAAACACTGATGTCAGAAGACCATGTGGGTCTGACGTAGAGTAACTTCCTCTCCTTCGAATAACATATGTACAAGATATAAACGTACGAATTTGCTGACCCGAACTCTTCCTTAACTCCCAGCTTAGTCCTTCTCTTTGCCTCTGACCCTTTTTTTCCGGAACCTCCTCCTGGCCAGTTAGCTGCCTTCGTTCCACTCGGGCATGATGCTGACGCTGTGCACAGCATGGTACGGGTGTGGTGAGAGTGTGCGTGGTATGCTGTGTGGGTAGAGCGAGTACTCGTTCCCCTGGAGCCCGGGAGCGGCCCCTGCCCCCGGCGACTGGAGCCCCGCTGCGCCGGGGCTGCACTGCCGAGCGCCCGCCAGAGTCTGGTGTGGCCCCATGGTGCCCTGGTACATGGGCACGTGGGCGTCCCCCAGCTGCGGCGAGGCATGACCGGCCACCCCGCTCAGCCGGGACACCAGCGGGCCCGAGGTGAAGTGGGCCGAGAAGTGCTGGTGGTACGGGAGCCGGTCCATGGGCTGCATGCCGGCCACCGAGCAGCTGCCATAGGGGGAGACCCCGGCCCAGGTGTTGCAGCTGATGTCTTCCAGGCTGGGCACGGGCTCGGCCCCCTGTGCGGCGCTGGCGTACATGCAGGCCTGGCGCTGGCCTGCCTCGGTCCGGTAGGGCCCCGCGGCGCCGGCACCGGCCAGGCCAAGGGGTTGGGAGTAGGCCACAGGCCGATAGTAATGGTCCTCCTCGCTGGAGGAGCTCTCCATGTAGGCTTTCTTGTAGGAGTGATCGCCTGTGTGGCAGTCATCCTCCACTATGGAGAGAGAGAGAGAGAGCGAGAGATAGATAGAAGGAGACAAAATGAGAGAGAGAAAGAGGGAGGGAGAGATGAGAGAAGCAAAACGATAGAGAAGTAGAGAGAAATAAACAGAAAGAAAGAGAGAGAGTAACGATTATGAAATTCACCATTCACAGAACATTAATTACATTCCTGTAAAGTGTTTAGCTCGTTAAAAATACACTCCTTTTTACTCCCTGCAGTTGATTACTTTTAAAGCGAGCCCTTACATTCCATCCTGAAACCTCTCTGCTGTAGAGTTCTGCACTGTTAGGTGATAAGATGTGAGTGTGTACTCCTGTTTCTGCACTGAACGAACGGTGCAAACAGCAGCAGGAACAGAAGAGGCATAGACACACATGCCTTCATGCCTTCAATCTATTACACTGATTTACTCAGTGCAGTACAGTCTTAGGCTAAAGGAATCTCAATAGGTTCTTAAAGACAGTACAAATACGCCAATATGTATTTTTGTCCTTCCAAAAATATAGGAGGTATATTGTGGCTTCCTTGGTGCGGAAACTGGTTGTTAATAACTGGAAATTAGTATAAACAAATCAATTAGTGCCACCACAAAGCACCACTAAGACTCATGAGGGGGTTCTCTACAGACACGCAGTAAACCTTTTCTCTGTCAGCAGGTGAAAGAGGAGAGGCCCACCTTTTCTCTTGATGCAGTGGTAGTCCGGGCCGTGCTCGTGGGGTAGCGGGTAGGAGCCAGTCTGGGGCAGCAGGTCCTGGGAGGTGCTGCTGACACCGTTCTCGCACGGGTACGGGGCGGCCATGCCACTGGCCGTGCCCATGCCCTGCACCTCGCCACTGAAGGGGCTCTGGCTGGTGCCCACCCTCTGGCGCACCGTGCTGCGGGGCACCACCGGGTACTCTTTACTGCTGCAGGAGATAAGGAGATGGAAGGACGAGGGGTATATTGAAGGGTAGATGAAAGAAAGAGAGATAGCAAGAGAAGGGCGAGAGAGAAAAGAGAGAAATGGAGAGAGAAAGAAAGACAGAGAAAGATAAATGGTTAAAGTGAGATGTTGAGAGAGGGAGAGGGGGAAACCAGGGGGTCAAGCAAAGAAAAATCTCTCTGCGTTGATTCCTTCCCCGAAGCTGACTTATATTTACATGGAATCTGTCATCCACACATCTCAACCATCCTGAAAAGTAACTAACCACACGCCGCACCAGTGAACAGCCCTCTGACAGTCACATCAGTCTGAGACCCATTTGTTGGTCTGCGGTGGAGAGATGAGGAGAGATACATGACTCTAAGTGATTCATGAACATCCCTGCGCATTTTTCTCTTTCTTTGATTTTTTTCCCCTTCCTTTGTCTTTTTTTTTCACTTTCGCACAAGTGACCTGGTTTTGCAAAGAGGCCTCTGCAGACCAGAGTCCTAACCAAGTCCAGACCTGCTCTGGCCACAGTACTCTGTTAAGAGAGGGCCTGGCTTCTCTCAGAGAGAGGGGTGGTAAGGCCTTTTCGCCAGCCAAGGACACGTGTTACATCACAGGTGTGTGTTTACGGTGATTTATGGATTATAGCAGCCGTGTGTCTCATCGCCTGGGCTGAGGAATTCATTTTCCTTGTCTGAAAAAAACCCGTCAGGAGAGAATAACAGATATGGTTGCTGCGATTGCAACTCCAGATCATTGCTAGATGGCGAGAGAGGAGGCTGAATCAGTAAATGGATTGGGAAATAAAATAAGGATGGTTTCCTTTCACAAGCAATGATAAGTCTGCTTTAGCTCTATGTGAATATTCATTTGTCACTTTTTTTACACAATGTAGAGAGATACTTCCTCTCTCTCTCCCCCTCTCTCTCTCTCCCTCTCTCTCGTCTGGCAGTATAGGCAATGCCTTTAGTTGGCTGAGGTGTGGGCTTCAGACCAGATTTTCTCCTTTGAAAAAGTGTTTTTCCACACGGCGTGGACGTGCGCTGTGGCCCCGTCATCTGGAGCAAATCAGAGCCCTGAGCCATGTGGTGTTTGGTGCCGGCTTGGGACCAGCCGGATCGACCGTCGCTCGCTTCAGACAACTGTTCCGGATCTCCCCTCCACCGCCCCGATGGCTGAGACAGGGCCCGCTTTCGCGTGAAGCAGAGATGTCGCCGTGGCGATTGAGGGTCGAGCCAGATCGACCATGAAAGCCTCCGACACATAAGGCCTGGCCTGAGCTCAAGGAGCTACACTTACATCACAAGGGCTTATGCATCGCAGAAGAGGAAAAAGAGGGGAAAGAAAATTGTCATTTCTGCCTCTGCCTTGTAATGACCGTGCCTTGCCCCACATGCATTGATTAGCACAGCTCCACTGACCCTGTAAGGATCTGAAAGCCTGTCACCATTTGCTTATCTGGTGACCAATCCCTCTCCTTGTCAAGAGATGCCTTTCACTCTGCCTGTAAAGGGAATGAGCCCAGCAGATTTAGACGGGCTGAGCAAAACGGTCCTCAAGAGGGTCTATTTCCGGTTAAAGGAAAAGGAGGACAGAAAAAGTGTCAACTTTATTGACTTTTCCTTGCTCTTGCACAAGCACATGACCATAGATGTCTGTCCCCATGTGTTTCTGAGAAAGTTTAAGGTGGGGGGTAGGGGGTATATATAGGCCTTTTGTTGGCCACTTGACGAATGCTAACACTCGGGCTATGGTCAGAAAGACCATCCTATTCACTTTTCCTAAACACTTTTCCTTGACCTCGTTGGAAAACGTCATGAGGTCAGGGAAAGATGTGAAGTAGAATTCAAAAGGACTTAGGCAAAGCCAACAGTGGTCCTAAGAGAATCCGACCTGCACTTACAGTAGGCTAATAATTATGTGTAGGCGGATGTTATTGACGTGGGTCATGTTGATTGAATTGTTGATTGGGTTGTTGTTGCTGCTGCAAGGAATTGTGCGGCGATATTATACCCTTTCCTTTCGTAAAGGATGGTCCAGTGTATCCTATGCTGAAGGAGATACGAAAGGAAGCACTGAAGCACCTTTCCTAAGCATTTAGAGAATTCTCTTATCATGGCTGCAACTTAGATACCTCCGGGTCATTTCACTCAGTTAGGGACCTTCCTAAGCAAAAAAGCTGGCTTCCCGCTTGCTTACCTTTGCATCCGTGACATCCGGTGCAGTTCCATGTCATCACTTCCCCGGAAGCCTTTTGCAAATGGGTTGTTCTCAATCTTCAGTTGGGTTATCTAAAAAAGACATGGAGGATTTGCATCATTATGCATCTTAGCGTTATATGCCTCATTCTGCTGGTAGGCATTGCATAGGCTTTTCTGGATCTTCAATGACAGTAGGGCTCCCTGGCTTTCTCTCACTGGAGATTCAGAGATAAGTTTCTGTAGTTTTTTATCTCATGTGTCAGTCTACATCTCTATTTTAAATCTCTGTGAACTCTCAACAAAATGCTGGTTGGTTTGTGTAGAAATTCCAACTCAAATATGTAAACCTGGTAAATGTCTGTGCTTCCTAAATATGAGGAAAATCTGCACATCTGCAGCAACAACCAGCAAGCAACATCCAAGTCTAAATCTGGAAAATTGTATTGGTGATTTCAGACCTAAAACAGAAACTAACACATGAACGAGCTGTATTTTTTTTGTTTTCTGTAATTAAAGCGCGAAGTGAAAAAATAGATTGACATATTTTTTAAATGTTATTAGGTTTAAAAACATGGCTTCATTTAAGCTTGATTTATTCTCCTATTTAAAACGGCTGTAACTCCGACGTATTCCACTTCTTTGTTGAACTGACTGACTGATATGTGTGTGTGTGCGTGTTTTAAAACATATCAGTGAAATTAAATGTATCTAATAATATCTAATAATACATATCTTATATCTAGTAGTTATATTATTTCCCCCCAAAAAGTAACCATCCCCATGAAAATGTTCAAGAGTAGTCCATAGCGCCCTTTTCCCATAATCCTATCCAGTTATAACTCAGCGTGTCTCGACATCATACAAATATGTGACGGTGCTGGAATTTAATAGGTATACTTAAATTAAAGGATTACAACAGTATATCATCAAATACATTTTGAATCCCTAACATTGGACAAAAATACCATCCGATCAAACGGACAGTTGAGCGCACAAATTCACTTTTTAAATCAACCGCTATTCTGTTATCATAATAATGACGCACTAAACTAAATAAAGCACCAGACTGAGCGAATCAAAAACAAATATTTATTTCAAAACAGGCTAAATATACTCTGTGCTGAAAAATGAACTAAATTTAATATAAAACTGGGATTACACATATTTTCCATGAAAACACACATCATCCCGCGGCTATACGTTTTCCGGGGCGAATGTTTATGAATTTGCTGTATTTTCGCCAGTGGGACATAACGAACCTAGGACTCCTGTAAAGGGGGGTTACACGGTATTACGCAGAGTTACAGGCAGTGCGAGGATATCCCTTCTTCAGCCACGCTTTACTTGGCAGGTAATTAGTTGGCTAGCTCGGTGTGTTTCCCAACACGACGTCAACTTACGCTCTGGCTCTCACTTTCACCCAAACCTTGTAAAATATCTCCTTGTTGAGACACACGGACCTCTCACGGTTCTCGTAAACGCATGGCGCGTTTGGCACACATACGCTTGTCCCGTGTGTTGAAGGTTCCCTACATACTTCTAAGCCTGTTTTTATTTATATACTTTGCGTTACAAATTTTGGCTACAAATATATACACATGACTGAAGAGTAGTAACCAGCAACTGGTCGCTACGCACATCAGGTGGTTCAAAGGCTGGAGGCGTTGTTCAAAGGAAGACAAAAACATGAACCCCCTCCGAAACATTCTATATTGTACTAAAACAGGACAAAATGAATCGTTGACATTACATTTTGTATTCTATCGCAGAAAACATCCGGAAAAACTCAAGATATATATTAATCGTGTGCTTCTAACTAGTTTGACAAATATCTTTGAGGCAATATTAGGTAAAAACACAAAATAATCTACATTTGTGAGTAGAGACAAAATGTGATTTCAAACTCACGGCACTGACAGACATATTCTGTGAAGGTAGAGTGTTCTAGGCTAGCTAAAGAGATTTCAGATACAACCATACATGTTAGAAAATCATATGTTAGAATATGGGCTCTTGAATAGTTTATTCTCTCTCGCATAAGTAGTCTGCCATTCTGAGATCAAATCTATTATTATCTAGGATGCTAATGTGATTCATTGCATTGCGTATTCTCTTAGGTGACATTGATTTCACAAAAATCAACTGAACACTCGAGCTATGGGTGATGGTCAAACTTGTGTTGTGTTTCTCTCTCAAGAGCCAATAACACGAGAAAACGACAATTATCCAAATTCCATCAATGTTAATTATACCGGTTCTAATATTAAATGGTTCTCTGTGAGTGGCAGCCAGTTGCATATCCTGTTAGGAGCACAGAATTTTGATTGGCTCAGGAGACATTACCGGTATTCGGCCCCCTCCTGCGCCCTCCCTTGTCCCACATTAAAACTTGACACCGACATAGTTAAAGCACGGATGTGAAACAGACATATAGCCTATGCATAGCCGTCTAAAGAAATAACTGGGCAAAATCATTTTAAGGGATATTTTGAGGAGTTCACAATAGGAACTTAGGAATTTTCCACAATGAGTTCTGAAGCCAAAACGCACCGCAAAAGATGCAATGAAACAAGCATAAGCCTGGAACAGGTGAAACAAGAAACGTGAAGATATTGTGTTAAACTTTTGAACTGAGCCATATTAAACCGTTTGTAGAGATGTAAGCTGATGTTCATATTGCCACGTGCTGCGTTCATCCAACAAATATATCCAATCATTTAATGATACAGGTACATGTCCCTTGTTTAAAAGTCAAATCGGGAAGTGATATTCAGAAAGTTCTTCATAGATTGAGTTAAAATAATTTAATGACAAAAATGAAGATAGTTTCGTTACACCACCAAACTTCAGCCTCCAACCTGTGTAGGCCGAGGCCTGATAAATATCTATTTGGCGACGAAATTCTCCATCTCATTCGTTGGATACCTAAATAGACGCTTCTACTTTTGCCACCATAAAATGACGAGGTTTCTGACCTTGCTTATCGAGGAGCAGTTGCGAATGTAAGATAGCCTAGCTAATAACACCTCCTGACAAACTTCTGTTAGCCCTCCACCTTGCCGGCACGTGGCCTATCAAAAATATCTGCCCTTGATTCATCTGGTTACAGATCGTTCACAGCACCACATATCTTCCATATCATCTCTAGAAAAGTATAATTTTCCCTTAAAAATATGCTGGAAATGAATTAATACATACACTTAAAACCTATATGAAACGTATGTGATTTTCAAATTACAACAGTTAAAACGTCTACTCTTCAGGGTTGGGTTTCCCAGAGCCTTCTTAACGCTACGTCATTCGTAAGGTATACCTTGCTGTACCTTCACGTTTGGAGGTGTTTCCCAGAGCGTCCTTATACCTTAGCTAAGGTATAGGCCTCTAAGACATACTTTCGCTAGGTTGGTCTGGACCACTCATAGCTATATCTTAACACAGTTTTCAGATAAAACAAACGTTTTAAAAAAAACAAGGCTTAACAATGTTGTGTTAGTGCCTTGGCGTATGCACTGACACCGACCTGACAAGAGCCTATTGCATTATATTTTGTGCTGCATTAAGTAAAAAGAAAGAAAGAACATCAGTAGGGGACACCGTTGTAACACTTTTTGCTTTTTTTGTACTTTTCGTCTCTATATTAACTTCACTAATCCTAGCACATGTGCCTTGCTTTTTCTCTTATTTTCATCTAAATGCAGTGAGTGCTTTGGGGACAGATGTAACGTGTCGGGGCCAAGAATAATTGTAACATGCCAGTTTGAAGGGGTAGAGTAACATTTACGTCAACAGACATGCATTATTCAAACCATGGATAAGAGTTTTTCTGTAAATTGTTGTCTTTACAGCGTTTGTTTTCAAAATGCCAGTGAGATATTAAAATCGCCTACAAACCAAGGGTGTCTCATTTTCGCAAGGGTAGCCTAGGTAGCCTTATTTCGCTTGTTAATTACACTTGCGTTTTACAATTGTTCTCAGCCGAAGGCAAACATAAGATAACTTGAATATAACACATTGTAATGCAGCTAATAATTATACTAACTCCATTTCGGAAATCACTGGTCACAATCACAAGCTGATACTTGTGTTCCTGTAAAAACGCATGCAAAGTCAAAACTTGCGCAAAACTTTAAAGTTACAAATTTGCCCCACAAAGCCACTTCTGTCTGTATAACTTTGGACAAAGACTGAGACTGAGCCATCACACATGTCTCATCGCGTTACGTTAGACAAGAGCTCAGAAATTAAGCAAATTACAACTGTCCCCTTGTTACAACTGTACCTGGTCTTCCCTAATTAATTGGCCGTCGATTTTTAATTCCTTGCGAATACAAATCTATGAGTAACATCCACCCTAGAGCTGTCCTTATTTGGGAACATTTATATGTTGAATTGCATAGTATATCTTGTTGATGTTCTTTCTAATAATGATCACCTGCGCTATAATCTGAGTCAAGTCCATCATACTTATCTCACGCATGCTCAAACCTACGTGAATGACAATCGATTTCAGAAACATGGACAGCCTCTTAAGGTATACATAGGAAGGTTTCTTTTAGATTAACTCTAAAGAGATGATTTGCGAAACACGCGTAGAAATGTACAACTTTTGTAAGGTAAGCTATACCTTTCAAGTCGTACTAAAAGGATGAGAGACACCGTTACTGGGAAACCCACCCCAGTTACATACAGAAAACACAATGACACCTTCACATTATTTGACTGATGTCGCTTATTCTAACAACACTACACCTCTTTCCCTCTTGTGCTCCTTTTTGAATGTTCATGAATAAAAAAAGTCTCTATATTAATGAAAGCGACTTGCGTAACAGATTGCGACTGAAATTCGAGTAGCCTATGAAACTAATTTACCAGAACACACCTATGCATACTCTTTTTTTCTTCAATTATTTGACTTAATTATTTTGTGAAGTTATTGAAGTTGCATTGGCTACGGTTTCAAATGAGTATACAGGTAGGCCTAGGCCTATGAACGACGATCACACTACATTCCTAAGGCCTTTTCCTTGCAAACAACGAAATGAACACGTACAGAACAACTTATTTTCCTGTGATCGAATTAGCAACAAAAAATCTTATAAATAGTTGTTTGTAAATTGGCTGCATGTTAACTGAGCAGCCGTCTATGATTACTAAACTAAACTATTCTGTGTAAAAGTCCGAGGAAAGTCCAACACCATGAACACACACACACACACACACACACACACACACACACACACACACACACACACACACACGGAGAGTTTTTTTCTTTCAATTATTCATCCTGTTGTGCTACTACTTGAAACTGCTTATTGAGGCATTGACTGAAATGTCTGAAAAGTCCCTTGAGATGCAGGGTCTCTGCTTGGTTATCGAACATGCGGTTTCCTTGGCCCATGAGCGTTGACATGTGTCAGTGCGCTGAGTATGCTGATTTTCAGACATAAGACTGGTGTTCTGTTACATGGACTTATCACTATATTTGTGTCCATTTGTGGCGACTGGACCCATTTACCTGCCTCATTATAAAAACTTTGTTCAACTCGTTCACTAGTTTCCATTATTTAAACACACATAAGTCATCTCCAGCCACTTATTTCAACATAGGCAAGTATATGATCACCAAGATCGAATAGCCTAATCGTTCTTGATGTTAAATGAGGAAAAAAAAGAAATGTGAGATTAAAGCTTTTCAATAGCCTCGCTGCTTCATTAAAAAGAACAGACACGAAGATGTGTTTAAATATGTGTTATTGTAAGTATTTTAAGTTTGACGTATGTTATAAAGAAGATCACTGAGCTGACTTACCTTGTGATTTTGGTAAGATGTGACTGCAATGAAGGCCGTCTCTGGGAACACATGAGTGCAGAACGCCGTGTTTTTGGATCCGAATCCATTATTCTCATCCGCTTTCACGATGTGGATCCTCGGCTGATATTTGTGCATAGAATTCAGAATAATCTGCAAGGAATAATATCAACTGGTTAAAATCTTTAATTTATTTAGCTTGAAACGCTGCCCTATAGGTATGGTATAAGGTCACATCCAATAGCTTATCACTGAAGCAACACAATAGTTCTTTGCTTTTCAGGTGACATTGGTTAAAGTAATTGGAGTTATCATACCAATGGAGACGTGTAGTGAGTTGTAACATAAATCACGGCAACATTATGCCACATGTCATATTTTTCTCGAACGATTGTGGTTGAAGTGGAACACAGCGTCCATGTACAACTACCTCGGCCACTGCCTCTGCCCATCATTAAACAATCTGCCACGGGAGAAGGATCAGCCTAAACAAATCATGCACAGTTCTCGGTGGCTGGTCCATTATTTCTTTTTCCATTTCCCGCGGCCATGTTCGAACACCTTTTCCTTCCCCTGCTTTTCTCCTGACCTCCGTTGACCTGTTTTGTACTAAGTCCGCGGTGCTATTGCTGTATTGCCGGCTCGTCTGGCGACACAAAGACGCTGTCCACTCAGTTGAACTTGGGCCCTGCGCCCCTCTCGCGAGGCCTCTCTCATCCGCGGGCCTTAGTCTAATTGTTCTGACGTACTTGGGAGTCATGGGCATCAGCCGTGAGCAATCTGATGGGTTTTAATTTCATTAAGTCCACTTTAGCATAGAGATAACAAAACGTTTTTTCCCCCTGCAGGGTCTCAAGTCCGGAGGCATTTGTGTTTCTGTAGGTCTGCCCCATTTAGCTGCCTCCAATACAGTACACTGCACAGACGTTGGTGAAGAGATGGTGATTTTTTTTAAATATGATAAACAATGAATTTGACCTCCTGAATAAGTCAGATACTGGTGGTCTAGTTATACAGAACAGCTTATTCATCTGGCGGAGGCCTACTCATTTTCCTCTTGATATTTTTTTAAATTTGACCACTCATAACCACAGAGGAAAAAAGACAAGAGATAAATAATAAATCATCATGAAGGCAAATGAGTCTTGCCCTTCTCATGCTATATGACATAACCACTGTAGTAAGATCATAGCATGGCTGTCCACCTCAATATACTCACTGTGGGCAGTACATACACAGATACCCTTAGTGCCTCTCTGTGGGTCAGTGTGTCTGGCTAGTATCTCAAACACTCTAAATACTCTAATCCTCTTTACTGTAAGCAAGCAGGAAATGAAGCATTCTTTTCATTCATTTTTCACCGGGTCGAAAACCCAAGGTGAGGTGGTCTTCAGCTATCACAGCCATCCGTCAATCCTTCCTCCTGTTGAAGCGTTGTGAGGGAAAATATAAGTTCTACGTACGTTTGGGAACAGGAGGGCGGCAGCACACTGTCATGGGCTACCCACAAAAGCACAGCTTTGCTTTGCCTTGCCTCTCCTCAGGCCTGGCCTTGTCAGTGAACACAGACAGCGGCCCATGCTGAGTGATCGACCCCCTCTCCCTTTTCTGCACCACCTTGTCTCTCACTCCATCAGAATATCATGGAATCTACCCTTATGGCCCAGCCGATGGAGATGGGACAGTTTTTCCCAGCATGCTCGAGTAGCTGTTAGTGGTGCTGGATTTTTTTTTGGGGGGGGGGGGGGGACCACCCAGTCAGTCTGCAGCACTGGTCTGCTCCTTGTGTGCCCTGTTGGTCTATATCTGCGCCCCCCCCCCCAAACCCCTAGACTGGCTATGATAGTTCTTGATGATAGTGAGGGATGACCCAGGGGTCCCGTGTGGTCGCCCTCCCGCTTTCATGTTCCGACATCACAGGGTCTCTGAAGCCCAGCAGATTAACAGGCTTTGTATACCCTTGACTATTGCTCATCTCCCACTGTCATTAAAGCATAAACAGTTTGAAGCACAGTTATCCAAAGCTTGCCTCACGCACGGACAAAATTTCTAGAGATTTGCCGAGGCTGGGAAAGAATGCGTAAGCCTATTGAAGGGATGACTGATGTGGGGGCCACGATCAAAGAGATACTCTTTGGCCTCGTGCGAGGCTGGAGTCAATATCAAAACACTTTAATGGAAATAAAATGATCCACTCCCCCTCCCCACCACCACCTCTCACTACAGCTCTCCCTGTGTTCACTGCATGTGCAAGAATGTGCAATTTTTTAAAACATGGCCTTTTTCTTCAGGCTCCATCTTACTTTGCCTTGTGATATGTGTGTGTGTGTGTGTGTGTGTGTGTGTTTGTGTGTGTGCGTGTGCGTGTGCGTGTGCGTGTGCGTGTGTGTGTGTGTGTGTGCGTGCGTGAGTGTGTGTGTGTGTGTGTGTGTCATTAATTCAAATTGATTTCTATTGGACAAGCTTGTTTTGATGTTTGGCTAACTGGATACAGTCTACAAGGCTATCCTGCTTCTGCTTCGTCTCCAAAAAGCTAGTAATTATAAATAGCCATGAAAATTATTCCAACCACCTGGAACAACAAGTCGACGGATTGTTATTTTGGTGGGGAACCAGTATTTCATTTAGGAATCCCATGGTGCACTTGCAGAAAAAAAGGGGTAACAGAAGGGTTGGGTTGGTGGGGAGGGAAGCGGGGAGTGGGGTTTGGGATGGGGGACGGATTGAATGGGTGGGTGGGTGGGGGTGTTGTAAGTCAAGAACCACTGCAACCAATCAAAACTGCACTTGGGCCAAAAAATTTACAACACTGCTCACATTCCGGGCTGGCTCCAGTTTCGACCTACCAGCTGGGGTTTGGCAGGAGAACAAGCACAATCGGGCCGAACAAACACTGGGCCAATGGTGCTTTGTGATCAGTACTTAGCAGTGGCACAGTACAACATAGCTCAGAGTAGCACAGCACAGCACTGTACTGGACTGCATGGGCTGGGAGACCATATTTAGGCAGACAAAAGCAAAAAAAACAAAACACAAAAAAAAGAAACTCTCAGGATTGAGCAAGGCCAGACACAGTGAGGATCAATCAGCTCACTGGTTAAGAGCAGCCTCATTGTGGTCAGGTTTCTCTGTCAGTTCAGGCTTTATAGCTCGGCATGCAAATCTACTGACTTATAAGTAATGGTGCAATAACGAAAACCAGAGCAAGACACTGTTGCTGAATCTGTCATTATGGACTCTTTTCTAAGCTGAGAGTTGCTAATACTGTGGGTCCTGGGTGTGGGAGGGAATAAGTGGGAGGATGCTTCTCTGGTTCTATTCAAACTTGTAACACCTTTGTAAACAGCATTATACTATGAAATACTGCACAGCACTTGCTACTCGATACCCTCATAGCATTTCTATCTCTGATGACTTATGTTAAATTATGAATGATAAAATCATTAATGTTTTGACACATCCGAAAACGTAGACTCCCGTGAAAAAGAGATGGAAAATCCATGATGTTCATCCAGCAACACCATAACAACATTTACTGCTGTGATGGGGGTGATGTTAACCATTATCCATTATTCCAAATTCCAAAACACACTTTCACTGTTTCAAACCATTGGATGTTTAAACAGAATAAAATGTTCACAGATCTGCATATATCTTTAAAATTACATCTCATGATTGGACGATTGCCAGCTAATGCCTGTGTGTAGGCCAGGACCTCTATGTCTATCTCAAAGGACTTGTGAGAGATTAATAATGATCAAAGAAATCAAAGATTCGCCAAAATTAGAACTTTTGTTGCAACAAAAGATTAGTTTCAACAAAAGTTTCCATAAAAGAAAAACGGGTCTTGCCACTAAACTAATAGGCCTAAACGATTAGCTTAGGATAACATGGCACTTTTCTCGCACCACACCTAAACGTCGTTTAATGTTGCATAACAAGCGCTTTAAAAATCAACAACACTATCTTGAAGACAAAATAGTCAAAAGTAATTTAAAACAACCATATACTTACGTGTCCGAAGGGATCGAGGTGGTTGTTGGTCAGCTTAAGCTTTTGGAAAGAGACAAGCTGCCTCATCCAATGCGCTCCTGTGGCGGGGGAGTCGGGGTGGACGTAGAGCCTCCCGGGCATCGCCGGCTCTGCTTTCCCTGTGACGGACCTAAACCACAGCACAAAAATCCAACATTTTAACTCACACCGACCTCGGAGAGCCGGCCCTGCAGAAAAAACCCAAACGTTCATTTAAAGTTCACCGTTACTGTTCAAACAACCCTACCAACCTCGGGAAGAAGGTAGGCTACTATCTGTCTGCTGACAAACAGACTCTGCCTTTAAAGCAATTAGATATTAAATGTTGACACATGTCGGTGTGTGTTAATATTAGGCTCGGTTTAGCCATATACTTTGTTTCAGTGCAAATTCTCTAATAGATAATAATGAGATAATTCTTCATTTCGAAAAATATATTAAGTTGATTCTATATACTACGAGGCCTTTGGATGAATTTGTCTTCAATTACCATAGCCTTAGGTTAATATGAATACACACAGGTAGGCCGAAAATGGGCAACTCTCGTTAATGCCCCCAAGTGACCGAGATTTGGCCTGCTCTTATCTGAATAACAAATTCCCACAAGGCAAAAAATTAATAAAAAATGAAATCAGCATTATTATTTCATTTTTTATTTGCCTTGTGGGAATTTGTAAGATTGTAAGATTAGCTGCTTTGCAGGGTTCCGCTCTGGCGTATGAAAAGTCGCTTTGTTATGTAAACCTACACAACAGTGTTTGATCATAAGGGCGATTAGTTCCAGAGCCTGAACAGGAAAGGTAATTATCAGTTATTGGCTGATGCATCCTCACTGAACACACGTCCATTCAAAGCCACTGACCCTAAAACGGCTCGGTGAGACAAGGTTACAAAATACGGCCATTACCCTAACCAGGCATAGAATTTTCGTAGCTGCAAGCACTGCGCAAAAAGTGCAAAGAGAAGTGTTTAGAGGTCTTCGTTCCTGCACTTCTGGTCATTTTCAACTGACAAAAAATGAAGACACTCGCCTTTATTTAGTTTTGACTATACTTGCCAAGAAATCCCCACTCCGCAACTTCCACTACCCCTCCCCCCATATATGCATGCACACACGCAGTAGACCATCTCTGCTTAGCATGTCAGAGAGGAACGTTTATTTACCCAAGCATATTTTTAGTATGCATTTAGAATTGATTTTCTATGTCTGAGGGGCCAAGCAAAATAATTCTTTAATTAATTCATAAATTGGAGCATTGACTGTATATTGGCCTACTCAAAAGCCACAATCGTCCTTTGCTTTAAGGACAGTAAACGTGAGGTCTTTTGGAGCATTTCATAACCTAGCCTCCGTTTTGAGTCTCAACATGTCTTTTGCATACAGAGACTAAACGATTCATCCTGTACTTCTTGAAAACTTTGTCTATGTAGAAAATAAGATGGTACTGCAAACTGAGATCATGAGTGGTTATTCGACATAGTTGCATTAGTTATGCCTCTGGAATCAAATGCTTCTATTCCTCAGGATAACGAATACACTTTCCCATTAAAATAAATCAATAAATCATCTTGAATGCAAACTAGGAGTCCTTGAAATGATGCCTAAAATTCACCACAGGGGCAGCTATTGTGTCTTACGAACCATTTATTATCGGCGAATTTATAGCGGTGGTCATCCGCAGGCACAACATCCATCAGAAGTATGTATTTCGTTTTGGGGTTCAGTCCAGTCACCTTTACTTTGAAGCTGGGGAACATTCGCCTATACATAAAAGAAAGAAAACAATGTTACTGAATTGTAAGTTTTGCGATGCAAGAATATACAGTAGCCAATAAATATACTGAACATACAAACTTGTATGGGCATTTTGTGCTGTATAAAACCTTGTATACAGTGGTGTCAAGTCTAACCTTGAATAATACACCATACATTTTTTTTTTAAATGTCAACTCAAACGTTACCTTACAATATTTTAAATAATAATTCGCTGCCAAGCGAAGTTCAACCCACAAATGTTTTTTTGGGTGACAGACAAAATCCTATACCATCAGTGATGAGTAGATACTATGATCATTCTGCCATGCTACGTCAATGACCGTTGGCTGCAAACCTGTTGTTTGACACCACGGCTGGTAGAAATAGCCAACAATCTGAACTAATTATCAAAAAAAAAAAATAAGGTGCGTATCTGTATAGACAGTTAACATTTAGATTTCCATTTAATTCGATTACATAGGTTAAGTATTTCCATTAGAATCCAGTGCAGAAAGGGTATCACATTAATGTAATAGTTAGCACATGAAAACTCTACTCCAAATCACAAATAAATGAAGTATAACTATAAGGAAAAATTTGAAAATAGCAATCCAATTGGAAAATTGGAGGCTAATGCTGAGCTGTTCTTATATAAGCGTGTTCTTCATGCAAAAGTTTAAGAAAGTCAGACAGCTAACTTCCCTGATTACATTGGGAATTTTCCACCTTCCCTATGTTACAACAAATAGCCTACTTGCCATTAACATATGAAAATATAAGGTTCGCTGGAACTTGTTTCTTAGTAATAACATCTAAGAACTTGCAACCAACATACAGGCCCAATAATCAAGTATCCCCTTTAAGCCAAAACAAATAAATGCGATAAATAAATACCGTTTCTCAGCATTAGGTCAAACAAAGAGGAATGTATAACCAGCTGCATTAACTAAGGACTATGGACTATTTATTACAGTATGCAAACTCCCTCAGCATGGTTGGACGGAGGCCCATGTGCTGAGGACGCAGAGCAGAGGTTGAGGGTTTGGGTGGAAAGGAATGGTTAATATGCCTCAAGTTAAACGGAGTAAATTGAACTGAATTGAAAGGCCGCTTTATGCAGCAGTGTGAGAACATACCAAAGTTTACTGAATGACAGCACACTGGTTGGCTATCGGCGACACAGCTCTAATGAATAATAAATACCTGAGACCCGCAAGACAATTTGTTAACATGAGCACGGACCACCGTACTAGACTACAGATACATTCATAGTTGTCTAAAAGACCTAAAGGCATGCGCAGTTATATTAGGTCGAAGCTGTCGGGAGTATGAAAGTATATTTTTCTATATTTGATTTGTTATTTCGCACAAATCACACTGGGAGTGAACTCGTCGTCAGGGTTGTTCCTAAAAGAGTGCATCAATTTACAGATGGAGCCCAAAAAATGCAACAATTTCAACGGTTGTAATTGAGTATAACTTTAGATAAATGTGATTACAAACAGAATTTCATAGGTTTAGCTGTACCAAATTAATTCTGACTGCACGTAGCTATCTAATCACACGCAAGGCATACAACACACTAATCAAAGAAGGGTTTGGATAAATAGGCCTACACCGAAAACATAAAAACATTCTGTGCATCCGCCTCTTTGGATTCACACCAGAACGATCCGTCGTGACAGAGTGAAAAAGGATGTTTCTAGGCCTGCCTGTGTTGCAAAAGTGTTTCTACCCGTGCCTAAGCTGAATCAACCGGTAACCATACAATCTCAGAACATTTACATGAACCTGTCTTTTCAACGGCACAAGCGCTAATTCATTGTCAACAAAATTCCACTGTACAGGCACCATTTCTATCAGACGATAATCCTGACTGTAAGGCAGGTGGCATTGAATGGCTTCGCTCACGCCTTGGCCTCCCAAACCATATTGTTCCTGTAACTGTAATGGTCTCCTTCTCAGTCTTGAACGATTTTTTTTGTGTCGTCTATCGTCAACCTAGACCGAGTTCGGCAGTGCAAACACAAGGCATTAAGTAAATGGCATTCATAAGTTTCATAACCACCTAGTCAGCCTTAATTTATTCGAGAGCAAAACTGTCCAGAGAACGAGAAATGTTCCATTATCAACCGAGCGATATTTTCTATAACATATACACAAATGAGGTGGACAATGCCAAACGTCCTACATCATTTGAGGTATTTGCCACACATGGTAACAGTTTACATTAATCACTCTCCCCATCATCAGAATTTCTAAAAGAAAAAAAAGATAATCTTGCTCAGTATTCCAGGTCGTTTATGCCACATGTCAAAAAAAAAAAAAACAGAACATTGAGAGTAGGCTACGTTTTGAGTGCTTTAGGTGACCAAAACAACCCGAAAGAACCAATGTTGTTTTTAGGCCTTCCCACTTTACAATGTGTCAGTCCATGGTAGAGAAGGCTATGCTATTTTCATTTCACCTGCCTATGTCAAAGGAGAAAACAAGCATGTATGTCAGCGCAAAATAGCAACACTGGTGCAATTTGCCATTTTGAGGAAAATGTGTATCTTACCTTCCAGCTTTGGTGATTATCATTTCTGTGCCCACTTCGTGAAATTTCACCCACAACTCCCTTTCATGCAAGTATACCTTAATTCCTTCCATTCCCTTTAAAATACAGATAAAAAAACAACAACCCTCAAATCGTGAGAATGCACCAAGTCTAATTTGAATACTAAACATACACAACATGAAATAAATAAAAATACAGCGCCTTGCATGAAATATAACTTTGTGCCAAACTGCCTACTGTAGTTTGAAAATATTATGTAGGCTATACAAGTCTGTTCAAATGGTTGCATTCATTTCAGCTAAGGAAGCTAAAGGACAAGTCCTTTAAAATAAAGACCACGAGTTTTGTGCTAAGTCCATGTTATTTCTTAAAAGTATATAGTACATGCAGATTGTATTTTTTATACTATTTCAATGCTACATTATTTTGCAATTTAGTTTTTGCAAATTATGTACTACCTGGTTGGAGTTAGGCTATGCCAGGCCTATTTAAACATCAACACTCACTTATAAACAACAACTGTGTTTATAACATATCTATTACACTGTATACCTTTCCCCATATTCAACTGTTTTATTATGAATAGCCTGTTTCAGCTAACTCGTGAAGGTTAAAGTATATAACAAGATATGTGTGCGGTGTTTAACATATTCTTACATCTCACTGACCGTCCAAACAACCAAAATAGAAGATAAACAGCCACAAGAACAACAACTACCCCACCGACAACTAAAAAAAACGTTTAGAGCCTGCCTTCTTGCATTCTAAACAGTCTATATAGGCATGGGAATTTAAACTACTTTTATACAGTCAGTTTGTTTGCAGCTATAGGCAGAGACCCTTAAGAGATGGAAAAGGCCTAACCTGTTGAATATAAGTTGTCTGCGACGACGGAGATTTGCTTGAAGTTCCATTTTGTTTTTCTGGTTTACTTTCAGTGTGTAAATCCTTCGACTCCGTTTCACTGGGCGAATTCTGGACACCAAACGCTTCCTCGTTGTCCGCCATGTCGGGAGGCCTGGTAAGCACTGCTCCAACTGTCAGATCGGGATGAAAGGAGTGAACAACAAGCTTGCCGTTTGCTAGAATTAAACATTAAGTTGGCCGCAGGCAGAGTTGGAAAACCATACAGTCCATACCAAATGTCTTGACTTAGCAGAGGGTAAGGTCAAAACAAAAATGTATGTTTTACCAGCTGAACACTACTCCCGAGATGGCTATTGGCCTGCAGCTATGTAATCATGTAGGCTAACCATATTCATCATGATGGGATACAAATTTACCAAGCATCTAAAATTCAGACCAATTGCAGAATGAGCAGATAAACTGTCACCGAAACGCAAACGAATGCAGGACCCCCCCCCCCCCCACACACACACACACACACACACGCACGCACGCGCGCGCATCATATAGGCCTCCAAGCAGACAACGTATATTGACCATTCGGTGTGAGTTAACATTTTGACATAATCAATTAAAAAAAAGGTATTGTGCGCTTAAAAAAGGCAAAAGTCTTTTTAAGTAGGCTGTGTCATATGGTCGCATTATCAGGGTTTTAACACGGCACTGGTGTTATCAATGGTTGTTTATGTATGAAGTTATTATTGCTGCTGTCTTTGTGATGATTCAGGGTAATTGTCCCAGCCTATTTTAATAAACGCAGGCTACTATTCCAGCAAACTTACAAAATAATGTTCGTATTTCACGTTTGTAGTTTCATGGAATAGATGGACAAGAGGCTAGAAAAAGTAAGCAGTTATAGTTGATAATGGCTACTGTCCACACGTGCAATCAGCCAAAACAAACAAATCGCTTTATTAGGCCGATATTATAGCCTACGAGATCAACTGTTTCAAACCTTTACGCGACATCAAGCGGCGTACACAACACAAACCACACTGATTATTTTAAACCTCGAATTTAGTAGGCTATTGTAAGAAGCCAGTAGTAGGCTACTATTTTGAATGCCGTATTTCACCAACAATAGTGAGCTCAACGATCTCCAAATAACAATGAATGTTGTCTTTTTATTTTACCGTCACCAGTTCACAAAGACATTATTTGACGAAATGTCTCGAGGGCCGCAAGGGACTGGAAAAACAATGACCATAAGTGGACCAATAATTGTAGAGACGAGAACATGGACAGCGGACAACGGACAACGCTTTACCTTGTATTCTGCTGTGAGACTTGCAGTGCGGTGAATCCGTTAGCTACCAAACCGATATCTTCCCACTTCAAAAGGAGCGATGTGCTTATGAAGTTTCCCTTTATTAGAAAAAATCCAAGCGTGTAGCTCGCAGAATGCTACCCAGCAAACCCATTGGGTTTCGTCCTCTCAATGCAAGCCGAAAATGTTTCTGTGCCAAAAGACCAAATGACTGCAAGGATTTGATGAGCGAATGATTAAAAGGATCGCAGCGGGTAAATAGCAGTAACTACTACTACGACGAGATGTAGGCCTATTATTTTAACCTTGTGGACCGTTTTCCAGAAAGCCTGCCCTGGTGATCGCGCATACCATTGTAGTAGTCCTCTACAAGAGCAGGTCTGTCACCGCCTTCCTCTCTCTCTCCCTCCCTCTCTCACCCTCTCTCTCTCAGAGCTTGCTCTCTACTGGCCCAATCTTGCTGCTCTCTAAAGCGGAAACGCGGAGGCAAACGACGTAGTCGGCCCTACTCAGTGTATGAAGCCTGTGCTGAAACAGCATTGGTCCATCCTCAGTTTAGCTTGCGCTCGTGTCCCCACCCCCATTCCCTTGGCCCCCCCGCGTTCCTCCAAATCTTTTTGACATGACCAACGAAGATATTTTCCATATGAATGATTTTATTATGAAAAAAGGGAATAGCTGCATTTCTACACAGTCACTCTTGTCCAGATTTGTCACCATTAATTATGCAATGAAAGCATACAAAGCTTACAATATATGTTGGTAAGCATAATTAATCTTCTGTTCATGGTAATTCCTGCCGTCGATTCTACATGACGATGTAGAATGAATGGTTCCTTTTACAATAGGATTTTTTTTTAGCTCGAAAGTTAACAAATTAAGGAGGATATCAAGAAAATGTCACAAAGATGCACGATCGCGATTATAGCTTAAAGGCAAGTTGTCTCCGTTCGCGACGGTCACAGCCTAGAGTGTGTAGCAACCCTTCAAATTACACCAGAAAAAAAAGGTTTTTCTGTCCTCCCATCCACATCCCGTCTGAATGTAACTTACTCTTGTGCGGTCAATTACTGGAACACGGAATTCTCACTGTATCCATAAAAATAGAAACACTTTAAGTAAACAGTCGTGTCGGGTTGCAGTCGCCAATGAAACCAGAATAAATGTCACTTGGAGGTGACAAGATGGTCGACACGACGGATCTACAGATTTCTGGTCACCCCTTAGTACCAGTCATGGCACTTACAGGGACACCTTGTTATGGTGATGATATTTGGACTGAAGCTATGGCTAGGGGGGTATATAAAAAATACAGTGTACAATCTATGTTGTTACAAAAACCTAAAGGCACCCTTGGCAGTCGATTCCATTTGTGGAGGAAGGCATCGACCTTACATGGTTAGATACAAACACTCAGACGTCATTGTAGGCCAACTCCCTGTTCAAATGGCCCTAGGTGTCCACGCACAATAAAATACAATATTGTGTGTGCATATCACAATGTCCATTTCAAACCTTCAAGATGCCAGCTTTTGGCAATTGGCATCTCCCCACCACCGACACACATAGCCTCCACACATCCACACTACCACTAACCCTTGGGCACATGCACATGCACGCACGCAAGTACTCGGGCCCATTCATATTTTTCGTTCAGACCACAAATGAATTGGCTAACCACAGCACACTCAAGTCTTCATGTTCTCCTTGCAGTTTGAAGGACTGCAGGCAACACATATCTCCTCGCTAACATGTCATATTAATTACATGACTAAGCTCCTTATGATGTGTCACGCTTAAGTTATCACTGTACAATAACCCAGATGAAAGACAAATACCGTTTAGACCAAATATGTTTCACTAGCCACTTCAGAATAATCTCGTAGCCCAATAATACAGAGTTGACTATTAGTTTGCATAAAGGTATCACTTCCACTTTTGGGCCACATGATATGTGCTATAACTATGTAATAACTGTGACCCATAGCTACCAATGCAGTAGGCCAAATTGTGTTTCATTTACATTAAATACGTCAAAACAGTGTTATTGATGATATTTTTGTGAGTACATAAATACCTCTTCATTGTTAAAACACATTTTGCTTCGTGCCAATTAGGAGAATGGAGGCAGCGCAAGTGGCACAGGCACCCTCATTTCAGGCTGCGCTAAATATAGACTAGCGTCTGATAACCGGCCGGTTCAAAGAAAATAGCAGGGAGCTTGTTGTATGTGGTGTTAAAATGGCAATCTAGCGAACTCGCATGGTAAAGTAATTCTTGCGGTCCCCGGGGGCAATGCGCATCTCAAGAGCTGTCCGCGAGATATGAGCTGAGCTGCATGTCACTCCTCTGCCTCAGAGGCACCGCACTCTCCCGTCGATAATTCCACGAGAGAAAACACAGCAGCTATACTCAGAGATAGTCTGACCTGGCAGCGTAACCAAAGGAGTGCCGCAGACTAGAGCGAAGGGCATCATAATTATAACCCAGGAGTAATGTCGGGTAAGTGTGTTCTCACTAGTTAGGCTAGATAAACAATACTTGCACTAGTGACGCAAATTATGCTATTCCCACTAAACGCGGTTTCCAAAACATATTGTTAGTGAAGTGAAATAAAAACACCCAGTGTATCACATTAACCAATGATGATTGTATAACCGTGAAATGAATCGATATTTCGCTAGTGTTTAGCAGTGTGTTCTTTCAATACTGATTCAATTTAGTGAACACACGTTCACTGTGTGGGTTTCAAAATTCATGACTAGCTCTGTTTCCCCTGGCAATATCTTAAGACTATTCTTTTCTTGAGAGAGTCTACCAAACGCGTCATGTATATCATTTGGTCCCTTAACAGAATGTAATATTAATTTCAAATCATGTTGCCAGTTTGCACCTATACCTCTGCGCAAGAGGACTAACAAGACACTTACTGTCACCACAATCCCCTTTGCACATACATTAATCTGCACACATCAAAATAAGCACCGAACGATTTCTGTCAACCGTGATGAAAGAAAACTTTGATAGTATATCGCGACGAATTTCAGTTGGGTAATATTCTGCTGAATAATTAACAGAATATTTGGTAGAATAATTTAAAAAGTGCATCATATAGCATTTTCATCATAAACATTTTAAAGTAAAAATAGCACTCCAGCCATTCAAGTTGCAGTTGGAGTTAAAGATTAGAGTATCGTCGATGATAAATTTGCCTACAGCAAGGCCACTACTTCATATTTGAAAAAAAAAAAAATCACCACAAAATGTCATCATTCCACAAACACCTTGTGTACCTCAAGATCAGTGACTCCTTACTTCTGATGTTTTGGTACACTGCTGTCTCCCATGCCAAACAGCATTCTGGTTATTCATCAAAACTCAGGTTTCTGATACTTAATTGTGAAAACGACAGCGATTTAATTACACTAAAATGGAGCTGAAACTTCATCTGTGTAACCAAATTTCTCCTGGTGTGTCTACTACTAAGTTACTACTACCAGGATACTATACTACTGTCTCCTGCCACAATTATTAAGATACACATTTTGATTGACTACATCATCCTAGAAAGTACAAAAACGTGACTTTATTTTACGCCAATAAACAGTAAGGCTGTGACACTTAATTATGCAAAATGATTGTGTGTGTAACAAAGCTGGTCTTTCTTTAATGCCAAGGTCATGCAACGATGAATAAAATCATGAACTTTTCTTTTTCTGTAAAAGGTGTAAAAGGCCACTCAAAACTTTTCCTACTATGTACTGAAGTTTGATTGTATCAGTGTCGTAGGCTAGGTCAATAATAACACACTCATACAACAGTAGAGCAAGAGCCTGTATGTGCTTTTAAAAGGTTAGTGTAAGACGAGTTATTATTATTTTATTTTTTTTTATACCAAGGATCGATTTAAGTAGATTTACGAAGGCGTAGTATCTAATGAAGAACAATATGTAAAAAACATCAAGTAAAAAGTTGAACCTAGTTCAGTTTTGCATCCGGATGTGGCATCCAACATTTTATTTGGCTAGTAGACCTTTTAGTTAGACTACAAGATTTTATCATCGGCTTATATTTAAAACGAGCAAGTCTGATGCCCAGTGTGTGTGAAGGTATGTGGGCAAGACAATACATGTATTCTGGAACTATGCACATGAAGTATTACTGACTTCTGGAAAAAGTGAGGAACATCTGTAAAATATAAAATATTCTCATCTTATTTGCAGATAATTAGCTTGCCTGAATTTTTCTATTTTTGGATGACATGGAAAAATATCCAATTACCAATAATAAATATCCAACTTTTCAGCATTTCTGAGATTCAATTTTTCTTTGCATGAAATTCTGGTCATATCATCCAAGTGCTTAGCTTCTGGCAACCACTAAAAATAGTTTACTGGGTCATAAAGGGCACATGACAACATCAACATGTTTGTAATATGATTCACTCTAAGAAGAGTTGCACCCCACGCAAACGTTCATATTCTGCTAGAAAGTGCCAATTTTTACCTGACACGTTTCAGCACATTTTCAAAGCTGTTTTTAGGTCCAGTCTGCATTTTGCAAAGTGATACCAGGAGTATACCAGGCCACTTAAAAAGGTGAATTGAATCCAGATATCTTTGACAGTTGTGCGCGTCCTAAGATTAGTTTAAAACAGGCTTGTTTCAGTACTGTTATCCGCCCTGGAGATGAGAGAACTTTTCACACAACTCGGCCTTCTGAACTCCGAGTACCACCAATTAATTAAACCTGCCACTCATTAACTGATTGAGATCATGGATTCTACACATTTTAAGACGTCCCAATGACTGTAGGGCATACCATTCTTAATTTTTTCATAAATAAAATAGGGTTTTGCGCGTCATGAGTACTGTATTTTGTGTGGTCATTGCGCAAAGAAAATACGCCAAACACGCGAAACGAAAAAAGTTTTGTTTTGTACGACCATTATGCATATTTTCTAACGTCGCAAGAACAACTGATTTGTATAAACCTTTCATTGTGAAGTAATCAGCAGGTTGTTAATATAACCATAAAGATAGGATTTAGAATGCAGACATATGTTTGGAGAAATGACGAACAACTCTGTATAAAAAGTTTGCGGTTAATATATACCGGAATGAAATTTAAACATTTCAAGAGATGTGGGGAAAATTGGTAATTGGGACTTGAAACCATACATTTCTTCTTCCAGGTTTTCTGACAAACTTTAAAGTCGAATGAGGGAAGTTAATCTATACCACATTCTAGTAACGTCACAGATAGGATCACACTACCAAAGGAGTGGATGAATGTGTGCTGACAACAACTCCAGCAACAGGTCGAGAGCTTGCCATATAAGGGGCACACCATTACAGGCACCCAAATCAGTGAATTAAGAGGACCACAGCCCCACCTTTGTGTGTTTGGCAGGTCGGCTAGTCGAGTAAGTCTATCTAATAAGACTAGGTCCTTACACTGGGCAAACCACATTATGAACAAGAACTCATTTCAGTGACCTATGATGCCAGCCATATAAGAAGCGCAGGCATCCGTGTGCGCAGCAGTAAAGCGCAATTTACCACAACATGCATTTAAATGAATCTTAGGATCACACTGGCACATTTTTGAAGAATATTGTACCATGTCTTGCGTGCATACTAAACATCTGTTTGTTTGTAGGGTGCAGCTCTGAGAAAAATATTGAACAAACACACAAGATTACGCACAGACTGGGCGGAACGGCACGAAATGTAGCAAAACGTTGCCTTTGTCAAGCTGTTTTGCGATGAAAACAGGGTCAGAGTGGACAGCTAATTAGTCTGACATACAACGGTAAAGAGCAACATGCTTCTACAATAAACTTGTTAGCTAACCTGTGGCTATAAGTCACAGCAGGAAGTGAGGGAAATGGTGGAATGTGTTGCCGCAACTCCGACTACATAGAGCCTGAATACAGAACAACAGGTAGAGGGAGTGGATACGGATACGTAACAACTAATGCAAGGATAGCATGTACAAATAATTACTTAGTGGTAACATATTTGTTTTGCGAGGCCCATGCAGACTATAGAATGAAAACAAATGGGTTGAGAGTAGCCTGCTTGGAAAGGCTTTAGGAAAATGTGAAAGGGAAAAATAGAATCAATCACTGCATCATCACTTTGGTTTGTTTTTCTATGATCGTCATAATTTTGGAATGCATTCTCATTCGCATTGAGAAGGAAAACTTGCTTCATGTGGCGATGGAACTCAATAAATACTTAATTTGACATGGAAATAAGAGGTGATGTTTAAAGACGAAATGCAGAATTAATTAATCAATTTTCACAACACCTTATTTGGTGTAAGGTAGCACCCACTGTCTGTTGGTCTGTTTTCTCTCCTAAATGACAAAAGCAGAAATCATGCACGCTACACTGTTCACATCACCTTCTCCAAGACTAAAGCCAATGTGTCTGAAACCCCAGCATTGCTTCATGGGCCTTGAGACCTCTAATATCATACACATGTGACACGTACCTGAGGACTTCAGAGAACATCCACTGTGTGGTCTGAGGGGATCCTCAGGGGTTTTGCTGCATGTGTGTGTGTGCATGCTTGCATATCTGTGTGAGAGCCTGTGTACAGATGTATATGTGTGTGTGAGATGAGAGGGAGTGAGAGAGAGAGAGTGACAGAGAGAAAAGAGAGACAGCAAAAGTATATGCATGTCTGCATGTCTCTGTGTGTGGATATACTTGTGTGTGTGTGAGAGAGAAAGAGAGAGAGAGAGAGAGAGAGAGAGAGAGAGAGAGAGAGAACGAGTGAGAGTGTGTGATACATTAAAGCATAATGGAGTTTTGATCTAAAACTAGCGAGCTACCTGCCTAAAAAGCATGCAAAAACCTTGCAAAAACCACAAACAGCCCAGTTGGCACTGATAAAAGCTTGCTAACATGCTAGCTGGCTACCTTTGCCAATATTGTTGGTGGTGTCATGCTGTGATGGCTTGGAGTGTTCCGGCCCGAACCACAAAAGTACATAGCACCTAGCCTGCACGGCTAGTGGGAGTGACAGGTGTGTTTATCTATCTTTCACAAAACCATAAACCATCAGAATGAATTTGAAGATGATACCAAAAGTAGATGCTATTAAAAACACACCTCAAAAAGTGGCAAATTGTTGCGTACTGCTGCTTTAAAGAAAGACAACAAGAGGAGAAGTTATGAGAGAAAGAGAGACAGTGTGTGTGTGTGTGTGTGTGTGTATGTGTCTGTCCAGTCTGTGTGTGCGCTTCCCATGGGGCGGTGAATAAATCACATGTGAGGAGTTGAAGAGTTAGAGACTGGATTTCCTGGAGGCTGGAATGCCAATAGCTGGACAGGTGGGTGGAAGAGGTAAGAAGAGAAGAGAGGAGAGGATTCTGACTATGAGATGGGGGACATCCTCCCTGCCAGGTATGAATGCAGTTGGAGTGGACTGCCAAAATAATGGGAGGCTTTTGACACTGTGGAACTGTTAAGTGTATTACTACATTCTGGTGTCATGTAAGACCAGCTCTCATGGTGGATCTAATCACTCTTCAATAGAATAGACGTAGGAGTTTAAAAATGTGCATCTGTGAACAGAATCAGCATTTGTCTTCTCATTTCTTTTTACAATTTGTTAGCAAATGTTATGCGTCATTGGTTGAGCGGCCAAGGGCACAAATATCAGCATTAAAAGACCATGATGTTCAACTATCAGGAATTCTTCAAGTAGAAGAAGGTCCCAGCCAACAAAACATGTCTGATCTTATGCTGACAAACATTGAAAACAATAATATAATACATCTGTGTGCTGGATTTGCTTTAAAATGTTACACACGCTGTAACCACATACCAGAGACTCTGTCATACTGAGGAAAGGTGCGCACCTTAGCCTGTTTAAAATGTTACGCACACTGAAGCTCACCTTAGCCTGTTTATAATGTTACACACACTGAAGCTCACCTTAGCCTGTTTGGTGAGTCCTACAGGCCAGATGGTCACCAGAGGGCATAGCAGGCCGAAGCCCCAATAGCAGGCTAGAAGGGGTGGGTGGGTGGGGTAAGGATGTGACATGGCCACACATGGCTACATACCCCCCGTGCCCCACCACGAACACACTCCTATACCCACCCCACCCCTCCTCCACTCTTCCATACTCTATCTCACCCAGCCGCCCATCAACCCGGCCTGGACGTCGCAGCTTGTTCCACTGAAGGCTTGGGGCGATAAGGTATCTGAGCCAGCGCAGTGGTGCACTGCTCAGCAGCATTGTCCCCCACACCTCGGGCCTCACTCACAACTCCTCGGCCTGCCCGGGGCCCTCAGGCCTGGGGAGGTTGGTGTGGGGATTGGGGGGTGGGATGGGGGGGGGGCTAGTGGTGGTGTGTGTGTGTGTGTGGGGAGGGGGGTTCGGCTGACACATTTCTGCTAACAATCACCTCACACACTGAACCCACATTCCGGCTTCCTGGTCCCTTTTTTTTCCATTCACTTTCTTGGCCTCCACCCCCACCTCTCTGTCCTATCCCGTCCCCCCCCCTCCACCGCCTTCTTTCCCAGCAAGGCTCACAAGGCCATTTGAGTGGGTGGGGGTCAGAGTAATTAAAGCAACAGGGGACATCAGGGCTGAAGCAGTTATCTGATATATCATGAAAGCACTGATGAAATCACTGTTGTCAGTGCCGTCGTCACCGTCACCATTATAGTTGTTGACATCTCTACCATCACTGTTGTTTTAATTATCATCAGCAACATGGGAGCATTACTGTCATTAGAGTAATGATGATATGGCCCTTCTACTACTGAAGCTAAAATAAGGTCTTATTCCCAGCAGATGATAGCAAACACTTGACAACAATGATGCCATATGGGATTACTGAAAGATGCTCAATTTTATTCTCTAGCTAATACTCTACCGCCCTCTACTGGTATAATCTTTCATCTCATTCTTTCACTACTCTGAAGCTATAAGAGTCTATGCCACTAAATGCAAGGTTTCATGTATGAAAAGGGATTTTATAATGGTAATCAATAAGGATGATGACTGATACATAGTATTTTATGACTGTTGTGTCCAAAAGGGAGATTTCCTAAGACTCCCTTTAGTTATTGTGATCCAGACAACAGAACCCAGCCTTTGTTATGTTTATGCCAGTGTACAATTACACCTATGCAATGTAGAAATCGTACGAGGTATTGTTTGTGAGATACTCAAGCACGTACTGTATACATAAAGGACAGACACATTTTCACACAAAAAAACACACTCAAATACAGACATAGCCACACTCATGCAAGCATACACACACACACACACATCATTAAAATCCAAGACAGTTAAAAGTAGATGGTGACTTGAGGCATAACAGATGCAGTATAAAGAATGTAATAGTTTATATAAGATCTGAAAACAGCAAATACATATGGTACTGGTTGAGTTGTTAACCCCAAAGGATTGATAAAAAACGGGGATGGATAGAATAAGAAAAAGAGAGCCTGAAAAGAAAAAAATTGTAAAAGTAGAGTGAAAGAGAAACAGAGGAACATACTGTACATTGGCAGTGTACAAGACTGAAAGAGATAGATAGATACCATAGAGATACTGTACATTGGCAGTGTACAAGACTGAAAGAGATGAATAGATACCATAGAGATACTGTACATTGGCCCATTGGTACAAGACTGAACGAGATATATAGATACCATAGAGATACTGTACATTGGCCCATTGGTACAAGACTGAACGAGATATATAGATACCATAGAGATACTGTACATTGGCAGTGTACAAGACTGAAAGAGATAGATAGATACCATAGAGATACTGTACATGGGCAGTGTACAAGACTGAAAGAGATAGATAGATACTATAGATAGATGGAGAGAGAGCGCGAGAGATACTGTACATGGTAGTGTCTCCTCAGTGGTGGTCTCTTGGAAGGCTGGGGGTGGGGGCTATCCTCTGGGTGTGCTGGGCGGTCTGCAGCCCATCGGAACACAGCTGCCAATGGGGTCAGAGGGACGCAACCTCCGGCATTGCACATCCCCTCCCAGAGATTTGTGAGCAGCCTCATATTCCCATGGCCAGAGCTGGCCCAAACAAGCAAAAGTCCAATGAGAGCCACGCAAGTTTTAGAATGGTGCCTGTTCAATCAGACAGCATTCTCACCAGTGTGTGCTCTACACTGCATGTTCCTTGTGATCATCTGCACTCTAAACCTCACAATGAAGATATATGTCATAGAGTATGCATTTGTATAAAGTAGACATGCAAGGAAGTTAAAGTAAAAATCCTGAAATCTTAAGAGTTAGTGGGACCAACTTAGAAACATGAAATGTCAAATAACATTGCAGGAGCAACATGCCCTCAAACAGTCTATATTTTCATTAGATGTCTTTCCTAAAGATGCATAAATGACTTCTGTCACTATTTATTAAGAAGGTGAGGTTCAATTACTGTACAATGTCTATAGAATCAGTTTGGGTTTTATATATGTCAGATTTCAATGTAACAACACTACAGAAAACATACTAAACCTGCCTGTTATTACTACCAGTTGAAACAATGCAGCAAATGTCCGAACCTACAGAGGTAACCCTAACCCAATACAAAACCACAGACGACAAAGGCCAAAGTAAAGTGAGGGAATTTCGACTAGTTCTGATAGCCTATTTGAAGAAACCTATACAAGAAAAGATCAGGGACCAAGTCAAGTTTGCCTGGGGCTTGTCATTTTTTCTTTTTTTTTAAAAGGGAGATTGGCATTGGTAGATTATGTATATATATATATATATATACAGCTTTATAAGCCTTTAAGCCTTTTGTTCCTCAAGTTTGCTTTGGCAATACTGTTTCTTCTGGTCGTTTCAATAAAACAAATCTATTTTAACCTAATTGAACTGAGAACTGAGAGCAAAAGAGCGAGAGAGAGAGAGAAAAACTTTCACTTGATAGACGGCCGACAGTTCACCCTAGGCTAATTAGTCTTGGGTTGCTATATAGTCACATCGGTAAACGTTTTTTTGGCATCAACATAATTCGATACATTGGTACATACCCAATGTAGGCTACCCACGCTCAATAATTTACCTTAAGTTTTCTTCTTGAAATAGCCAAGAAGGTCCGATAGTTGTTTTTTAAACGGAGCTTTTCATCTGGGGTGCGCGCGTCCCTCAACTTTGTGCACACTGTGCCCCTCCTTTGGACGCTGCAAGTCAAGTTCCACTCTGTTACATAGTCTGTTGTTTTGCTACAAACATCTCGGTTTTCAGGGCGAAAATACTCGGGCCTAGACGTAAAACACTTGGGGCTAGAGCCCCGAGTGATATGACCTTACGGCGCCACTTGACTACCTACATCACAGAATAGACCTAGGCCAGTAGGCCTACAACTATGCCAACATCTGGACTGGGCCAATTTGTACAAGCGGCGTGTTGTGACGCCAATAATGCAAAATGGTCAGTGATACAGGTTGAATGCTGGGCTACATGATGCCAAAACCGCATTAAATGCTGAAATCTAATTCGAACAAATAGGTAATAGTGCTGTGTGATCCGTAGTCAGTGTCATTCAGGTAATTCACACAAGAATGCTGCCAACCCCACGATGTAACACTTTTATGTCTGTTTTGCAACGCAAAACCAGCACTTCATGCGTTCGGTAAAAGTATTCCACTTGGTGACAACATTTTGGTTCACAAGTTGTGGTCGAAAGATGTGATATGTGTGAGTGCCTGGCTTGACAGTGGGGTTCCCCTCTCATCGACCACGGGCGGCAGCCGAACGGATCTGTCAATGATTTAGGAGTGGCGGGCTACAGTGCGGTGAAAGACCACAGCTGTTGTCACGCCACATGCTGCACTTTGCCACAGAGCCATGTTTGTCTGGCGATATGCCGCCCTCTCATCTGCCCGCAGGCGGTTCTCTCTATGAGGTGACTCTGACACCGGAGTCTTTCAGGCCTATGAATCAGAGTTCGGAGTGGATCTGTGTTAGGCCCTATGCTCGACCTTTCGTGCCTAAAGGCCTCTCGCACGAGTCTGTGTGTTCACGAAGGACGCTTGAAGTGTGCGCCAAAAATCCATCAGAGGGCGTCTTTGTGACCACACACTGTTGCCTACAGTTAATAACGCAGGAGTAGCTTTCGGACTCTCAATAATAGACTGGAATGAGAGAAAAACACAGGATGAGGGTGACTGAAAGAACACTGAAGAAAGATGGATGAGCTTGGTATGGGTAGTGTAAAATATGGAGTTTTCACGACGTCAGCACCACTTAGCTGTATGGAATATTCCTTATCTGTTTTGTTAGAATCTTCAAAGCCATACTTTCTCTTCAAGTTAACCTCATTATAGAAAACGTATGTAGGCGTAAATAAGATTTAAAAAGACACATTTTAAAGAACGTATATGGTTATAGTGTGTGAGTCCTGTAAAATTCGTCGACCCGTTTATTTTCAGACAAACTTATTTTAAACAACATTGCCACTGATTCATATGCTTTCATATGATACTAACTCATGGGAAAATTCAGAAATGTCCATGTCAGTGTTCAATATGGGATGTCCTGGATGAGCAATAGCTCATGAGGCGCTCAGACAAGATTCTCACAATTTTTGGTGTGTTTATGTTGTAGATAAAGTAACCTAGATGTTCCTTTGGCATCCCAAGGCAATTTTTGTTTGTCTCTAAAGTGAAAATAACGTTTACCACATCTCTCCCAGACAGGGAGTGACCCTTTCTCCCAGTAATTTTATACTGTGTTTTTCAGCTTGACATAACTTAACAGCAGGGTTCACGAAAACACCATTTTCCAGTGACTGAACTTCACCCTGGTACACAAACATTAGGATGGAACATTTGTCTATTTATCTGTGGTTTCCTTGGACTCAGTGCAAAGACACAGTGATCTTATTTCTTGTCTCCATTGTGTGTGTGTGTGTGTGTGTGTGTGTGTGTGTGTGTGTGTGTGTGTGTGTGTGTGTGTGTGTGTGTGAGCGAGAGAGGATTTACCACCATTACAATTTCAGTTAGTTGAGAGATTGTGTAGATGCCGTTCAATTACAATAATTTGGTATGGTCAGAGATTTGACATGGCCATGGCTATGAGCAACATTCTACCCGAATGCTATCATTCTACTTCATTTAGCATGTCAGGCAATACATTTATCCAGAACTCACATTTCTTTTTTTTTCAAATCACTCACAAGCACAGGACAGATATATACATTTAATTGATACACACTCAGTTGACAGTTTATGAGGAACTCTGAGCTAGAAATAATTCAGTCTTATACACCAGTCCAGAAATAAATCTTAGTTTCTTGAAGGTTATAAGATTTAGTGTTTGGTTGAAAGAATTTAGAGAACTATTCTTTCAACTACGTGTTCATTGTGGAGGCTGCAGTTTGTGGAACTGCTGAACTGCTTGTGTTGTACTGACATGTGTTTCTATTATTTTGACCACCCCATCAGTGAGGCTAGGAGGATAAATAACAGAAACACATTTGTGTTTAATTCCATACCGTTTATCAGCACCACAAATCACATCCTCCATAATGATCATACAGTTGAATCGGGCATCTCTCTTAAACTACTTTGAACATCAACTAAATATTATAACAATCGTAAAGGGGGATTTATTGCAGGACTGTTGTATTACGCTGCATTCGTTTTTGCTGGGTGTTCCTAATGAACTGGCTGTATGTGTATGTGCCCTGAGCTAAATCCCTTGACCTCATTAGTAGAGTCAGGGCTGTGTATACCAAAGCTTGCTCGTACAATTAACGACCATCAGTAAATGATAGAATGTTTCAAGTGATAATCTCTGTGAGGACCATCACTGAGGACACTCTCTCTTTGTTTTGATTGACCTAGCAAAACAATGCTTTTGGGACATATAGCCCTGGTTTGCATCAGTCAGTGCCTATCCACGCAGCTTCTGCAGTAGAAATTCGTAAAGATCAGGCAACACACAGAAGTAAGCAGACCCTTAGTCTTTAGTCACGGCCGGGGAAGCAGTCTTACAGAATCCTCCAAAGCATACAAGTGAACACACAGTTTATAGAGAGTTATGTTGCGTAGCTCTCACGTAGCATACACTAGTCTGAACCAGTTTAAAAGAAACTTGACATTTCACCCACCAAATATTCCCGAAAGATAAGAACAGACATTGCAACCTCTAAAGGAACAATCTGACCTAGAGCACATCACAATACATTCCATCAGTGTGAGCACATCATTAATTACAGACATACAAAAACATTCTTTAAACAGAAGAGTATACAAATAATTTGTTATATGCATTTAAAAGAAAAAATGGTTCCCACAGTTCTTTCTTTGCTCAAACATGACATTGAATGAAATATTGATCAAAGTGGATGCTGTTTACTATTGCATTGCTACAACTCCTTTTTATTAACTCTTTTTACTATTATCATATATGTTATTAATGCACTTTGTTATCTACTAAATAGATAGTCTTTATAACTTAAGTCCTTTTTTACCAGTGCATCAGTGTTACTTAACAGATGACTGCTGCTTTTGTCCAAGCAATTTAATGCCACTCACACCCTGTCGGATTGTGCACACGACGAATAAAATTGAACTTGTATTGACTTTCTCCTTAACGAGTTTTTAAATTGGTGTTAAAATAAAATAAGTAATGCAAAGATAAAACAGATAGGACACTAAACAGACAAATAAAACAAAATGTAAAAAAGAAAACAAAATAATCATACATTTACCTTCTTCACTTTTGCACTCAGGAAAGAATTATTTATAAAATGGGTAATTGAGGAAGTTAATATATGATGAGAATGATTGCATGATAATTCCTATCCAAAGGTAACAAGGCTCTTGCATGAAAGGGTTTAGGTCTTTAGCATGTCATTTCTAGTTTTACAAATGGAAAATTCGTAGAATTAAAAAAAAATTGTGTGTGATCTCACTCATATGGATGTGAACATTGTTGAAAACAATGTGAAAGTTATATCAGATGTTCAGATGGGTTTTAAGCGGCTTGCTGAGACTGTATCATGATATTAGTAATGTCAGGACGTGATGTGAAATGTTAATTTGTCAACTTGAACTTGAATGAGGGTCCTTTGAAAGAGGTCAGATAAATCCCTGAATAGACTCGGCTGGTTTTGGCTTTTCCAAAAGGAAGAAAATACATGGTTCTTTAGGGTTCCTCCCTTACTTTACACATTTAAAATGTGATAGGCAGCTTTTATCAGATGTTGAGGTCAGATACTGCCCTTTTCTGGGTATACATTTTCCCATGGCCTCCCACTCAGTCAAATCAAGTCAAGTCATCTTGTACTGTCATTTGTATTGTCATGTTGTCATACAAACAGGAGAATGAGATTGTGCGTCTACAGAACCACAGTGGAACATACGGCAATAAAAGCACACAATACATATAATACAATACACAAAAACACTGTACAGATTTCGGTACATATACACACACTACACACTGTGCAAATGTATAATTTTTTTTAGAAACTACAGACAAGCACACCTGACGCAGACAGGAGTTGGGCCATGTTCAGTGGTGGGAGTAGCAGCTGTTTGGACCAATTGTTGTGCTGCCAGCATACCGAAATGTATGTGCAGTGAGATTTAGTGGTGGTCAGTTTAGGTCACAAGTGGTCAGTTCAAGTGACATGATTCACTATTTGAGAATCTCTCCCACTCCGAGCAGTTTATTTCCCTTTTAAGATATTCATACGGAAATATGTTTCGAAAGGCATTGGGTTCGAATTACAAAAAACACAGATTAAAGTGGGACCCTTCTATTGATGGTCTTGTGTCACCATCCTGTGGTCTTTGGTTGTATTGCAGGTTTTGCACAGGTCGAAGACATTCTGGGGTGCGTTTCCCAAAAGCACAGTTGCTAACTGCGTTAAGGAATATATAGTTGGAACCATGCAGTTGCGATGCAAGTGTTTCCCAAAACCATAGTTCGAACTATCGAGGTAACTACGTTGGTAACTTACATAGTCTGAATCATCGTTAAGTGACACAGATGTTTTCCAAAACCATAGTTCGACCGGACATTTGCAAACACTGTTGTTAAGTTATGTAGTTGTGTACAGCTGTCGACCCTAGGTTAAACACCAGATACTTCCTATCTATGACATCACTGATGTCAGTTAATTGGTGCTCATTAGGCATTATAAATGTATTCCCATAGTCTACCTAGTTGATATTTGACATTGTTAACCACCACACAGCTCTACTTATAATTGCCTTCAACAAAAAAGTCCATGATTAATAGGCCCACTTGCAGAAACAAGCATGTGAGTTGAATTCACACACCTACAAACAAAAAAACAAGTCAGTTCACAGCTCAGTGAGTTGATAATGTGTAGACTACTATGTATATATATATATGAATGTTTTTGTGTTGTAGGGAAGGAATATGGTGTACGTTTTACACAGAAAAAGAGGTAATTATAGAGACTGAAGAATGAATTCAGACCGGATATAAACTCATTACCTCCAAAGTGCAGGCTTCGGGTGGGAGAATTAGTGTTAGCCTTCTGAGCCGAGGACAAATGTGTGTTTATTTTGGAAATACAACAATAAATAACTGTTAAACATAAGTATGAACAGGCCTATACAAGTTAATTGGATACAGACAGCCATGTTCATCATGCCTGGCATTGAGGTATCCCAAGTCTCAGTGACTTGCCGCTCAATAAAACATGCAGGTGTGCCAGTCCACGTAACCTGACATTAACATAAACCACTTAAGTTCCAACTACTTAGTATGTACAATTTTACATACAAACTTACATAGTACTCTGTTGATCTAACAGTTTTGGGAAACAGTCGAACTTCAGATGTTAGTTAGTTTAAACCACCATGGTACGATGCATGCTAACCTCGGTCGTTGTACGTGAAACGCACCCCAGTTCTACTCAGATTCATGGTAAGCAATATCTGATTCTCATTCAGTCAAACTGTAAAAGTGAAGTGCAGGTGTACAAAACAATGTATTTGTCTGATATAACAGTAAAAACAATTATGAAATGTAGGCTTATTGTGGTCCTTCCAAAATATTTATCTGTGAAAATTAAAAAGTATTTGTGATGGTGTTAATATTACGAAATGTTTGGCAAGTCAACTAACTATTTCAGATTGATTAAATGGCCAATAATGGTTGTTTTGCTCAACATATTTTAAAGATGTTTATTTTCAATTTTGTAAAAGTAACTTACCTCTGAGTGTATATGCATTTATGAATGTGTGTATGTTTATATCAAGCATATATATTTTTTCATTCTAGGCTATTGCAATGAACAAAACCTGTGTAACATTAGGTGCTCAGGAGAACAAATATATTTAAAGAAACGTGGAGAGAGACTGAGACCATGCAATGTGTATATTAATATATTACATATATATATACATATACAGTATTAATGGTAGTCTTCACAATGCAGTATGCAAATCCTGTATGCTAATATGTTTTTATCCTGATATGTGTATGAGTCAATCTGTTTACTTCTGATCCCCACCCTGTATCTGTTTGGGGGTGATCCAAATGAAAAGCCTTCTGCTCCTTCACTCACTGAGGAATATCTGCAGTGAGAATGGAGCAAACAGTAGGTGGCGCCCTTGTAATGTGTATGTGCTCAGGTACAATGGAAAGCAGCAGAGAGACAGATGTGGTCAGATAAAAATGATACGTTATTCTTTTCCATTGGAAAACTGTACCCCGTTTTATTTGTATAGCTGGATGGAGAAATGTTTCCTTATTTCAGGGTTTCTCAATCCTGCATGTTGTGCGCACCTGCGACTGGTTCTTTTTCTATGTGGTTAAGTCCACTCTATCTCAACCTGAATTTGTATTGGTGTGTTTGATTTTGACTCATTTGAGTGTATGAACTGAAGGCTAATGCTCTTCTCACTATACATGCCCATAAAATGTAATTCCAATAGTTATATTCATCCCTAAGCCAGCACTGTAGAGGAACATGTATTCTACACCAGCAGCCAGTTTAAAGTTTTTAATAAAATATCTGACTCGGTCTGGCAACAAATTCAAGACCTGGCATCAACAAGGGGCTGCACTGGGTTTATTAACATTTTGAACATCGTCACACCATTTATCATCATCATTATAAGTAATTATGCCTCCTCAGTCAATATTGAACAGTCCTTAATGTTGTTATGAATACCTTCCCACGCTCATTAAACCTTGCGTAATGTACGCATGCACTCATACGCCTTAAGTAAACCTTCACTTGTAGAAATCCCAAAACTCACAGCTTTGACAGGATTTCTAAATTATGTTGATGTTTTCGACAACTAAACAAACAACTAACCCATACTCCCCAATCTCTTCCCATCTTCACATTCTTACACATTTAGTGTCGAAACGGAATGAAAGACGATGAAGGTACAAAACCACTGCCTGCCAATTCATCAAAATAGTCGACTAATAATGGCACCATGTAGACAGCTTGAGGTGCTTATTGGCACCCATCATACTAATTACGCCGCCTCTCTGTGAGATGTGTGTTCATTTTGTGGGCTTGACTCCCGGCGCATAGAAAGGTTAAAAAAAGAATGGAAGCCAAGCCTGAGTTTCTGTGGGTTGGAAAGGGGAGTGATAACCTGTTGGTTTGGGCCGCGAGCTGTGGGGTTGATGTGAGCGTCACACTCACCAGCTCTGCTATGCCGCGCATGTGGCCTGGGTGACTCATCAATAAAGGTGTGCTTTAGTCTCTACTGTGCACTGTGCCGTCCGGTGCGGGAAACCTCTTCAAGCAGAACAACAAGTACATCTCTTTTAAGGTACGACTGTCTTTATTTTCTAACAACACAGCATGCATCAAGAGGTAGGGAAACATTTCCACAATCTGAATGCTCTGAAATTATTGGTTGCTGATGTGTATTTGCCAATAAACTGATCTATTTGAAAAAATATTATCTTTTTTAAATGTATTACAATAAAGTGTTTTCTCTGCAGCTCTTGAGGGACAACAGTTCTACAGCAAAAGCCGGTGCTGTGAATAGCAACAGTGCATCCTAGTGTTGCACAAATGTATGTCAGGGCCCATGCTTGCATGTGCCACTGATTCCAAATCAGGTCTTTCAACCTGAGTCTACTCTTAAAATGAAAACCTAAACAAGTAAGCTGATTGGAGATCCGCCTTGCCACTCAGGACCCTCTGACCGTCACACCCCAGAGTTGCATCTGTTTTTAATTTCTCAATTTCCCCTTGTATATGAGTCACAAAAGCTAGCTTGCCCCAAACCAAGAAAAAATGCACCCATTTTTTTTTTCCTGCTGAGTCTGTGTGATTTTGGCATGCATGGCTTCTCACTCACACACAAAATGAAAATCTACATGATATATTGAATGTCTGTCTGTCATATTTTAATGTAATCCCAAAATGTAGCCTAGATTCTGTATTATTTAAACATTGATAGACAGGTGTCAACATGTCCCACTTAGTTGATGAGGCTAGAATATTAGGTGCTTTATGACTCAAAGGTTCCCTTAATCCCACGACATACAGGCCTCTTGTATGTTTTAGATATTTACAGGGACACACAGAGTAAATATAGTAAGGAGACCATAGAATACCCCATCTTAAGAAAGGTCAAATAAAAGATGAATTCGATTACACATTAGGAAACATTAGTGAAGGCTTGTATTTTATTACCAGTGTCCTTGAATGAGCACACAACAAATCTCTGTGGTCTTTATCCACAAGATGTCGCTCTATTCACGTAATTGGGAAATAAGACGGCAAGGATGTTGGAATTCATTGTGGGAAAGGTAGGGCAAAACTAAAATATCTCATAAGCAACAAATAAATCCTAGGTTTGTTTGTTTGTTTTTTCAAATAGAAATAATGGGAATAATAAAAAAAATGTTTAAGATGACTAATGTAGCGGATGTGACTATGAAGTGTAATTTTGGATATTTGAGGTTTGACACTGATTAAAGGAAAAAAGCGGGTTGTTTTCAATGAGACTGAATATTGCAATCTTTCGGTTAGGAACAATCTTTGCAATCTTTGGAACGGGTAGGGGCCCTGACCTGATGCGACTCCTGCAGAGTAACTTCCTCACTGAAAATGTTTCCAGAACAGTCAGCAACACGGACAGATATATTTACAGAATTGTAGAAAAAGCTTTTAAAATGGAGAGCGATTATCGCCGAATTTACAAAAAGGCAATACCTTCGTTTTCTGGATCTTTGACCCCATTTTATAGACTGAGGAAACTGATACCAGTGGCGCTGAGTAGTTCGATATATTCCCAGGCCTATTAAAGTAGAATTGTGTGAACGCCCTTTAATGACACCACGCATAAGGGATTAAATGACTTTATGTCACGCGTAATCATTTCTTGAATTATCAATATATTCTGGTAATAAAAGAGCAATTTTAGCCTCTTCAAATTACATATGCAGCACGGTGTATCAAAGATAAAACAAGCCACAGACATATGTTGTCCACCACAGATACTCGCCGGGGCATATAAAATGCTCATTATCCTGTTGAAATTGCCGGTGCAAAGTATTCTGAGGCAAAACAAGATAATGATTGATCGAGACTAGACAAACACCCGTTTCAAAATGGAAACAAGTTACAGTTGAGTGCAGTTTTTACACCGAGGAGAGAGTAAACAAATAGATTAGCCCTCCTTGGCTGCGAAAATGTAGGTTTGTTTGTAAGGAGAAGGCAACCAATCAGTCAATTTTCCTGCACTTTGGAGCTATGTAAACCTTAGATCTACGACTTCCATTTACATATAAACTCGACTACCGACGGTGATGTTTTCAGGATTTTGTTCAGTTACGTGCTTACAGTGCCCAGAGCCTCACTCATATTTGGTTGGCATTTTTGGTTCAAAATGATTATGTGCAATGCAAGGAGCTCTCTTAAAACATGTATATTCGTGGACGTGCATAATTTCAAACAAATCGATAATTGAAAGAGGCCTGTACTGTGTTGCGTTATTTTTTATCCGCGTTGTTATAATTTTCTTGTTAGTACGAGTTAAAACACACACAGACAGAAGTGTTTCCTTTGGGTACAGACGTTAGCTCAAAGTCACGGGATGAGACAACTTGAATAATTTGCATTATCCTAACTTACTCAGTATTATGTTACCCTTGTTCAGTGTGTCTTGAACTCTCATACGTAGGCCTAAACATGGCCAATATATGCTTTGAATGGCTTGAAACAAACTGGGGAGTTTATTATCAGGCGGTTTTTAAGGCCTGATCCAATCAAGGTAGGCTGTATGTCATCTACCAAGTGTCTACGGCGGCCCACATTAGGACACACGTATGCCTCCTGTGTAATCATCCATTCTGCACTTTGGTGTGTACTTTGCCCTGTATCCACTGGGTGGCGTAAGGTTTTATATATCTACTGGAGAATTCGCTCCCAACATTATTGCAGACGCACTGTCGCCTTCCATGTAATAAAATCAGGTAAGATATCGAAGGCGCCAGGTGAGCAATAGACAGAGCAATTGAGATAGTTTGCGTCGTGTTTACCCCTATTCTCTAGCGCCACGGTTGTTACTTATTAACCATTCAATATACAAATAAAGATAAGAGCTTGATAAACTCATGACTCTAGGCGCAACAGAGTAGGCAATCAAGTTATTTTACATTCTTTGAGGTTCCCATCGGTCGAAATAAACAGTCAGTCAATAGCCTACTACTCGGCAAGCACAACAACTGACAGTCTCAGACTGTGTCCACAACAGGAATTCCAGGTATGACAGGTCAAAGTGGAAACCGTTCCCTGACGCTGATTTTGATGGAGTTTCGCGACAAGAACATTTCACCCTGTCCTACTCCTTACATATAACTCTTCTCGACAAGAAAAACAGACACGGCTGCCACCATGATCCCTACAATAGTCTGGCACAGAAATGTGTTTGTCCCTCTGAGTAGGATTTGTGCAAGGCCAATGACTCAGTTGGACATCTCGTCACGTCATTGGCGTGGTGAAATTACATATATAAACATTAAGAACTGCAGTTTGGCTTTCCACTAATTCGTGTACAACCTACATTCAAATAGAATATGAATACGTGCAGCTTAAGATAGCGAGAATCTTGACTGGCCTTACGGCGTAGGCCTATGCTTGATATGCCCGCTGACGCTCACCACATATAACAAATTGTCAACTTTCCGAACCTACACTGGCACCACCTAAACACATTTTTTGATTGTGAAAAAAAAAAAACTGAGGAGGACAACCAGCTTACATGACCGCTTGGCTAATATGTTTGCATAGGATCTTAAACTGTAGCACGTGTTACGACCCAAGTAGCTCTTGCACATTCCACAGTATAGACATTGTTCACTGTTGAGAAGCATATAGAGACTGCATTTTAATTTTTTTATTGAAACTTTCAAGAAAACATTGTTGGTGTTGTAAACTAGACAAAAATCGAATACAACATAACCCGATGAGAACTGTAGTAACAAATGAAAACAAACCTTCATACTTAAATGAGATGCGGCACTTTTGCTTTTAGGCTGCAGTATACATCAGGAAAATTAGCATTTTCATTTCAACACACAGACGAAAGTTTTTTTTTTTTTTAATTAAAGAAATTTCTAAATAGTTTCAAGCCATTGGTGCAGTGTGCTGTCACTTTTCATTAGTTTGAACAGTAGCACTTCAACACAGAGATAACAATGAATGGAACGATGGCACATGGTTGTCTGCTAAGGAACAGAACTAACTGTGTGTTTGGGAACAGATAAATCCGTATCTAAGTAGAAGATGAAAAATGAGGGTGGCATAAACAAAGATAATAGTTCACAAACTATTTTACACAGGTATATCAACAATAAATTAAGGACATATTTTCCCCAAAACAAACAACTCCGGTATATTTACACGCAATATCCATATGAAATAATTACATAAATATTTGTATATATCAGTATTTACATTTTAGCCATTGCTACCCTTGCGATTGTTTCAGATTCCCTTTTCCCAATTTGAATTAGTGCTAGACACGGTAAGCGATGTGAGGACAGATGCCTAAGAACTCCCATGCTTTTGACTAATGTCATTACCTCTTTTGTGATTTACCTAGGTAATCATAAGTCATCCGAGGCCTAATATGATTTAAAAAACACACACACTTCCGCCCTAGAACTGTTGATCGAATCCAGATCAATTAATTCAATAGTGCCAATAGCACGTGGGAAAGAAACGTACGTATACCTATTTGTCTCATATTAATTGCAGTGTCTACCCCCTGTGTGCACAGTTGACTTTAATAGTGTAATCTTAATTTGGTCGTCTTAGAGGTACATTAACTGGCAGTCATGAATCATAGGCGGATTTCTGTAGGGCATGCAAAGCGTCCCCCTCTCTACGACAATAACTATAAGATTCAAATAGTTATTTAATTCATATATCAAACACAGCAGTCTTTATAAGATGAAGGGATAATAACTCAACTGATAACCAATTCAGAGTGCATATTAAATAAACTCGCTTTCGTTACCTCCTAAATTTGACATAGAACATAGACAGAACACAGCAGCAACTTAATCGATGTATGTGTGTCACATCCTCTCCAACCGTTCAGTTTCAATACTTGTATGGTATTCAAAAACAGAAAAATCGAAGATACTGATTAATTTAACAAAAGAGCAATATACATAGATGTTTGTTTTTTTTCTTATTTTTGCCAAAGTGCATTTTAAGATCTAATTTTTTTTAAATATGTCCGTGTTGTAAACCCGCATTCGCTGTACTCATCCCCACCAGCGTTCTCATAGCATCCTGGTCCTTTTCATCAACATCAGCTAACAAATACAAGACACTCAAGGGGATACACTTCGAGGCCTGTCTTGTTTTGAGTCAAGTCCGCTGACCAGGCGCTGGATGCTCTGCAATTCGTTGGTGGAATCTTTCTCGGAACAAGTTTTTGGTGACAGTGATACCGATCCAGATGATATGGTCGAGGACCGGCTGGTGACCTCCGAGGTCGAGTCCAGGGTAGCGGACACGGGGCTTGTGGCCATCCCATCTCCTTTCATCTCAACTGCGCTGCTCGCCATCGTGGGCATGGTGGTAGTGAGCAAAGTGCTACTATCCGGGACGCTCATGGACATCGGATAAGGGCTGTACCTGAGCCGGGGACGCACTGCGTTCAGAAACGGGTGGCGATGGACTGACTGAGAGGAGGCTGCGGCAGCGGCTGCCATGTACGTGTATGGGTAGGGGAACAGACCACCGAATGGAGACATTGCAAGGCCCTGAAAACAAACAGATGAGCAGTCAGACACTTTGGTCACAAAAGTATATTGCATAAATGCAAAATCACCATCGTTTCATAGCTTTCTAAACCTGGATGTCATTTGATAATAGTAGCAAACCAGAAGATACTTTTTAAAAACTCAGTAACTAGGTTGGAGAAAGTGGGTTATTAGGGAGGCATGTGCGGCTTTTAATTCTCATTGCAGCATGTGCCAGCGTTGTTCATTAAATTCAGTGCTATCAATGCTTCTTCAAATATAATCTAAGCAATTTAACCATGTAGAACCATGCAAATGCATACCCCCATTAACAGTATGTTTGCACTGAGACTTGAAAGGAAACATCGAATATGTTCTGTATTTAAAAAGCTGGGTGTTCCCCCCTCCCTGTTTTAATACTAGGCCTTTCCCCTTTAAATGCCGAAATAATTAATGTTCTCAAATCTACACACAACTTCCATATTGTTCAAACGCTTCCCTCTCTTAGCACATGGGCCCAACGTGTTGGAAATGTCTGAATGGCGATGCAAAAACAATGAAAGAGGCGGCCTAGTCTAAACACAAAATATATATACCCAATAGTCTATTTTGTTTTGTTTTAAAACAAAACATATTGGACCAATAGCTAACAAGAGTCGGTGCAGTGGACACACTTTAAGATGTCCCCAAAAGGGTGATGTTTAAATTATCCTGCGCAACAGCTGCTTTGTTTTGGTTAAATTCCCCCTCAATAATGAATTGTTATGTGTTCAAGACTATTTTAAAGACTTTTTCTAATTCAGAACACCATAGTCCAACTCATGCACAAGGCCTTGCTTTACTCGTGTGACCCATCATACAATAAGCAACATTATGCGGTTGAATGGTAATGAAGATAAACAGGTTTTTACCTGTGATGCCAAGACATGTTGCTGCAAATGAAAAGGCAGTCCTGGGGCTCCCGTCAGGCTTTGCGAGGGTGACGCCATGCTCGCCGTGTCCATGGTACTCACCCCTCCGGAGGATACAGCTGCCAGTAAGGGGCCCATCCCTGCAGCCATATTCGAAAACGCACCTCCCATATTAAACTGGCTGGGATGAAGGAGGAAAGGGTGGGCACCACCCAAATGATTAAAAAACTGCTGTCCTGCCAGACCCGGTGGAAATCCAAAGTTGTGCAAGTGGCTCTGGTTTAAGTGTGCGACGCTTTCTGTCTGTACAGTCAAGGGTAGGTAGCTGTCTTTGCCGATAGACCTGCTGCACTCGTCCACTTTGCTGTGGTCACGGGTAGGACTTTTGAGGTCTTCTCCGGATCGAGTCGTGCTGGAGATGACGGTGATAGGGCTCTGCCTCGAGTCCGCCTTGCTTTTCTCAGTCCTCGTGGCGCTTTCCCGCGAGCGGCAAGAGGAATCGTTATCCATGAAGTGAGCTTTGGAGGGGCTCGCTTCGTGGTCCTTTGCATCCTCGGTAGTGGTGGAGATTTTACTCGAATCTGGCCCTTCTTTCAAGTGTTCGTCTTTGCTTTCGTCGTCACTATCTTCGTCGCTGTCACAGAAATCTTTGGGAAAAAAGTGCATTTGAATGAATACAACATATTCCTGAGTCCTGATTGACAGCAGTTTCAATGCTTTGTTTCTCCTTCCACATAGATCTAGATAAATAAGTAATAATACATTGCATTGCTAGAGCTGGAAACTCATCATTTATTAATTATATTTGTCAAACATAAACCAACATATTAGGCCTGCCTGTAACTCTTCAGAAGTTATTGTCACTTCACTGAAGATGCGCAGAATAGTTCACCAGTAACCTCCTTCAGTTTTGTTAATATTCAGCCCTACTTCAGATATTAATAATACTGAAATAAGCTTCCACCATTCCACACTTTTTGGATGGTCTTCGGCGGTCACAGCTTGTTGCGCTTAATTTCATCATTAATCTAGTTCTGGCATGCCCTATTTAAGGACCCGTTTATCAGAATTCTTTGCACATGCCATGCGCAATGCACGTACATTTGTATTTCAAATATAGTAGAAAGAAGGCATGTCATTTAATTCACGGCCATTCAACTAAAACTGGTCGATTTTACTGGAATTTATGCTGATCTAACTTGAGTAGTTAATCTACTCCAGCAACAGAAGTCTATAAAAGCTCCAAGCTAAAATCTCTCTTGCCCTGTCGATAGAAAGGCATAGTTACCTTTCAGATTTGGTGGCCCCACGGTCGACACTGCGGGAGAAGAGGCCTGGCGAAAACACTTGAACGGAGCCTGCTCGCCTGAAGAATCGTCTGACGCCCCGTTCTCTTTCTTCTGCTGGTCCTCATAGGAACGCATAGACTGCAGGGCCAGTTGTTTCCTGCTCCGAAGAAAGACAAAAAGTTAGCTAACAGTTTGTGATAAAAACGTTAATAGTTAGTGATCACTGATCGAATTGCATACCGGCAACTCAAAATTGTACTTGAGTGTTTAACAAGTTTAACAACTACTGGCATTTACAATAACATTTACATTTACAACCAGGTTTACATGGGATTTACCCACGTGATGAACATGCTCTAGCATACCTTTTTTCTCGCCTTCCATTGCCAGTGTCACGAAAGCCTTTAGCAAAAGGATTGTGGTCGATTTTCAATTGTGTTATCTGAAAAAAAAAATCATTTTTTTATCAAAATTATCCATTTTAATGTTATAAAAGTAAGAACATGCCATTACAAGACAGTAAAGGGGATGTGTTTACAAATTAATTATCACATTCACAAGTGTGTCTTGAATTGCTGTTTTGCTGAAATTACAAATTTCATTTTAAGAACATATTCTACACCTTTCAGTATTAAGTCATTGCCTAATTTATGTGCTAAATGACTGAAATATCAAATATTATAATGACTCGTTCAAACACACTCAAATTTGTATCACACACACACACACACACACACACACACACACACACACACATAATCGCACGCGCGCACCCCCCCCCCCCCCCCCCCCCCACACACACACACACATACACACACGCACAATCGCGCGCGCACACACACTCCCCGCCCCATTCTTTCTCCACCTCGACTCAAACCCAAACTCATGGAGACATAATTAAAGAGCTCTACACAACAAATGTTCTCTCAATATCCAGTACACATAATACAATTCGCTGTTACCAACTGGTCATTACACTTGCATTTAGGACAACGAGACCACAGGGAACACTTAACGTGAGCAACATTTTCACCAAGTCAGTATCATTTTTAAAAACACTTTTACGTGTTGAATTATGGCTTAACCCCAATCCTTTGAAACAAATTGGTCAGGTTTCTCCTCTATTCTAGTTTAGTCTGTCCCCTCCTCCACACACAGACACAGCAGTACTCAAAAAGTCTGGGTAGTTCGCCAAATATTCGACCCCATGTGATTAAATATAATTAAGATAACCTGTAAGACATACATTCCTGAGATGTCTGTCCACACTGTTACAGTAGATCCGAGAGCCCGTGCATTGCTAACACGGTAAATAGTCCTTACTTGGCCTTTCCTTTAAGCATTACCAAATGCAGTGCATTCAAACCAAAAAGGTAATATATGCATTATGTCGAAGCGCTTTAGACTAACTGGGGACATGTATGCATTTTCTTGCAGGATTGCAGAGGCATTTGTTTATTCATAAGCAATGAGCAAATCTCCTCACACACGCGTTATGTAGAAGGAGGACAACTCCATGAACAATTCAAAACAAACAAACATATGTCTTAACACACCTTGTCATTTTGGTAGGCAGTAACTGCTATGAAGTCAGTTTCGGGGAAAACGTAAGTCCTGAACGTGCTGTACGGAAGTTTCAGAATGTCGTTTGCTCTCACAATGTGAAACCTCGGTTGATACTTGTGCATGGAGTTCAGAATCGTCTGCGACAGGAAACAATGCTGGGTTTTAAAGATAGAAGCAGACACTTTCACTTTACACACACCACACACAACACACTGTCAAGTCACTGCTTGCAAATAAATATTTCAGTGTTACACATTGAGGTCTATTATTTTAAAATCTTTATGCGCATGGGTATGCACATTTATAACATTAAGCCAAAGGTTTCGACAAGTTTATTTAAATAAAATTACATCCAATTTTATGCAGTTCTGAACAAGGTCTTTCTGTCAAAAAATGTTGAGGATGCATTAAGTTGAGGCCTCTAAGGCATAGAATGATGCATTTATTATTAATTATGGACCAACCAATTATACAACCATATGATGTAGTGCCTCGGCAACAGCAGTAATAATAATAATAATAATAATAATTAAAAATGTAGTAGAATTAAACAAACTTAGCTTACACTTACAAATCCATGCTTGTCTGAGATGTTGTTTGTCAGCTTCAGCTTGTGAAAATTGACGACTTTGGACATCCACTGCTCACCAGTGGCCGGACTGTCCGGGTGAATGTACATCCTCTTTGGCATTTCGGGGTCAGCCTTCCCTGCCACCATCCAGCGCGAGTTATGAAATTTATACCTGCAGTCGTCAGCCGCCACAATATCCATTAACAAAATGTACTTCGCTTTCTTGTCCAAACCAGTGCACCTCACTTTAAACGGGGGGAACATCCGCCTGCAAAGAGAAAGTAGAGCCGCTTTAGCCATGAACTTTATGTAACTGACATCAAGTTTCTCCAAATCGTTTTGTGTCTGCAAAAATATATGTGCCGAAATGCGCAATAACGCATATACTTTATAGGAGCTGTAAGCCAATCTGCTTTTGGTGTAGCCTACGATAGCCTACAGTTTCTAACATTAGAGGCCTTGGCCTTTAAGCTGTGTATTATTGTACACTCATTCCTAGATATAATTGTATGGAAGATGCTCATTTTGGAACGGTTATAGGCACTGTATATTTCACATACACGTGACCTGAAGGTATACGGATATAAGAACTTTGGCCAATATTTTAATAGCTTTATTTTAAATATAGGCCCGATCTTTGTCACAATAGTGAATAATTATAAGATCCATTATAAGCAAGTTGCCCCTATTCATAAAATTAAAATAAAACGAAACAAACTAACTGTTGAAAAGTAGACTTCACCTTGTCTTGGCTTAGTATTTAACTTTTTTTTTACAATTGTACACAAACAAAAAGTAGGCCTATTTCTTATAATCGTAGTGTTGATAAAACCGCCGTGACCGGTCATAGTTTGGGTTAAGCTGCATTTTATCCCTTGCACAATCTGCACTAATATATCAGACGGTTGTATAAGTATATAATAGATAACATAGTACCTTACTGTCTACGCACGGCTATTTTTAATAACTGTGGCAAAATAATTCTGATATGCAGTGTGTGAGTCAGCGGACGTGCATTTCTAGGACTTAATCAATAAATCGATAATCAGAAGTGCTTTTTTTCAGGCCGGCGCTGTCAACAATAAATTTACCAATACTTTGTAGTCTATTTCTAAAACGGTTATTGCTGTTTTATAATCGCACAAGAACTTTTGTTTACCTTCCTGACTTCGTGATAACCATTTCAGTGCCTCTCTTATGGAAGAGCTCCCAAAGTTCCTTCGCCTCCAAGTGAACTTTCGGATCATCCTCTACCTCTTCCTCAGGCTCCAGCGTTTTGAGAGGCCTCAGATGAGCTGCGGCAGCTTGGTGCCCGAGCGAGGTGAAGTGGAGGCCGTGTTCGGCGGCGCTCATCAACTGGTCCATGATTGGCTTTCCCAGGGCGCCCGGGAGAGACAGCGAGCCATTTGGAGGTAGCGCCAGGGCCGGGAAAAAGGGAGGTTGGTGACCCAACATTGCACTCATGGCAAATTCCGGACCCCGGTGAGGTAAAAACGGATGGTATGCCATACTTGTTCCTTGTATAACTGGATCTCTCATCAGGAAGCTCATTCAAGGCCAGATCAAAGATGTATCGATATTAGAGATAAACGCTATAATTTAGAATAGTTATCAGCCGAAGATTCCGCTTGTTCAAAAGTATTTCTCTCAAATCCAAAGTGGTTTTGGCGCAAATAGGAATCCAGCGATTTTTGAAGATTTGTCTTTACTGGTGTGAACTGAATTCCACTAAAATGTCCTCAGTTGAGTAGAAAAATGATCCATTAATCTTCGGCGGTGTTTGTCTGCAAAGGTTGGCGTGCGTTGATGTGATGTTCTTCACTGAACTGCCTCGTGGACAATTTTCGAATTAAATCGAGAGTTGAGTCACTCTTGCAGTTTGCAGCCACTCTGTTTTCCTCGCAGTTGTTTACAATATCGACATTCCTTTTAAAATGTATTCACTCGCACTGCTTCAGTCCTCCAGCAGACGCGATGTGTTGAAATATTTCGATGGTGCAGAGTAATTCCCCTGTCTTTACTTGTTCAAGGCATACACTCTCACACGCACACACACATTTTGATCCTCTCTCTTTCACGCACACACACATTTCAGTGAAGAAGTATGCGGAGAAAAGAGTCCGTTGACGGCGGAGAGGTGGTAAGGTTCCAGCACCAAGCTATTCCTAGTGCTTCTGTACCCCATAGGCTTCAAACTGTGTGGATGTGTTGCGTGTTACGAGAAGCTGGGCTCTGTTGATTGGCTCTTTGACGCTTTCGGACCAATTGTGTGGCTTCGTAGGCGTGGTTTTAACAGGTCGGGTGGAGGGGACAGACTTCAGACTTATAAAAAGGTGTTTGGAAACTCTAATGCTGCCGCGAAACAGCAGTGCCTCAGTCAATGTTGTGTGAATATGTCAACATCATTAGGACAAGGGAGATCGGTCGGTCTGTGGGACCCTGCGAAGGAAAAATAACCCCAGCCTCGTTTGCGCTGTCCGTAAGAAATTACTGCCTCGTCCGCAAAGCGTCATGACTGGCCCCACATTTTCGGAAATGTATGTTGTTCTAGGATGATAAGCGTCAAAGAACCACAAACACTATCAGATGTGTATATTTAAACGTTACATTTTTTTGTAGATTCCCCATTTCAACATACGGTAACCTATATGGCGATACAACCTCGTTCTGTAGGATATTGTAGCCTGCATCGTAAAGAGGAGTAGCCTGTGTTTGTTTAACGTGTTCTGTGTTGATTGTGTAGTAGGCTACAGTGTTATATTAACTCATATGATATTTATGTAAGTCTTTCTGTAAACGCTTACCATGTGAAACTGACAGGCCACCACACTTAAGTACACAAACACCAGACCAAACCACGTAGCGTGGTCTGCCGTTTACCAAGCACCCTTTAGACCTTCTGTTCTGCGAGGTATTCGATAGCTACGTACCTCTGTCAGTTTTAATAGTAGATCTTGGATATTTCCAGTCGCTATGTTGATGCAGAAATATACTGTAATTTTGATTGGGCCTATTGTGTTATCGGAAGGTGATAAGGAATCATTTTGATAACACCAATCAATCAGATAAACGGCGCCTTTTCACGCATAATTTCTCTCTCTCTCTCTCTCCCGTTCTCTCTCCCTCTCTCTCTCCCTCTCTCTCTGACACACACACACGCACACGCACATTCGCAAACTCCCACCCCTATACACATACACACGCACAAACACGGCATATCTATATAGACCTAGGCTATCATATTGCTAAATTAAATCGACAGCAAATTGATTCATGTCGATTCACGTTGGGGCAAAATATTCCAAAGATCCACAAAACATTAACTAATGTAGACAGTCATACAATGTGAATCAAATGAAAATGGTAGCACTGACCCATGTACTTTGTGACAACAATAGAAGAGACAAATTTTGCAGACTAAGACAGAAGCGGTCGAAGACGCAAAATGCCTGGGCGCCACGGTGGAAATATGGAATCGCAGGTCAGTGATAGGTCTAGATTGTCTGCGTTTTAATGACCCCAGAGCGCACGTCTCAAATTTGCACTGCAGCCAACCAAACAAGGCGGGATTAATTTGCAGGTAAACAACAGAGAGACGTGGCGAGTCATCTAAGTGTACACAGTGGACAAATTCAGCCGCCAATTGCCTCTCTGCAACCGGAGAAGCAACAACCTGTGTCCAAAATGGGTGACACATGTCAAAAATGACTCCCGTCTTGAACTATCATCGAAATAGCTAAATCACCCCGAACTTAGCCTTCCAGGTCCTGTGTTGATCTAACCACGTTTTAGTGTGTACCTATGATGTGTTTTTTCTTCAGTGTATATACTCCCACACATTCTGCTACTGTTGTAGGCCTTTTGCATTATCGAGAGGTGAGACCATTACATATTTTGAGTGATTATATAGGCCATAAGTCAAAGCTCACAGTACACCCTCTTCAATATATTCTGTCATAGGGGGGCACACTTACACGATGCTGTTGCAAAGACACCAAAATTCAAACCACATGGATTCTATGCTCATTTCAGTACCCTGAAGAATAGCATACATGGAGCACAGTTAGACAGTGCTTTGAGAAAGGACCACTGGTGAATACTTGGTGTAAGTGATGAATACAGAAAATAAACCATCTCAGCATTGCAGCATTTAGGAAAGTAGCAGCATATATCTATTTTAGAGGCTGTTCTGTAGTATCATATTAACCCTATTGTTGTCACCGCACATTGATACACATTTTTTTGGGATGTGGACACAAAGTTTGGTCATTTGGTTTCTCCAACAGGAGAAGCACATTCTTTGCATAGGGTCCTTCACTGCCATGTTTATTTTGTCCACATGGCCTCCATTTTGTGTGTTTGTGTGTGTGTGTGTGGGGTCAAGCCTGTGCCGATTACATGCTTATTCTTATTTAAACACTCGTCCCCATTAGCCGCACATTTCAATTTAGCAAGAGGTGTCACCAAATAGGAAGCAGTGTTGACACAGCGGTACCCTTTCATTCTCTGTGGCCACTGGGCTTAATTAAGTAAGCAACCCTCGGAGAGCGGTCAATACACTATATAAAGTTTTACAGGGTTAGGGCTCTCAGGGACTCCCAAGTGGCCATAAAAAGTCCCAGGCCCTGTACAGCTGATTGATGAGAAAGTTTGTTTCTGCGTTTATATCTGCACTGATCATGAATATCAGAACGAAGGGAAAAAAAGGTCTGTCTGGTCAAGAGGGCTCCTAAATGTAAACGCTGGATTACACAGGGGGGGGGGGGGGGGGGAGGGGTTACATGCTCGGGCTCCACGGGAAGTGTTTACATGAAAGGGTGTTCTCTGTACAAAAGGTGGGAATTTACTAGTGATTGGGAGGTATAGTATCTATTATTGGTTTGAGGGTATACCAGTGTTCTGCGGGTGTGATAAGAAGATAGTTTGGAAATACCAACCCACTCACCCAAAGACATAAATGTGTGCCATTACAAAGCAAAACAGTACCATATCATATCAGGAACTATGGATAGTTGTATATGAATTAGATGACACACGGGTATGCGGACTGAGGAACAATTCAATTAGACAGATCGGACAGATTTGACGGATCATGTGCTGTTATGTGTCACCGCCTCTGTGAATAACAGTATCTTTATATTCCTGTGCTGTTGATGGGATTTCTGTGGATCTACAAATGAAAACATTCTCTTGCATGGCTATCCATAGATTGAAATGCACACAGTGCTGCACCGCTCTGTGATGGATAAGAGTTTAGATAAGTGTGAGACAGGGCTTACTTGGAATGGGAGGCATAGTGGATCAATATCCGTGGGGGGAGTCGGTGAATTATGGTATTTGGGAAAAGATAAAGGCATGTATAGAAGAGAACACGTGTAAGCACCCCCCATTGACGTATGTGCCATCCTCTTGTTCGAAAGACATTGTAATGATGGATGCTTTGCGAGTGCTTAGTGCTGCCCATTCCCTGGATTTAAGGTATATCAATAATTGGAGGTTGATTGATGGGGATCCCCGGGTTCAGTGGAGACTCCGCGGTGGATGGGCCTTGATGCAATCCTTCCCCATTTCTGCAGACCTGCAGACCGGCCCACGAACGTGATTAACTCCTACCTGTCAATGATTTCAGCCTGTCATTCATTTCATGCAAGTCAACCTGGGCCAACATAAATTCTTCCAATAACCTGTTACAGGTATTGATGAAAACTATTTTAGTTAATTAGGGGATGTGTTTATTGACTGTGTTTGAAAATGGTACATTGACTTCGGAGAGACACACTGCAGGAGATGGACACAGACCTACCTCCTTTGGTCCTAACTGATGTAATCCATCAACTGTCCAATACCTCCTCCACTTTGACTTACAACTTGAAAGGGAAAGAGATATCAAGACCATTTGATTTTAAAGGAAAACAAGGAAACATTATCCTTAAAACAAGTGTTTTTGATGATGAAAGACATCAGTCCAGCATATAAGCTCGGTAACTAAGGCATGTGTTGAAAACATATTCGGACATATTTTGCTTTTCACTAAAAACCCTGACACACTGATGCACATCACAGTAATATATAGCATACCATGCTGTAAGGAGATACTTGATGTTTCAGGTTTGCACTCTCTTCTGCATCTGAAAGTGGTACATGCCAACACTTCACACACTTGCTATATGCATATGGCTGGCCGACTGATTCACGGTATCTTCAGAGCATGAGTTATGGATATCTCATATTCCAAAATGTAGAAGGGCATATTTTAGTGTGACAGAAACTTGTATGTGAGCACTTGGGTAATACCCAGTTGATGAATGAATGAATGAATGAATGAATGACATACTGTATGAGAGTTTGTCCTGTATGTGCACTAGCATTGTGTATTGTGAAATTTCCCGGTAACCTTTAACAAACTTCAAACTAAAGTGGTAAAAAAGCACTAAATTGTCAGAATCGCAACAACACTGTAATTCATTACAGACATTGGAAGTCGCAGATCCCTCGGGTAATGCTCTTGAATGGGATAGGAAGGCTGTGGAAACTTGTGGCTACTCTAATACTCATGGTTTTAAATTTGATTAGATTGAGGGCAGAGAATAAAAGAGGATATCTCTGGCCTGGTTAGCCATTGCACCACAGTCTTTTTTTCTTTTTGCTGGACCCGATCGAGTTACGGCGTCTCATGAGCCTGTAAGATTTTTTTTCCACTGCCTTCTTTGACCAAAACACCAGTGCATAGTTTCATAGTGAATCCCTGGCTATGTTTGGACGACCCGTGCTTTGAACACTGAGTGAGTCAAGAGCGAGGCTCATGCCAGCGTATGGGGTCTCCCCATACTTTTGAGCCATTTGCTAAGGTTGAGTTACAGTGTTTTGGTATTTACATGGATACAAACACCTTTGAAATGGAGACTTGCATGGGAGCTGCTTTATGCTGCTCTGCAGCAATAGAAGGTCGGGTCTGTATAACAGAGTTGTGTCCTTGAGTTCGCTGCGAGAGAGAAAACACATTTTGGAAGAGTTTTGAGTGCAGTTCATGTCGATTAATCAAATTAAGCAAGTTGTCCCCTCTCTAGATGCAATGAATGTTTTTTTTTTTTTTTTAAGTTGAAATTTATATTGCATTCCATCTAGTCTGAGTACTACCGCTGTGCCTACCGCTCACCATCTGTACGTACACCGTGTAGGACTGTGTGTGCTGGGACTCCTGTACCCTCAGCTTGCCAACATATGTGCCTCTGGCACCAGGGATGTGGTGGAGGTCACACAGCCGACACGTTCGCTCTGGCACTCGTTTGCCCTCCCCCCAACTCACACACACAACCAGACCTCTGTACAGCTTCAGGTAATGACTTAATGCCACAAACATGTTTATGGTGCCAAGCAGTGCACCTCCCCTCGCCCTCGCCCTCGCCCTCACCCTCTCGCCCTCCACAAAACCTCATTCGTTTGTGAAGAGAAACTCCTGGCTCTCTTGTTCTTGGTCTTGTCTGGGGGCCATATGATCTGACAGGAGGGGTGGGTGAAAGCTGGAGGAAGGGGTCTCCCAGGCTGCTCACGCTGCTCTTTCTCCCATCGCCCCATGTCGCTGTGGTCAGTGTAATCTTACCTGTGCCGACCTTCTAGCATTTTCTTTCTCTGTTTTTTTGTGCATTGAGGGGGATTTGTCTACAGCTCCCCTGGTAGGAATCTGACTGAGGCTCCCTGATCAATTCCAGCTATTCATTAGACCCATGTAGTGTGGAACGGTTAATGAATGTCTGTGGCAACTACTGAAGCTTTGTCAAAGGGAGGCTTCAAAGTGTAACACTGCCAAGCAAGCTACAAGTCCCACAGCAATCTAACTACTAGCCGTTTGCCTCTGATGTTCTGCTAAAGTTCAATTGCAGAATTATCCGTGTTCCTCGTCTTGGCACAAAGCATAGTGTGGAAGTGTGTGTGCATGCTATTATGATACAGGACTGCTGATACATGACTACATATGATTTACATTATTAAAAATGCAGGCTTTAAACAGCCACGTAGGATATTAACGACAGAAAAGTTTATTTTGATTTTTTATCACCAGAAAAGTTTATTTTAATGTCTAAACTCAGGACAAGACAACTGTTGAATATTTACCAATTACACTTGGGGCTAAGAATTCACATGCAAAAGAACAATCACGATGTCCCTTAACAACAGGTGATGGGTTATGCTTACGGAGTGACGCTATCTTCAGAATAAGTGCGACGAGAGAATTCCATCCTCTGCCCATGTTAAAAATTCTGCTGGTTTTGTGTTGCGCGGGGAGACGAAAGGTTCGGTTGACCAGAGCTTCTGATTAACGGGGCGAGAAATATAATCTCGAGAAATGTCTACTTTAAATATTCATGTCCATGTCGCTGTCAAGCCTTTTAAAATAGCGAATGTGGTTTCTGGTCCTTCCAGAGAAATAGTTAAAACTAAAAGAAAATACTGATTCGTGATTCGTTTTTTTTAAATATCGATAAATGATTTTTTTTTTCTCTGTGGGTCACATCGTGCGCTGATTGTTAATCTCCGATTGGTCAGTATTCATAGACACAAAGGCTTAAAGTGCTTCTAAGTGATACATGTTTTACATTTTATGTATGTGAAATAGGTGATTATTTTGGTATGACCTCTATCAAGCTCAGGATGCTCCATATCAAACGTTATAAAACAATTTTACAACGTTAACATTAGTCTGCAGTATAACCCTAAAACAACATGCATCATTCTTACATGTTCTTATGCAAAACTTTTGTACAAATGCATCATTTAGTTGATTTTGCTTTTCAGGATTGCATTAAATGAAATTGATGAAAAGTGTAAAATTGCATATAAAACGCTTTTGGGAAACGCAAGATTCCTTCTAACGTTTTATGAGGCAAGCGATAAATAAAACATGATCACAAATCCGGATGTTTCTGTTCTTAAATGTAGGTGAACAGAATACTATTAATAGAGATATTCAAGAAATATGTGCACTATATCAGTTCAACCCAATGGGGCTGTTTAGTAGAGTCTTATAACAACTAAGACGAGAAATACAAGTTGCTCAAATAGGCCTGAAGGTTATCTGCACTAAAAGAGAAAAACATATTTTGTATTGCACTCATCATACAATTAGAATTACGTATGCAGTATAATACAATCAAGAACGTTTAGTGGAGTTGACCTCGACGCCCCACTTTCTATTAAGTTTCTATTATAATGTATGACTACACTGCATACAAAGTTGACTGTAACAAAGTATACATGTGCTTAAAGGTTCGAATTATATTGAATTGTAACATTGTGATCCTTTGTGCAACTTTTTTAGTTTCGAGAGAAGGTAGTCTAGATGCTTAAGGGATGCTGCTTGAACAGGAAATTCATACTGCATTTAGGTGATTCCAATAGCCTCTTGTATTTTAGATAAAGAGGACATGTACAGTGTAGCCTAAGTATCAGTACTCAACCTTTTTACCATTGAACGTACAATAGGTTTGCGGACGGCCTTACTCTCCTTAACACCGATTGGTCAAACCATTACAACCAACCTCGAAAAACGTTGGTCGCGTAGGCCCATATTGCTACGTATAGGCTACGTGGTTACAACGACTGTAGGCCAAAGCACTTCCGAATACCCCTACCCCACAAAAAAACGAACTAAATAAATAGGACTGAGTCGGGTGCGGTTGAGAATCTAGCTTTCATTTATTGAGGTTCCCACAGCTGTTTTGCATGAGGATGTTTTAGACGTATACCAAAGGGGGGTGTTTGAATGTCGGCTGAACCGCTGGTTGCACTGGTGAGCCTCCAAAAGATGGGAGGATCAGGATCAAGGGCATGAGTTTGCATTGCCATCAAAAGTCCTTCTGAAAAGACAAGAAAATACACATATAGTGTGTTAAGGCCCAAGGCCTATTTTTTGAAAAGCAGAAATGATCCATTGTCCACTTAAACGAATCATTAATGGGTCACCGGTTTATGTCCTCAGACTCCTCATTCTATACGACTTTAGTATCATTAAAATCTTTCATTTTTAACAGTCACTTGATAGTCTGACTATCTTTCCACTAGACTACTTGTCTTTAAATGTTATGTATTTATTCTATGTCGAATAAATGCACCTAGACTTTTTAAGAGGCGGTTAACGATGTTTATGCCAATATTTAAGCGATTTGATATCTTTAAACGTCATTATTCTGATCCATCGTCCTCTATGTCCAATCTAAATACCGACTTTGACAGAAAACCTTCCGTGTTCCAAGTTTACACCAATTCCGCATGCACACGCGGACATACGCACACACACCATTCAACCAACCAATTAAAATCCGATTAGGAAACATCTTGGTTTTCAGACCAAGGCAGTGAAAAGCCCATAACCTTTCAGCACCAGGGTCAGCCTCTAATAAGATCCATTGCCTATAGGGAAGCCACAGACCTTCACAAATGTCCTTGGCGACCGACTCCAGCCCAGAGACCTTTGACACACATCACAAATTAATTGGTCACTGTATTAGGAATGAGGTGGGGATTCTAGTTAATTAGTGGGGAAATGAATAAGATTCAACATTATATGATTTGTCGCCAGTGCCTGGTTTGTTAGTGGGGATTTGGGGTAGATCAGCTTTTGTGCGCGTTAAATGAGAAGTGAGTAGCGTGGTGTCTATGTACAGTGTCGTTTTGTGAACTGGCGACAGCTCCAATCCATGGGAAAAACTTAAAGGAAACCGCGTTATCACAGGACCTCATTATCTCATGTCTCTTGCCATCTTTTGGGAACAATCCCTAATTAAAAGTGGCATGGACCTACATAGTTTCTCTCTCTCTCTCTCTCTCTCTCTCTCTCTCTTTCTCTCTCTCACACACACACACGCACACAGAGAGAGAGAGAGAGAGAGAAAGAGAGAGGGAGAAAGAGAGAGAATGAACACTATAACGGAAAAATAAGAGGGGCGGTGTCATGGCATCAACACCTTAAGTGTGCAATTAATTGAATGTTCTTGCGAAAGGGGGAGTGGTGTGTATCTGCTCGGGGAATGGAGATGTCATAACACGCGATGACACGTAATTGATGATAGCGTTGCTTCACTGAGTCTTTTCAGGACAGGACAAACAAGGCCAACTTTATACAGTTAAATAATGATACAGAAATGGTCGTGGCCACATGCATTCCTAAAAGTGTGTGTGTGTGGGGGGGGGGGGGGGGGGCTGACAGTTTATGCGTTTTAGAATGCCACCTAACAGCAACTTTATACTAAAATTAGGAAAATATTCTTTATTTTTTTTTCTCAGGTTTGACTTAATAGTGTTGTGCTTTGCCGAAACTATTGTCAGGCATTTTAATGGAGCATACTTTTTTCCTTATATGTTGGATTACTGGAACAGTGAAAGTAGGCAGGCTATATAACAGTACCCAAACAGTAAATCCATCTTTTACAGAAAATGAGACAGTTCACAAGACTGAGCCCAATGTGTATACAACATATAATAACTGGTTATAGATATTCTGTCCAAGTCGATAACAATACAAGTCGAAAGCATATTAGAATCACAATGAGTAACGATAGCAATAGCCTAAATATACCACAAGAATACATTATTTGACTGATTGCGATAAATCTTTGCGTCGAAAATATTTTTGTGTTAAAACAGCTTGAAAGCTTTCACCCGCAGGTGAATTTCGCCAGGGTAGAACGAGAGAAGATTAAGAATATTTACACCTGTCTCCCTCTTCAAACAGGCAGCTCCATAGCCCATGGAGATGACTACTGGAGCCAGGGTGTCTGGGCTCTGCTAGGCACTTCTCGCTAAATCCGGATTAAACATGATAAAATGACTAGAAAACGCGCCAATGCCACTTTCGGTCACTCGGCAAACCACCGTCCAAGCGAAAGCTAAGTGTTTAAGAAAAGCCAAACAGCCAAAGTAGCGCGAAATTATCAAGCGACAACATTGTTCCCCATACTTGCCGGTCCAGTGCTCCGCTCTCATGCGTGCACAACGCGCACTTCGTCGGGCTGGGTACCGTCTCCGCCCCATCGTGTAAACAGGAAAGTGTTTTATGTCATGGCTATGAGATTAAGAGACTCTTGCCTGTGCGGGTCACTGGTCCCAAGACAACTCCCGGCCAGACAGCATAATTTCTCGACAACCCTTTTAAGTTGGAGTGGAAAGTTATATTGTGACAGACTGGCGAATAGCTCTCTACCTGTCCACTCTTGTGAGTCATTAGATAACCCCAATAGCCAAGTCCAACACCAACAGACCGAGAGCCGTTGTTTGATTGCTAATATTAAAACGATAAGGTTATCTGTTGTTCATCGAAATAGAAATGTCAACAAAGATATTGTCGATGCATGTTTGCAGAATTATCTCTGAGTTATTTATTTTTCGCCACAAAGTAGTCTGCTAGACTGGAAGGTTGTCGGTTTCCATGCGATGATAAGGCCAGGCGTACGATAATAATTAACATTCAAATTACATTAACTAATTTAGACAGCTCTAGATTTGGGAGTTGAATTATGTGAAGGTAGGTGTAGCATACGCTAAACATAAACACACACTCTTCGATGTCAGGTTTTAATGGCGTAGTTTAAAAATTCAGATTTCAGTAAGTCATTAAGAAACATCTTAAATAGCCTATATCAAGACTGGTGATACAATTAATTATGCAGTCACATGCAGTATTTAAAAGGCAATTCACTTTTTTGCCTAACTAAATATTCATTGTATCCTACTATGTCGCCCAACAGGTTTTCAGGAAATCTTTCCCTTACAATTATCTACATAAATTAAAAAATTAAAATAACTTTAATTTTGACCGTAGAAATAGCTAAAGGTTTTAGCCTTATGTTATGTACACACACACACACAGTTGCTAATCTGTACAATGAAAGTAATTACGGACGCAATGACAGAAAACTGTATAGCAAACCATATCAAATTTAAGAATAGCCTATTATGATCATATACGTTTTTACCTAGATGGTCCACTATCCTAATATCAACCAGTCGGCATCACTGTTGTGATAGAACGTAGCTTTAAATCAGATTGACACCAAGACGGAAAATAGAAATTGTAGCCAGCAGGCCATCCATGCTATAGAGGCTCTGACATTAACCAACACTGGTATATGACGGTTCGTCTTTGATCTTCTTAGAGCCCCTTAAATGGTGAACATATTGTCGAATATTATGAAGCCTCCCCCTTTCAAATTATTCGACATCAATAGTAGGCCTATAATTGCAACGTCATGTACTATCATAAGCCCCATAAAATGTCGACTGTAAATACATTTGCATCCAGTTTTTGTAAAGGTACTATAGATACTAATATATACTATAACTCTCAGAAAAGTAGTCAAGTAAATGCATCGCTCGCTAATAGGCCTTTCTTTTTAATAATATAAGGATTTTTCAACCCTATTAAGAGACTATTTTAACTATAGGAATCAGTCACATTCTTCACTCTGTTTTGAGTGATAGCTGGGTTGGTTCTCAAATCCTTTAACCTAGCGAAAACAATTAGTGTGATTAGAAGACGTTGTTAGACCACTTAGATCATTACACTGTCAGGTTAATCCTGCGTTTGCAAACACAACACATTTGGTCAATCATCTCTCTCATGTGAGCCTTAACATCCAAATCCCAATGAACATAAGTGTAAGTGGAAATGTATATTTCCATATCAAATCTGTATGAGGTCATGGATTGTTCAGCGAGCAGGCTGTTTAAACTTTAAAGTAAAAATAACTTTTATACCTAAATCTTTGTGATCAAAATATTTTTACTGAAGAAGATTCAGCTGAAGTCTCAATTCATTTGTGGTCAAAACGAGTTTGAATAACTTTTTTCTCAGTACAGGAGATGTAGTAGGCCTCTTGCACTGGCTCTGTATTGTACCACACATCTTCTGTGTTGCTTTTACAATAGCAATGCTCACTTCAAACCTTTTTAATTAGCTTCAAACAGCAGAAGATGATACTGAATCAGAACTGGCTTGTGAGATTTTCATTGTCTATTCTGAGTCCATATTAGTCAGCTTTCCACAGATATGTGCATATGTGATACAGTAAAACACTGTGAATTGCTTGCTTTCATTTGGACATAATCGACCGTACTTGGATTGCGAGGGATTGGCACAGGGACCACCGAGGCGGTTCCGTTTGCTCTGATACAGCTTTGCACACTAACTGGCTCTGACACAATGGAAGGAGTAGAGAACACTGTGGTCCAGGCACTGGATGCTATGTGCTATACCGTTCCCCTGGAATGCCTGGTGGTTCACGGGCTCATTTCCCTTGAACAAGGCAGAGGCACTTTGTGGAGAAGCCATGCATTACATGCTTCAGATGAACACAATCCAGCATGACGCATAATTGGCGATGTGGAGTCCTTCCGATAGCTCCCAGCAATTATGCATTACCAACAGGTTGTGCAGGGAGACAGACTGTGCTATGTTGCCCGTCTTCATCTGTGTGTGATCATCATTTTGCAAGTTGTCATTATTACAATGCTGTGTTAACTATGGTGTTTATTTAAGCTATAAATTACAGTTTGTGTTGATTGCTCCAGTTTGACGGTGCCTGGGCTTGTCTGGTGTAATGTGAAACAGTTAAGAATACACAAGTATTCACAATTGAATTGTACAATCTCTTTGATGTCAATTTTGATGTCAATGTTCTTTTTCGCCCATATTTTTCCATATCCAGTTGGATGTAATTAGATACACTCTGTGTATATGTAATTAAACAATATAGAAATTACTTTTTGTGAATCATTTCCCAGACACATATAATGTTGTTCATTCATTCACTCACTCACTCATTCATTCGGACACACAATCAGTCTGTCAGTCATTCACTCAAGTAAAGGGTTCAAGTTGCCTAAAAGCAATACAGAGCTATGAAGCACTGTGAATATCCTAGTTAAGGCTGTGGCGTCCTATTGAGCCATCCATTGTGACCATTTGTTGCTGCCTTGTTTCTCTAATTGTATGTAAAGTATCCCCTCCATTGTTGCTGAAGGACTCTGTCTTGCTTTTTGCTCTCCCATCTCTCACTCACTCACTCACTCATTCGTTCATTCATTCATTCATTACGTATGTTCACTTATTTTTGGGTGAGGATCCTCTCCGTCTCGGAAATAATCATATTTTGGGACCCACATTATGCCAAGGAGGAAAAGGTCTTGCATATACAACTTGGAAATTATAAAAGGAAGTATTCCATCTAACACAGCCCTCTTAAGAATACAAGCAAGGAGGGTTTGTGCGGCGGGGTGGGGGTATACACAAAGAGAGCACTGATTTCCAAAAGGGGCCAGCTATTGACTGACAATGGCCAGACGCTGTGGCTCAGATAAAAACATTAGGAAGAAAGGGGGGGGGGATCAGTAAATGAGATTTGTTGTCGAATCTGGCGAGGGACATCAATGCTAAATTAATTTCTGCTTGTCGGCTTTAGATGCCATTGTGTACGTGGACTAATCTGGAGAGAATGGTACATCTTATCGAGAAAATGCCTGGGAACCATGAGCCTCACTGTTGAATCTTAAACTTGAACTATTACAGGACAGCCAGTGCTGCTGATAATTCCACCACTAGCACCACCACATCCTACTGGATGCCTGCAGAGAAGTTCAAAACAAGCACAGCCATAAGGCTGTGAGATGCATATACTGCAGTTTGTATGTGGCAAGTGGTCCATCACAAATGCAACTGCAAAACAGCAGTGTGGAGACTATTTAATTTGGAATGTTCCCCTTGCCAGAAATTGTGTTTAAACAGCTGGGCTTGATGGGACAAGTTTGATGTTCATCAACAAGGGCCAATTAACTTTTACTATCAATGCGCACGTTCTTATGATGATACACTTACTTGGCATATTTATACTTATAAGATGATTATCCCGCATAATGTGAGGCAATGTGTGAAGCTGCACTGTAGATATGAATGTTCTTGTACAATTAAGCATTGTAGTCTAAAAATGTAACGTGGTGTAAATGTAAGTACACTACGCTATTTCATCAGGCTGCTGGTTTTATGAGGATTCACTTTTTTGCGGAAAGAGTTTATGTTTTTCAGGATGTATCACAGATAACTTCTTACCGCGGGCTGTATGCTATTTTATAGCTGGAGAACGTCAAGGACATTACTAAAACTGATGCTTGAATCATGACACGGGCGCCTGAGGCTGACTGTAGGCGGTGTTTATAACAGAAAACTGTTACCGGGCAGCGTCGTGAGAACTCGGTGTGTTGGTGCTCAGTTTATGCATATCATCTCGGATGTTTTCACGCTGGGGCATGTTAAGCTAATATTTCCCATACCATCTGATTTTAAATCAGTAAACAATGGATATGATGATTCATTGTGTCGGCTGTAGAGTCGCATACGTGTAGAGTAGACTAGTGTGCATGGTATATAATATTTTCGGCAAAAATAGGTAGTGTGCCTTCGCCAGCCAAGCTTGAACTACTTGGCACACCTTTAAGCGAAAAGCACGTGTGTGAAGGTTACACAGAACCAGTTACGCATAATCATAGATCATTCAGTACAAAACTACATTTATGTTTATTAATGTATTTATTTTAAAGAATATACACCAGTAAATGAGCGTGAAACGAGAGGTGAGTTTTTGGATCTATATAGCCTACAGTATTTGTTGGTTCACTATTCGGTTACATACAGAGACATTGTTAATAGAAACTAGCACAGGCGGATTTCAAGTTTAAAAAGTGGAATAGCTGTGTATTTACGCACTTCATATTCAGGGTTGGTACAGGGAAGGTATGTCTGTGTGCAATGTTGGGGAGGCTACTTTGAAGGCATAGCTTTGCAGGCTAACAATTACTTCATACTGGAAGACGATGAAATACAGCAAAGCTTCCCAAGGGAGAAATATTGTTTGGTTAACTAAAGCTACTTAGAAAACAGTAGTTAAAAATACTGATCAAATTGACAATGTATATGTGATACGAATATAACAAAATATTATTCAGTCAGCAAAAAATGCTACTGAATAGAATGTATCGCAAAAAGCGCCCACTTGGTCACAGGTCACAGGTCACATAAACCAATAGATAAATACATAAATAAAATACCCCACTATTCATAGGAAAGTGCAAGGAATGTCAGCTTTGGGGACAATGTCCATCAGTCAAACCCCTGCCTTCCAGAAACTACAGTCCCAGTATGTGTATTGCACCAAACAGGATTACTCAGTCAGCTAGGTAACTTCCAAAATAGCATGCAACAACTTCTCTGAACATTTGCACATGCACTACACAAAGTTTAAGTGTGTGGTGGTGGCTGTCGGATGAATGCATTGCCTGGGCATGCCTTCACAGTGGTCAGGATGAAAGAAAAAGGGGGTGGGGTTGGTCAAAGGGGGTTCAATTACAGTAGAGAAGCAATGTTCCAAAAAAAAAAATACAAATGAATTCCTTTCTTTTTATGGCCCAAAATTGTTTGTATTTTCAGTAAGTAAAGTTTCAGTTAAAAGAATTTAACTTCTTGAATCACTATCCAAATGTGAATATAGTTGAACTACCAGAAAGCTAGTGTAAAATGTAGCTAAACTACTAGTTTAATGATGTAGTTCACTACTCCCTAACACTGTGTCTTTGGTAGGGGGGCTACATGAAACACATGGTCAGTGTGACCAGAAATATTATCCAGACATGATTCCCGGGGCCTGTCCCTTTGGGTGAAGAGGAGGGCGGAGAGTTATGGACATGTACGTTCGCCATTTGTTGAGCCCATCTGCATGTCCACTGTTGGACATGCGGCATGAAATATTCAGGGTCCAGTGGAAACTGATCTGATCATTTGGAGCATTTTTTTTCCTCCCCCCTGCTCTGGTCATCTCTCTATGGATTTGTCCCCGAGCTGCCAGAAAAGGTGAAATATTGACTCTCTTTGGGTGATCAAGTGTAGAGTCATGCTCACAGGCCAATCTGTCTGACTGAGCATCGGGGAGGGCCATATCCCTCACCCCTCAACCACAACAAACTGTTTAATTTAAAAAATAAATGAAATAGGATGACAGTAATAAGAATAATAATGATAACAACAACAACCATACCAACAACAATAACAATAATAATAATGAGAAGTAGTAGTAATAGCAGTAATAGCAGAAGTAGTAGTAGTTGTAGTAGTAGTATCTTTAGATAGTTTCCAATGTAATAGACCTGTCAACTAGATATTGTGTTTTTCTTTTGATGTAAAATTCAATACAAGAGATCATGCATGTTGAGTATGGATTGGCTGTGGATTGCCTAAATCATTGAAATGTAAGAAAGTCAGGATTTAGTTTAAGCTTTGAATGTTATATTTCTATATTGAATGTTTCTATTTAATCTGATCTATTATGTTACAATCTGTATGTTTTCGAAGAGTAGAATTTTATTACTGTAAATGTGTTTTGCGACAATTGTTAACACCATTTTATTTCTCCCTCTTCAAAACAGTGACCATATGGATAGTAAATGAGTAAATGAGCACAAACTCACACACACACACACACACACACACACACACACACACACACACACACACACACACACACACACACACACACACTCACACTCACACTCACATACACACACACACACTAACTCTCTCTCTGTCTCTCACCCAACATTTCCATAAATCTTCTCAGGCACCAATAACATATGAGCCTTTCATCAAAGGGCAAGGACTTATTTCAGCCAAGTTTAAAAAACACTCAGAAATATGACAAAACTCCTACGCCCACACATTCACTTACACCCCCCCACACACACACACACTCCCCAACACACCCAGCGCACACACCTCCACACTTTGACACACGCACACACACCCATACACACACACACACACACACACACACACACATACGCACACACACACACACACACGCGTACAATCAGAAATCACCCAAACGCCATTGTCCACCTACCCACAGTGCAGTGGTAGTTACGTGCTCTCCTAAATGTCTGTGGCTCTCGGCCTGGCTGCCCCAGCACACTCGCTAAACCAGAAACAATCTGAGGAAACTGGAAACAATCATAGGCAGGCTCCAGCGAGTAACGAAGAAGGGGAAAAAAACAGACAGAAAGAAAGAGAGAAAGAAAGAAAGAGAGAGAGAGAGAGAGAGAGAGAGAGAGAGAGAGAGAGCGAGAGGGAGAAAAGACTCGCCAGGGCTGTCTTTCACTTCCACTCGCTGCTGTGGACTGATGAAAGATCAATGGCGGGCCCAGCCTGCCTGCACACCCCTCCTGTGCATGAGGAAACAGGCCAATAAAAAAATAGAGATGGGAAAAGCCTCCCTACTTTTTTTGTGGGACAAAGGGAGATTCAAATGGAGAGGAGGACATGTTTTTTCAAAAGAATGCAGACTCCTTACCCCCCCACCCCCCACCCCACAAACCACCCTACCGCCCCACCGCTCCCCCCTCTGTCTACCCCTGTTCGACCCGACCTACCGTCACAGCAAGGGCTAGGGCATAGGGCTTTACGTAACAGACATATTAAAGATTTCCACGGATGGGAACGGTGCATGCAGAGTGCACGTCTTCTCTGCTCCGCTTGCTCCCAGACTCCCACTCCTCCCCGTCCCGCTCGGGGTATGAAGAGGGTCTAATGGGCCGGGGCACTGCCTCGACGCAAAACATGCGGCGGCAGACAAACAAATCAAGTTAATTCTCGGCCGCTGCCATCGCGGGGCAAAAAAACACACTGAAAAGAGAAATAAATAAATAAAATAAAAAATATGAGGGGCTGGCTCCAGCAGGCCCCAGCCCCAGAGAGGAGGGGTGAGCCAGCTTTCCCAGGGAGGTGCCGGGTTTACGGGTACGAGCAAGGCCCCCACCGTTCCCCTAAGAACCACAGGCAGTGCTGCCCCTTCTGGATGGAATGTGGGGGAGTAGAAAGACAGAAAGAGAGAGAGAGAGAGAGAGAGAGAGAGAGAGGGAGGGGGAGTGGTGGGGAGTACCTCCAAAACAAACCTCAGAAACCTTCACGCGCCAATCATCCTTCACTCTCTGTGTTTAAATCACTGCGGAGGGATTACAAGTGAAAACAAACACGCCATTATGCATGTAAAACACCACGCTTTGTCCATTCCAATTTTAACCCTTCGCTGGCCCCAGTCTGCGGGGAGCCAATTACGCCCGCTGCACACCGTTAGACTAGATCTTCAAAGGCTCTCCACGACTCAGACGCTGTGTTTGTTTTACCAAGTGCCATGCGATAGAAGGGATGATACATTTGTTATTTTTGGGCTGGCCCTTGGCCTCTGCATGGTGCGGCGCGGCGCGGCGCACTTCTGGCACATGATGGTTTCTTTTGAAGCGCGCGTACAGTCCTTCTAAGATGCCAAAACACCCCATGTGATTTCCCCCAAGCCAGGATCCTTTTGCCCAGTCCAGAAACGCTTCAAGCAACGAAGATGTCGACAGTGAGTAGAGCCCTGCCTTACATGTACCAACACCACTCATAACAGACTGAAGGGGGGGGGGGGGGAAGGGGAACAGAAACGCCATGCTGAGAGGAATTTCGACAGAAAACGATCTGCAGTATTTCTATTCCACAGTCAGACATATTTATTTGCCAAGCCTACGGAGAAGCGACTCTAATCTTTAGATTGCATTCCTGTGTGTGCGCAATAAGTTCTTTACGGCAATACGTCAGGGCAAAAGAACAGATTTTGTCAGGTGGAAACTGGGGGTTCGTGAGTTCACATACAGTTCAGGCTGGAGCATTCCGGACAGTCTTTGCATTACCATACAGAATCTCTCTCTCTCTCTCTCTTTCTCTCTCTCTCTCTCTCTCTCTCTCTCTCTCTCTCTCTCTCTCTCTCTATCCCTCTCCCTTACCAGGCTCCTGCTGGTTAAATTTGCTTAGTACTCCCTGCTCAAACAGCAGTGCGTTGATTCCATCATAGAAGCGAATGGGGGAGCTGGTCCACTTGGCTCACTTATTCCATTCTAGGGGTTTTGTGACAGGAGGGAACTGAAATCAAAGTGGACTGAAAGCTCTGAGGAGGAGTGTGTGTGTGTGTGTGTGTGTGTGTGTGTGTGTGTGTGTGTGTGTGTATGTGTGTGTGTGTCTGTGTGTGTGTGTGCGAGCATGTGTGTTTGTGTGCCATCTCACAAATTTGAAAGTACAAATTATTGGATAAATTATTGCTCTGATACAAAAAATGGAATCCTGTTAAGAAAGTGTTTAAACGTAAGCTGAAGAGTAAGCTGAACTCACAATTCCACCCTTTTAGTTCTTCCCAGTTCCTAGTCCACAGCTGTCATCTATAAACATATAGAATGTGAGAAACGTGGTGTGAGTAAACTCTGTGTGATGGGGATCTCTTCTACGCTCTCAATGGTCAGACAGTCGTCCCAGCGCAGCCGTTGACCTGCTGAGGCAACTGGTTGACTGTAATACGAAGTCAGTTTTTAAATTTAAAGTAATCTTTTACTGGTTAGCTAATCATAGTTTTATTGATGGTTAAATACCCACAATGTTATTTTGCATTTAGTTTCGATAGTATACCAGATATTATTTTTCAGAGAATTTTTTTCTATTTTGTTTTTTCTCATAGTTACAATATTTTGCAGCTCTGTGGTCAGTCTCAAATGTACAGTTAATCAGTACAATGAGCATTGTCCCAACACAAAGAGTATTTTTAGGACTAATAAGTTAAGAGTTTTTTTATGAAGGGCTCTGGGATGTTTTTCAAAGAGGTTTTGTTTTTGCTGCTCAGTCGTAGCCATATTTCTGTAGAATGAAACAGAATAAGCTGGCCAGCAGGCATCTCTGGAAAAGATGCTATTGATTTTTGATTATTTAAAACATCTCCACTGACTCTTCAGAAGAATCCGTTGCAAATGACCAGTCTCAAAATACTACACATCCGCTCAGGTAAACCTAATATGAGGCCTGCATTCACTGAACACTAATTGTACGCGCTTTGGGTTTTATGAGGCCGGGGTCTGAATGTAAAACAGCACACCTCTATCTATGCATTCATACCCACACTGCAAGAGCTGGTCGGTTGCCTTCCATGTTTCTAATGAGACCGAATGATTGGAGGCCTGCTAGAATTACATTACTTCTCTTTGGAAAAATGGTTTCATTTTTGTTCAGGTAATTATGAGTAGAATACTTGAGAGGAATTATGGATTTTTCTGTGAAACACACCTTGAAGCATGTTGATATGCTGAACAGGAGAAGTGTTCAGGTTACAACGTGATGAATTGCAAAAAAGCCAGGTTTCAAATGCAGGTGCAAACCGTATCTCATACATGTATACATTTAATTGCAAGGCAAGATGTGGGTTCTCCATGTCAGACAAATATAAACTCGTCACAACAATGTTTAACCAGAACATCTCTTTATGAATGAATACACCAGTTTAAGCATTTCAGGCACACACACACACAGAGAGAGAGAGAGAGAGAGAGAGAGAGAGAGAGAGAGAGAGAGAGAGAGAGAGAAAGGTCACAAGTTCTCAGTGAACAAATGAAGCCAAATGCAGAGCTCCCCAAACATCATCTCCCAACCTCATACAGTATGTCACAGCAAATACTAATATCATAAACTCATGTCATTTGGCGAACATCCCTCAAACGAATCTGCCCAGAGACAGGACTACTCTTCTATTACTTCTGCGTGTCTGAGCTGATAGCTGATAAACCATAACTCTCCCATAACAGTTTGTTCAGTAAGAATCTGCCGTTATTCTTGTGGTCCTCAATCTTTGCCGAACAGAGCTTCAAAATTGGACATCTGTCTGCCAAGCTGAGGTGGCAGAAGTGCTGTATTGTAAACAGATGTGCCCGGGTGAGCGCCTGTGTGATGTGCCTCTTCTCATCACGACTCGCACGCCGACTCTGTGTGATCTGAGGATGAACGTCGAGCCTCATAGATGCAGGCCCACACCCCGTCTCTCAGCTTGGCCACGACACAGGAAATGACCATATGGGGGCGGTTTTTGGTATCATTTATTTATGTAATTAAAAAAATGGTTTCCAGTTTTCCATAAAGCAGGCTCCAAGCTTAAGCAGAAAGGGAGAGAGAAAGAGCGAAAAAGAGGGAGAGAAAGAGAGAGAGAGAGAGAGAGCGAGAGAGAGAGAGAGTTGTACCTCTGTCAGTGTTGACGATGGTTTTCAAATCCATCTCCGAGCCAGTCAATAACTTTCATGGCAAAGGGGGCAGGACTTGGTCGTCATGTAGCCGCTGGAAGTATATCCGTACCGACAGAGAAAAGCAGTGAGGAAAATCAGGAAGGAGTCATTGAAGTGTTAGTTGAAGTTGACTACTGGCGGCCATGACGTTTGCGTGTACTTTGTAAAGAGGAAAACGACTTGACGGAGGCTCTCTATTGCCTTCCTGTCATCGGCAGCGTGCGGTGAAGTGTATTAAATGTTTTAGTTCGTATAATTCGATTAAATGTATGCAGAGGGCTTAGCTGTGGCCGCATTCCAACTCAGCTCCAGCAATTGAACAGGATATGGAAATTGAAATGGAATTTTATTTACTGAATGGGTATTCCTCAGTCCAGTTTTGTTTCTGACTCTGTGCCAGAAATATATAAATAATAAACTGGCAACATCAAAGGGCAGGCCTTGATTGGCTACATATGCACCAATATAATATGATTGCTAGGATTCCCAGTAGTGGCGTGGTTCTGGACAGACATGAAAAAATTATTTGGTTTTATTTATAATTATTTTTGACGAACGAGAAGTCACTGCATATCGGATATCCTTCAAAATAATGAAGTTCCTTTATTTCAGAATTGCTTGTACGCTTGCTTTTATCGTACTGAAGGCCCTAAGCCAAAGCTTCAAACCTGTAGCCTGAAGTCAGTCTGTGTTTTGATGCTCTCTCTGTTTCTTGCTGTCTGTAAGCAATATCTTTAAGTGTCATGCAGTGGACCTGATTCAGCAACCAGGAAGGCTAACAAGGTAAACATGTCAACGACAAAGCAAAAGACTCGGCCCTCTGTGGGAAATGAGCGCTTAATGGTAGACTCGCTGTGCACTAAAGTGGATTGGACAGCGTCTTATTCTTTGTGCAGACTAGACTGCATAATGCTCCTTTTTATACAGATCCCTTTACGTACATGAAATGATTGTTATGTGTATAAGCAGGTTTGCCAGGTCATATGCAAATACCTATGTGTTTGGGTGGCTATGGTAGAATAGTTGAAACTGAAGGTTGTTTTTATGCCCTAATCTGTGCTGACTGAAATGGCTAGCTGATGATTGTACTATACATTTTCAAACAGCAGTGGGCTTGGGAACAGATCTCGCCCAGAACTGGGCCTCGTTCGGACCAGATCTGGGCCTCAACATCAGTGGCTGTCTTGGTTGCCGCTTCCTCATTCTCTTCTCCTCCGTCTGACTTTAGTTGGTCTGCTGTAAATATTCACAGCTGAACATTTTTTAATTGTTTTGTGCTAAAATTCTAAAATTGTGTTTATAATTCAATTTAACTAAAAGAGAATTCAACAAATTTCAGAGATTCTAAACGAGTGTTGAAATAGGTGTGAGGACCTGCCGAGCCCCTTAATTCTGAAGCTGTACTTGTTTTGAGTATTTAGGTTCTTTTGGGTCATCACTATCTCTTCCTGAGACCAGTTTCCATTTCAAGTTTTCCATTTTCCCTTTTGAAATGCCGTTTTCTCCCTTGGAGAGCAAAATGTTACAGAACTCTTATTTTTTCTCTGCTAACAAAACTAAACGCACAGCTCAAAGCTGTTTGGTGAGATTTGGTGAGGTTTTCAGGTTTGGCGACCGTTTTCTAGTTGTGCAGACACACTCTTTCATATGGAAAAAGGGAAAAAAAACGATTCTCTCCTGACGTGGGCCTCAAGAATAATCAAGCCAAACCACTTTCACTTGCCATTCCATTTAGCTAATTACAACAAAGCCAGACGTCGTCATTCCGTATTGAGTTATGCATGAAAATAGGCAAGATAACGATCAAACTGCAGATAACATTCAGGTTTCACTCCTGTTGTTGTTGGTCTGAAAACACTTACCTAACTCAACTCCAGGGCATCATTTAAATAACTCTGCACTGTCATAACTGATTCCATAGGTCTACCTGCAGGTCGCTGTTGGGCAGTTAGGATCTGTGGCTTTTGGTTAGATTGGTTATTTGAACCCATTTACTGTATATGTTTCATGTCATGTCAGTTTTAATGTATTTTTATTGCTGATTTTCTCAGTCTTTCATATACTTGATTTTTCCCTTTGGCTATCTGTTCCTGTATGCAACTAGTTTTGTTTCAGCAGCATTGTTCTCCATTAGTATTCTGCTTCTGGAATGTGTTTCTCTGTGTGTGTGTGTGTTGTGTGTGTGTGTGTGTGTGTGTGTGTGTGTGTGTGTGTGTGTGTGTGTGTGTGTGTGTGTGTGTCTGTGCATAGGTGCTTTTCCAGTGCAGGAACTTGGGGCACTTACCAGTTGGCGCAAATGTTTACAGGAACGACCCCCTAATCAACCCGTTCAGCCTTTCTGAGTCCATTGCGGTGCAGGAACTACGGACCTACAAGTGACCTAGCCTAATGTGACCTAGCCTAATGTTTTGCTCCTCAATTGCGATATCAATTCTGAGCACAACAAAATAATGATATATTTCTCCAGTGGCAGCATGAACATTACACCGTTAAACCAAACATTTTCTAGATAACGTTTGGATTACCTCAAGGTCGAGTCAATCGTTGAATTTTGCTATAACGTCGCTTACACTTGATTAAATGGCTTCACGACAACTGTAATTACTTGATAAATTAATATACCAGCACTGCTATGATTAATTAAAGTCTATACTTCAGCTGATATTTTGCTTCTGTTGGTTCAGTGACTGTAACCTCAACAACCTCCACTGCGTGAGCTATAATTAATTGTGTCACCAAACCTCTGGTAAATGTAGCTGGTTTTAAAAACGGCGCTTGGTTCTTATTTTGCCCCCAAAAACGGCCCTGAAAGAAGCTCTACAGGGACAGTTCCTGCAGTGGAAAACTGCCTAAAGGTGCCCCCCCCAAATGGCCTGTGAGTTCCTGCAGTTGGCCCTTGTATGTGTGTGTGTGTGTGCGTGTGATTACTGGTTCTGGTTTTTTTGCGAGCATGTGTATGTATGAGTATGGGTTAGGTTCTGGTATTTGTGTGTGTGTGTGTGTGTGTGTGTGTGTGTGTGTGTGTGTGTGTTGTCTAAGGTGCTCTGTGTGTGTGTGACTGGCCAGGCCTGGGTCACATCTGTTTGTCATGTTATCACGTTAGCCCTTGCAGGAGCCACTGCTGGCTGGAGAGAGGGCCCACTCAGTGGTGCTTATTTCCTAATTGCATTTGTTCATTAATTCATTTTCCCTCCCACTTCTCCCTCTCTCTCCTTCTCTCTCTTTCTTTCCCTCTATCTATCTATCTTTCTCTAATCTCCCTCCACTTTTCTCTCTCTCACTTTGCTCTTGCTTTCATGCATGCACATATGCACACACACACACACACACACACACACACACACACACACACACACACACACACACACACACACACACACACACACACACACACACATACACACACACACACACACACATACACACACACACACACACACACACACACACACACACACACACACCGTCTAACTTATTTGTGTACAACTCTACTCCACCCCCCCCCCCCCTTCCTTTTACAGTCTTTAGGTAGCACTGCCTGACCTTTCGACAGAGGCCATAGACACAGAGACAACGCATGCTTGCCAACCCCCCTCCTCCTCCCCCCGTCCCCAAGCCACCACCCCACAGACGTACTCCGACATCCCCCTGCCACCCCCACTATGCGTCCGTCTCCTCCCGGAGTTCCTAATGAAGTTAGTGTAATGTCCACCCCAGTGCCTGTCGTAAAACTGATTTGGAGCTAAATGTTTCGCAGCCCACCTCTCTCTAGCTTTGCCAAAAAGGGAAAGCGAGAGAGAGAGAGAGAGAGAGAGAGAGAGAGAGAGAGAGAGAGAACAAAACAAAAACGAAACACAAAAACAGGCAGGCTTACATATAAAAAAAAGTGTGTGGGGGGCCTTGAGTCGCTACGGCAACTGCAGACAATCTAATTGGTATTGACATCCTTGTCTCGGAGGGAAATTGACATCTAAGGGCAAATCATTCTATTTAGTTGCCTGAATACTCTGAAAAGACGGGGTGGGGCGGCGCAGAGCAGTCACACACGGCTCTGTTGCTGCCGTCGTCTGCGTCCCTGCCCGCGTGGCCCGGCACATCGATCGATCCTAATTCAATGGGAGGATGAGGAAGAGAAAAATGAAAATAAAATCAAAAGCACTGTTGGGGCAATGTTAACAAGGGACTACAAACCCCACCCTACCCCACCCCACCCAAGCCAGGGTTTGCTGGGGCGCCACGAGTAATGCATTGGAGCTGCAGTATTGTCAATGCACAGAGCACGGTAATACCTCTTTCACTTAAAGATAAAAAGGTGCCTGTGTCTCAAAGAAATCTGCTGTTCCAGCTAAAAATGGGCGACCTGCTTGCCAAAGGCTTCCATTCTTTTAAAGTGCCCGGTCCTCGGTCCGATCGGGCCGGCCTTTGAGGTTCTGATTGTATTATGCTCACTCCCCTGAGAACTCATCTCATTTTTGTTTGTGTCATTGAATGTGTGTGTGAGTGTGTGTGTGTGTGTGTGTGTGTGTGTGGTGTGTGTCTGTGTGTGTAAAGCATCAGAGAGGGGTGACTGGAGAGATCCTGTCCATCACAGTCGACATCAGACAAGCACACACACACACACACACACACACACACACACACACACACACACGGCACACTCTGCGGTCAAGTGGAGTGGACCCCCTATACTATCTATATCAGCCCGGAGAGTTTTCAAAGGAATGGTGTACTTGAGCTGGGATAGACCTGGGACGAGCCCATGCCATTGTTGGCATCTAATTTCAACCTGACTAGTCTGCACAGTATATTGACCTCCTCCTTAGAGGAATCGGGTCTCCCTGTTTTTGAGTTTGTGTGTGTGTGGCGTTGTAATCATATCCTCCATGTTTGCTGATAGTTTCATTTGAAGGGGTTGTGTTGTGTAGTAATAATAGGTTATAAGTGCTGGACCTAGTGTTGTTGTTTTGTCTTATTTTGTAACATACTTGAATAGCACATACTTTATTTTTCATTTTGCTATTCTCTTCCTAAGGGCGAAATTTAGTTTTGATCTTTGTATCCCATTTTTTGTTGTGATGGCCTTCAGTGTCTTTAAGTTGAATCAGGAAGTTGGGCCCTTAGGGGCAGGACAGTGGACTGTGATCTGACTGTCTTGGCTCCTATTAGACTCTATGGTCTTACAACCTCAGGTAGATAACTCTCACTAGCACACAGTGATTTACACCAGACAGACTGTGGGACCAGTGTCTCCTGTTTAGGGAGGGGCGAGTGTTTGTGTTTGTGTATGTGTGTGTGTGTGTGTGCGCTAGTCTCTCTCTCTTTTTCTCTGTCTCTGTATATATATGTATATGTGTGGTGTCTGTTGTGTGTGTGTTATTCTGTGTGTTGGGGGTGGGGGGGGGGGGGGTAAACAGGTTGGCTGGTTTGCTGAAGCTCTTTTACATTGATCGGGGACCCTGATAGTAGACGCCCATAAACGCAGGACGGAGAGCCCAGGGCCGTGTCTGTTGGTGCCTGATGTTATCAGCATGAAGACGGGTAGGGGATGTGGAGACATTCCTGCCGCTATGGGCCCTGGCTAATGACTCAATAAGGGACTCTGTTTGCCTGGCCTGGCCTCCCGGCTCTGCAAATCCAATGAGACGTCTGGGCAGACTGAGGACCTGGAGCAGAATGCCTGTCAGCATACTGGGCTGATTGGAGATCTGTGCATGCACAATATTCAACCCACACACACACACACACACACACACACACACACACACACACACACACACACACACACACACACACACACACACACACACACACACACACACACACACACACACACACACACACACACACACACACACACACACACACACACACACACACACACACTTACTGGTGAAAATCTGTCTTTCATTCAATCTTTTATTCTCTTTTTATTTCAAACAAGCACATACACACACACATGCATACACTTATTGGTGAAAATCACTCTGAAAATCACACACTGTTAGGGTGTTTGTTAACTGGAGTTCAAAACATTCATGAATCCACTCACCTATAAGTATGCACATGTGTATGTGTGTGTGAATATGCGTGGGTGGGTGTGTGCGCATACAACCGTTTTGTGCGGGTGTAAGATTCTGGATGAGTGTGTGTTTGTCGTCAATCTTTGGATCAATCGGATCTCAGTGTTCAAACTCTCAAAGAATTTCCTTCCTCGCTGTAGTCAAACCAATGTGGTTCCAATCCATTAATAACAGCAGACATACTTGACACCGCATGGCCTGCAGAGCTGCAGCGATCCGTCGACTCTCTGTGCTTTGTCTGTATATAGGACACTACCTAACTGCATTAAATACCACGTGTGTATTTTTAGGCCTGTGGCATCATTAACAAACTACCAGATAAACCACAACAGAATAAATAGTAGTGCATGTCTTGGCCCAGATGACATTGCTGCACAGTAGGGTGCATGTAAAATTAGACAGGCCTCACTAAGGGCTGTAAAAGGCCTGGCGAGTGAGGGAAATAGAGAGAGAGAGAGCGAGAGAGAGAGAGAGGAAGGACAGACATACCAGGGGTAAGGGGGGAGCTGCTCTCTGACATTCTGACATGTCCCAGTATCTCTTAATCAACTCTGTCTCTGTCCCCCCCCCACTCCTGGTTTCTCCTGTTGTGCGTTGGTAGCACATATCTGTGTGGGGGCAAGGCTGCGTTCATCACAGCGGGCATCAGCACCTCTGGCCCACTCCGCAGTATGCCAGCAATTGTTCTCGCCCCGGATTAGTCTTTTGGATCTGGTTACGGACTTCTCTTTCTGCGGAGTCGGCCCGGGCACTGTGGTGTTGGGATGCAGCAACCACTGCCAAAGAGTTGGGTTGGGGCTTGGAATTGGAGTGGGGGGCGTGGGGTGGTTGGAGGGGGTAAGGGGTGGGGTAGGGGGTGGTGATTTATGGGCTTGCTGACGGAGAACAGCAGGTTCAAGTTGGGGTTCGAGTCAAAGGTCCGCGGGCATGGCCCGGCTCAAACACACACAGACACGCCATGGCTACAAAGCATATTTTATTCTTTCGCTGTGTGTGTGAGTGTGTGTGTGTGTGTGAGTGTGTGTGTGTGTGTGTGTGTGAGTGTGTGTGTGTGTGTGTGTGTGTGTGTATGTGTGTGTCTGTCTGTGCATGTGAAATAATAACAGATGTAAACAAAATTTTCATTAACTCATCATAAATAAAGACTGAATCTTTGTATGTAAAATATATTATATACTGTTATTTCAAAGGTGATGTGTTTTCATTTTTAGCCAGCTAACAATTTCTTTTTTAGGGTGAAAATACTTGATTTAATTGAAATAAACAATAGCATGGGCAAATAAAGCTATAAACTATATTTAATTCTATAAATAAATAAATAAATAAATAAAATCTGCAGACCAAATAAACAACCAGAATGTAAATATATAAATATCAGCATCAAACAATGTATGAAATATATTATTTATGCCAGCATTTAAGTAAATACAAAGCTTCTCACAAAAAGTTCTTTCCAAAGAAATCCTTTTCCATTTGTTTCTTGCTAAGTTTGCTACACGTGTTTCTAAAGTCTGCACATACTGCTTCCTGGCAAAGAAACTGGCTTCCAACCCGCTGATTACTGATACATAATACATACACTTCTCTTTAAGCAAAATCCATTGCCTTAGCTTTAAAAGATCCTCCTCCTGGCTCTTTACCCTCCAGAATTGCTCTTAATTTGAGGTGGCTCTGAGGCTTTTAAGCCAATGCACACATCCCAAGCATTAAACAAGTTCCATTACTGCCTCACTTCCTGGTTCGCACTTTGTCTGGTGTTCCTCCAGCTCGCTCAATCCCTCTTTCTCTCTCTCTCTCTCTCTCTCTCTTTTCATTCTCCCTCTCTTTCTCCAGGCCCTTGTCCTCTCTCTGATCATGGTCTGCTGCCAATGGCAACAAACAGCGCGGAAAATTTCAGTGATGCTATCGTGATGAAAAATGACCTCATGGCCGCCGCTGCCTCCGAAACCCGTCCGCTGCTCTTCAGAGTCGAAACATTTGGTTAAAGAGAGTCGGAGGGGAGGAAAATGGGCAGGCGTGAATGAGTCTCCATGAATGAATCAAAAAAAGGAAGCTGCAGTCTTTCTTGATTACGCCATGCTCCAGATGTGTGGTAGAAGTGTAATATATCAGGTGGGATAAACACAGTGTGTCTGGACCTCTTTCGCCTCGTGAATATATATATTCCACTTCAAGATGCAACACTATCACACTCAATACATGATTTCAAAGGAAAGAAAAATCATCATATCCAAATCGTTTGATTCATTTTAAAAAGCAGAACCCACCATACGTTTTGGCGCTAGAATACTACTAGTAAAACATGGCGATGGTCAGAATGAGGATCTTTAAATGAAGAGGGCACATTTCAATCCTCCAAACCTTCGACAGTTTTGAGTGCATATTATTGTACCCTTAGGAATGACTCCGCAGTGATGCTCCCATGAAATATGATTTCACTATTGCTATTTGGATCCCAAGATGGCCATAGCCAGCTGTCTTCGACCTACTTAGCCATCTGGATGGTATGACCATGCTGGAGATGTTAATGCACTTCATGATGAGGGGAGGATGACACCTTTGACCTTACTAGCCTTTGACCTCAGCAGGCAATATCCAATGGGTTTCTTATAACTAGCATATGCTGGCTTGTTAAGAGAAATTCATAATTGTGACCTCCCCTGTCGATAAACCCCTCTCCCCTCTCGTCTCTCCCATCGGCTCAAATGAAGAGGCAACCAAACTGGATGGGTGCCCAACTCAGCTTTTATTCATCTGGATGCTATTTGAGGTGGTGCTGGAATCTGCACTTGGTTGTACATTTTTAAGAAGACATTAATTGACGGACATGTTTCTAGTTTTCTAAAGCTGTTGTTTCCTGTTGTGAAACAACTACATAAATGCATCCTTATAATATATATATATATAAATATATAAACAGTCTGGGTTCAAAGATACTTCGGACGTTTTTTGTGAGAGGGTCTGGAGAGTGTTGATGATTGGCCTGCCTCTGGTGTTTTTGACAGGGTGATGAGTGGCCTGGTGCGTGGGGCTTTTAGTTCTCCAGCGTTTCCCTCTTTTCCATCCAACTCTCTTGTCGTCACAGAGCCTTCTTTTGTGTTCCCTGCGCCCCCTACCCCACCACCCCACCACCCCACCACCAACCGTTACAGCAGCTTATTTGGAAAAGTGCAGAAAGCAAATGAAGCAATGATTGGACATTTTTTAACCTCCTTTTGCTTCTCAACATCGCCCTTTCAAAATGCCCCCCCACATGTGAATCGCCTCCGGGCAAGGACCTGTAGCTGCCAACCAGTGCGAGGCGGCAGGCCGAGATTCGGTTACATATCGCGGGCGCAGGAGCGCGGGAGTCCAGCAGCGACCTATGTAAGGGGAGCTGGGCGTACGTTCCCTCCGGAGGGGCCTGGGATGCGGGACATGGTCCAGACTGGTACTGTGGGTGAGCTGCCACTCCTCAGTCCGCTAGAATCTCTCTCTCCCTCTCTCTCTCTCTCTGGCACACACACACACACGCACACATACACACAGTGCATGTCCGAACAATGGTGGCCTCCATGTCAGGGATCCTCCACACATGCCTTGGATTGTAGTTACAGTATTTAGAGAGGGTAGGGGTATGGTCCTCCCCTAACATGCACACATGTACACATGCACTCACACACACACACACACACACACACACACATGAACTCACACACACACACACACACACACACACACACACACACACACACACACACACACACACACACACACACACCACACACACACACACACAGACACACACACACACACACACAAACACACTTCCCTGGTGCTGCATTCTATGTGTCAGGAGATGGATCGAGTCGGGGCTTACTGCCTCCCTGCGCCCTATCAATAGCAGCCTATGGGCAATGACAGATCACTTTCCCCGGCCTGAGATTTAATTAGAAACCCCCGTGCACGCCACCTTTGACCCTGGGGCCTGTTTGGCACTAATCACGGCAGGAATCTCAAGTGTATCCACTTCTGCAGGAGGCTGGGGGAAACATGTGCCACTGAAACATTTATTTTCTTACACGCAAGCAGTGGTGGTCCGGAGGAGTATATACAGTAGAAGTCCATGACCATTTTTCATGAGCTTATGCTGGTTGCGGCGTCAACGAGGAAGGGGAACAGTTGGATGAACACACGGCTGTTGCTACTGCAACAAAATAATTTTCATCTGTTTATTTTGGAATAGCTGTATCAAGTCTGTTTCGGAACGCAGTGAAATTCTGCAACGCCCCATCGGCTGCTTGGTCCATTCATGCACGTTTGTGTAAGGACCTGAGGGACATTAAGGTCAATGCAGAAACGCCTGGGGGTGCTTTTCCTCTGCCGGAGCGAGCCTAGATGCTTCCTTCAGTCATCTGCCGGAGCACACTGACCACTGACCTCGTGGCCTTGGGACCTCACCTTTGACCTCTGATGTTGACCTCTTCACCGGGCCTCCTGTTTCCAACCCCCACCCCCCACTTTGGTCGCCATTGACTACCTGCCAGGCACCTGCTTAGAGAAATGAAACGAAGGGGGAATGTTTCCCCCGGGAGCCCTTTTGGCCCCTCAAACAACAGGCCCAGCTAGGCAGTCCCCCCCCCCCCCCAAGCCTCACTCCCTCCGCCTACAACCTCCCTCTGATTCTCAATGGGCCTTGAGTGGGCCTGGTAAACCAATCTCCCTAATTATCTATTGAAAGAACATTCTTTTTCCTTTCACAGTCATTACCGCTGATTTCAATTGCTGAAAAGTAACGTGGAGGGCCAGGGAAAGGGGAGGGACCGGGGGAGAAGAAACACTCAAAAGATAGTGTTTCTGAGTTTGACCAAGGTTAATTGTCGGGGAGGGGGGGGGGGGTGGTAGTGGTGGTAGTGGTGGTGTAAGGGTGGGTTTAAGGGGGAAGACCATGAAGGTGAGGGGGTCGGGGTTGGAGGCCGGGGTGGGAGGGGGGGGGTGCCGGGGGGGTTGTTTGGGGAGCAGATGTCAAATATAAATCTGAATGAAGGTGAACTAAGCGGGGATTGAACAGAAATTAAAAAGGAATCGAGGCTTCTGGAGGAGCTGTTGGAGCCAGTGGAGGCTCGGGGGGCGTGCAGTGGTGGTAGTGGTGGTGGCTGTGGAAGAGAGAGTCATAAAGACATATTTTACATCTGTTTCCTCTCACCTGGCGTCAGTGAGGATGTGTGAAGAATGGAGAGATAGTGGGAAGAAAGTGGAAGACACACATAAAACTCTCACCCACAAGAGATTTCATATCACTGCCAGATTGACTGCTGCTGTAACTTTGTTTTGCCTCTTAAAAACCACTCCACACACGGTACACTTTTTCAGTTTAAACATAACCCCAGAACTAAAAGCACCATTACCCGCAAACTAAATCCTTCTTGATACCTTAGTTGATGTTCTAGAACTGTTGAAAAAACATCTCCCTCAGCTTACAACTGTGTATCTGTCTGCCATTTTCACATACCCAACCATGAAAGGGTACCCTTTTATAATCAACAGCACACACACACACACACACACACACACACACACACATACACAAAAGAGCTCTTCCAAGAACTGGACCCTTCGGACTGAAAGCTCCTGGACGGCGTGTCCGTGTTTGGTGGCAGGGACTCGGAGAGGTTCATGGAGACGGGGCCTCTCTCAGTGGCTCCTTTCGTGGCTGTAGAGTGGAGGAGATAGCGGCTGAGAGGAAGCTCTTAGGCCCTTCTCGGGGGCACTTAGGGCCCTGCTGTGAGCACAAGAGCTGCACTCGCATCATCAAGTGTCTGTGTGTGTGTGTGTGTGTGGAGGGGTGCAGATAAACCAGGAAGGGCGCATCCTTTGAATCCAAAATAGGACGGAGATAAAAAAAAAAAACACAACAATGTTGGAACACTGGGTTGGAGCTCTTGCACTCGGATGAAGTAATAGGAGCATTTTCTCACTTTTCTGTGGTCCTTGTGTATAAGTTTTCTGGGTGTGTTTTGTGTGTGTGTGTGTGTGTGTGTGTGTGTGTGTCATGGTATGTGCGTGTCAGTCACAAAGTCAGAGCATGTATGGAAATGCCTTATAACTAGTCCTCGTAAAGCTCTTTATCTCATTTCTTTCTTCTTCCCCTTCTTTTCATTCCTGGAATTTGCTGAAATTTCACTATGCTCACTACTGGCTCGAGCCTTTGAACTCCCCCCCCCCCCCCCCCCACACACACACACAAATACACACATACACACATACACACATACACACACACACACACACACTACTTATATCCTCTCTGGTCTCCCTGCCAAGTCCAAAGCCCCTTTAAATCTTCCAGCACTCGCGCTTTCTTCGCTCGGCTCTTCCCACAACCTGTCTGCCTGCTCCTGAGCTGGCGATCGGGTTCCAGCTTCCCAGGGAAACGGCTAAAAGTATCGCTGAAAACCTGCCCTTTCACCAGATTGCGCCGGCCAGAGGCTCAATAAAAACTGCTGTTTCGGAGCGTAATCCGAACCACAATTGAGCGAATTTGCTGGGATTTGTAAATGTGTGCCGTGTTTGCGGTCGGGCTCGGTCAGACGTGAGCAGAGGTGCCACGCCACTGAACGCTGCTGTTGGCTCTTTGCCAGGATGTGGCGGAGGGTAACAACAAGAACAGCCGACAGCAGCAAGTTCCGGTTGTTTTTCACTCCCTTGTGCTGAGAGCTTGGACACCCTTCTTGAGCGTGAAGGCTGTCAACAAAGATGATCCATCTCCTCAGTCCCTTCCTGGGCCCACAGACTTCAGGGTCTGTCCTTTGAGCCCTCCCATTAACCAGCTTCCTGTCAGAATGAGACACGCTGCCCCTGACAACAGGAAGCAGAGGCCACAACCAGAAGGCTACCCTTAGGCTAACCACCCAACTCCTTCTCTGCCTGGCTGGTTAGGTCTTGTTCCCCCAAACCCTTTACCACCAAGGTCTTTTCACTTGCTGAGGGGAGTACGATTCTGCATAGTGTAGGACAATTGTGCTCCATGCTCAATCTCCCTCTCAACACACACACACACACACACTCACTCACACACTCACCCACCAGCACCCTTTCTTCACTCGTTGAGGGGAATAGGATTCTGTGGGCTGTGGAATGTTCAGAGCTGTGTAATGACTGAGGCGAGGCAAACTGCTGGTGCTCTGGCCTCTGGTATCTCCCTCCCTCCACCCTCCACCCACCCTCCAACCTCCACCCACCCCCACCACCACCCCAGACCTGCCAGTTTCCCTTCACAGGCAGTGCCTTCCTCTCCAGCTCTCCAGTCAGCTGGCTGCAGACAGCGGCTCCGTTGCCACAGTATTCATCATGAGGAGCAGGCCCATGCCAGGGAGAGGTGGATAGAGAGAGAGATAGGAAGAGAGAGAGAGAGGGGGGGGGTTACTGAAAGACAGAGAGAGAGATAGTGAGAAAGAAAGAGAGGGAGAGAGAGATGGGGAAAGGCGGTCGATGGACTGAAAGAAAAGGAGGAGACAGAGTGGAAGAGAGAGGGAGAGGAGGGAGATGGACTGAAAGAGAGAGAAGAGAGTTCAAGGATGGATTGACAGAGATGGGGATAGGGTGTGGTTTGGAAAAAAAGGATGGGTGTGGTTTGCAAACACCTCGTCTAGATCATGTACACTTGGCATAGTGCAGCTAGACACATGGAGTCAGTCGACTTCTAGATATACAAAATACTGAAGCCATATATTATGTAAATGGAGTTTATATGACTGTCAGAATGCCTCGGCTACTTTGAAGTTTGTGGGGCAGGATGCTAATCCTTTAAAATACAGACAGATGTATACAAGGTCATTAAACACATAGGTCTACCTCTTAAGTATAAATACCAACCATAGAAATAGATCAAAAATAGATTGTATCAACATATACAGAAAACTCAGCCTCGTCGAAAGTTAATACAAATTCTGCTTTCCTTTACTGATATGCAATGAATTTAGCAGTATAAATATGGTTCCCCTTTAAGCAAAACAACATGAAAATGATTTCTTTAAATACGACTCACTACAACAGTTATCAGCTTAGTAACCTAATTGAATCTGTATCTCAACTTCACTGTCTGACCAACTGTGTGGGGGGGGGGGGGGGGAGTTAGGTGTGCTCAAGGTCTGGGTTGTAGCTTGAGTGATGACACCAGGCCGTACCCCCACCTCACACCAACCCTTGTCCCCCCCACCCCAATCCCCCATGCCCCCTCCTCCCTTACCCCCCCTCCCCAAACACCCTACACATCTGCTTCTAATCTCCAACATGAAAAAGCCAACGGTCTAGTCCCTGGGGTGCAGCCGCTGGAAACTGGAGGAGACAAACTCAAACCGCCTCTCAAGTTACCAAAGGCTTCGCCGGTCCCAATCAAACTTGGAGCCCCTGACATATAGGTGGAAGGATTCCTACCGAGCCCTGATTGGAGAGGCAGCCATGTTTCTACTGTTACAGGAACTACTTCAAAATGTTCATTACATCATGCTCATGTCTGGAATCCAATCTGGCGTGGTTACAGGTACTCCCACTTAAGTACCAGAAAGTTACAAGAGCTTTTTTTTTTACTTCCACTATCCAGACCAGGTAACCAGCCAACACTGGTCATGCATCTTGAATGGACTACTTGTTTGTTTTTCGGAAATAAATAGGGAACAGGACATGCACTGGGAACACAATGGATCTGTTTTGACTTGGGAATGTCTGGCAATGGTTGCAATATCTGACGTATTCCCGTTGAGAAGTACTAAAACTTAATGTGATTTTACCCGGTAGACAATTAGCTTGCTACAATTACCGTCCCAAAATAAGGCCACAGTCTTGTGCAAAGTCCAAAGTGAGGTGTTATGAACTTGAGTTAAAGAGTGCATCTGTTTAAACATATTTCACAACACAAAATTAACAACACAGCACAAAATGAAGGCTCATTAGATTAACAAAAAAAAGAATAGTCTGTCATTAATATATCCTATGTGCTTATGTCAGTGTCAGGATAAACTAGCTAAATCTGTTTTAAATTCATTGCTATTATTGTTACATAATTTAGGGGATGTACTACATTTTGAGCTGATGTTTTCCACGACTGTGAGAGAGCTCCAAGCTCAGCGGGAAACAGAATGCCAGAAGCGAATGCTATGTGCAGCATACGCACCAGACTCTTTCCCCCCGCCGAGCATTTATCCCTTGTGTAACGATATTTATTTTGGAGTAATTTAGATCGTTTGCGGAAGAATAACATTGTACTAAAGCGCAAGCTAAGAGGGGTCACAGGGAGAGAAAGAAAGAAAGAAAGAAAGGACGGAGGGAGGGAGGGAGGGAGGAAAGGGGGGACCCAAGGATTGAAGCATGACTGCAATTTGTTTTAACTGGCTGTGGAAATAAGCATTGCGGGCTCTCACTCTGGGCAGTAGTAAATCTGGTCGCGGCCAGGAAACACACTGTCGGTTACTCTCCTCTCCTCTCCCCTCCTCTCTTCTCCTCTCCTTTCTAAGACTTCCTCCTGCTTACACCTCCCAGGGGTGCCTTCTGCTGAGGAAATGGAGCTTTTCTTCCCTTTATTTGACATCCTCGTCATGAACCTCCCGATCTCCCTTCTCCCACCCCCCACCAACCTTCGTGTCTCCCCTCTTGGCGCCCACCACCACCCCACCTTCGGACACCCCCGCATCCAGCCCAGTCAGGCAGGCAACAGCTGGGGGACAAGGACACAACACAGAGACACATTAGGGAAAATAGCTTCCTCTATCCACTACAAACAATAGTTCTGGGAAGTAATGTAATTCAACACGGGGGTCGCCGGCGGTATCTATGGCGACGTGGTGAGGGGCTGTGCGACCTGTGTTTCTTCTGTGCCAAGCATGTGTTTTATGTGTGTGTGTGAATATGTTTGTGTGTGTGTGTGTGTATGTGTGTGTGTGTGTGTGTGTGTGTGTGTGTGTGTGTGTGTGTGAGTCAGCTTCTGTCAGTCAGCTACAGTAAATGACAGATTCAGAAATTGAAAGGCATTTCCCACAACCTCTCATAAAACATCAAAATAAAAGAGAAGGGCCTATAATGATAAAGCCCCAAGGTAAAAGTTGGTTGGCTGAAGAAACTGTGAAACTATGTTTTTACACATGCAGTTCAAGGTCCTTGTCATCTGCACTGTCAGCTATGTCCCCAGTATGATCCTGGGGCCTAACCAACACCCATACCCACACCCACACACAAATCACACACCCATACATGCACACAAATACTCCCTCCCTCCCTCTCTCTCTCTCTCCCTCTGTCTTCCCTCTCTCTATCCCACACACACTCTACTTCTCTCTCTCTCTGTCTGTCTTCTGTTGGTCTCTCTCTCTCTTTCACACACACACACACACACACACACACACACACACACACACACACACACACACACACACACACACACACACACACACACACACACACACACACACACACACACACACACACACACACACACACACACACACACACACACACACACACACACACACACACACACACACACATTCTCTCTCTCTCGCTCTCCTTCTCTCTCCTCTTCCTGAAAAAAGCATTACTTAAAAGCTCTGTTCTCTCATGTAGTAGATTTGCCCAAAGGTCTGGGTCATCGCTCCATTACAGGCCGCCACAGGGTTCTGTCAGCTGTGGGTCAGCACACCGGTGTACTCCAGGGGCCGGGGTGTTGATGCTGAGGGCTTTAAAGAAGCACAAGATGTCTTCACTTCCCGCTAACAGGCACCTAGGGTATAAGAGGCTGGAACCGACCTCTGTTTCTCTCTCTCTCTCGCTCCCTTTCTCTCTGTGTGAACTACCACCTCTCCCCATTTTTCATGCTGAAGCCCCCGACACTAAAATGGTCCTCTTTGGGGAATCTCTCTCCTGGCGATGGCTCACACATCCACACAGCTGTGAAGTGCTTTGTGAGGGATTCATTTTGCTTAACCCCAGACACATGTCTGCATATCTCTCTCACGCATACAGCACACCCACACATATACATGCTTAAACGCACACACACACACATACACAACACACACAGACACGGACCCATGTACATAAGCAGAAACAAAGACAGCCTGTGTGTACTTGACACAAACACACACACACACACACACACATACTCATGATGATGACGGTTTTACAGGATCGATGTGACAGGGCGATACAATCTCTGTCCTTTTTTCGCAATGACAGGAAGAGATCCAATCTCTTAACATGGCCCTAATGAAGCCATCATCCCCGAGAAGAACACAATTATATCCGACAAACATCCTTATACAGTAAATCCACGATGACACAGGGGCAGAGATACATAAATTCCAGTTTCAGGACTCTAGATAAGGCTATATGCCATATCTACATGTTCATGGTAGCTATTTAATTGTTAACATTTCCAATCATCTGCCAAACTTGTTTTCACTCATACAGTTTGCGCAATAAAGATAATTATGTGGCTCACCCATTTATATCAGGGAGATCCAAGTGTGGGGTTGAGTTGAGGACATGTAGGTGAGGTCATAAAGGAAGTGAGAGATTCAAAAAAGTTTGACATCCATATTCTAACACATGCCTGTTTAAATTGGGAGCTGTGAAAAATTAGCACGTTCTTGTTTGCTGCTATGAATCACGCAAGACTTCATTATAAGAACACCACTACAGCCCATCATAACGTTCAGCTGTACAAATGTATCTTGTAATAGTGAAATCTTTTTTTTTAGTTGCCAGTTTTCATTTTGAATGGGAGTTTTAAATAGCAAACACTACCTCAACATGCAATATTATATCTGTAATGAAATTATATAAAATGAGAGCTGAAAATACACGCAGCAGTTATTCATTCCCCGTATCTATTTCGAATAGACATCCTGATACAATACAATGCAATCCTATCTGCTGATGAATATGAAATAGTGGAACGAATGGCTGTATTTTTTCCTCAGCCCTGCGATAAAAAATTAAGCTGTTTAACTGCCCCCCCTCCTCCTCCCCCTCCCTCTCCTCCTCATCTCTTCTGTGAAGAAGGGCACGGCCATCCCAGGGTCCAGAATGAATTGAGCGACACTGTGCTTGTCCATAGCCAAGGGAAGTAATGAAAACAAATGGTGGGTCTTGCTCCCAGTGGAGCTGAGGAGGAACTTAGTCATCAAGCTAATTTTATTCTAGTCTGGCCCAGAGACTCCATTTCCTCGGGGTGTTTTTACAACGCCGGCCTCAGACTTGGTAAATGATGGATACCACTGCCTGATGGCCGGATGGCAGATGCTAGCCGTGTAACACTAGCCCCCAAAATCTAACCCCCTACTACACCGACGCAGCACCGCTCTCCACATCTCTCGGATCACGACAAGGCTGTGGTTCGCCCGATTCTGTGGCAAAATATTCCTCAGGGCCATTCCTGTATTGAGTAAATGCTACTCATAGAAAATGAAACCTATATGCCAATGTCTAACTTGAGAGGGTCATAAAGTCTGACTTTGCCAAAGAGCTTGGATATTGACTCAAAACAATAAAATATTGTATTGACAAAATGCATGACATATCGAGCTTGTGCTGAGAGCTTGCATATATTATAAACAGCTACAGAATTGCCCCTGAACATATTTTGGCCACACTGGTGTAATATTCATAATTAAATAAAAGATAATTCAATAGTGATCCAATTGGAAAGAGCATCCTGGCTCTGTAGGACACAATGCCCCCAATAAGCTGTGATGTAGACGCTGAAAAATACTTTGTTGTATTTTGCTTGTGGTGGGTGTGTCACAGCCTACTCTTCCCCATTTGAGGTAATTATCATCGACTAATTTGCACTTAAGACACTGGAGAGGACCGCCATGAAAGGCTCCATTCGATAAAAAGCTCTAGGATGAAAAATTTATAGCAGTCCCATAAAATTCTAATTTTATCCCAAGTTCGTCCAGATGGAGAAGTAAAAGAGAAGGAGGATAGTGAGACGGCTGCCTGTCAGAAATGTTCTGACCGATTACAGCGCCTCTCCGGTTCACGTCCTTATGACAGGCGCACTATGCGTTGGGGAAACACACAAGGGACCGAGGCCACATGGCAACCGTTGTACCAAGTGTCATCAACCTCTCTCTCACTCGTCACTCTGTTATGGTTTATTCAGCGTTTTCCATTTTAGCCACGGTCTCAACCCAAAACACAGAACTCTAATGCCCTTCTTCTTGTTGATTTGTTTGTACACAGCTGCATCCGGGGAGGAATGGGAACATTAAAACGCAATTAATACCAAGGAACGCGGGATGCGGCTCTGGCCTCCGAGGGGAACGGCGTTAGTCTCGAAGCGACCTCAAAAAGACAAGGCAAACACGGAAAAGGCGGCTTTTAGTGCAGAGCGCACTCGTCCCTGCAGACGCTTGACTGACAGCACAGCGCTAGCAAAACAATGGTGGTTTACAATCAGCATAATCAATGTGACATTAGCACACGCATAATGTACATCTGTGTGTGTGTGTGCGAGTGAGAGTGAGAGAGAGAGAGAGAGAGAGAGAGAGAGAAGAGTGTGTGTGTGTGTGTGTGTGAGAGAGAGGGTGAAAGACAAAGACAGGGAGGAGTAGAGGGGATCTTAGACTAATACCAACTCTGAGTTTTTACCATTTCCGGGCCTTTTAAAAGAGCTCTCTCTTTTTTCCCCCCCATTCTGCTCCTTAGAAGGGTCTTCACATGATCACAAGATCTCTGTGGCACCCACTTAAAAAGCCATCAAGTATGCAAGTAAATTCTCAACTGACACTGCTTCCTCGTCCACTCAGTGGTGCCTGGAAGAGGACAGTCAGTCGCCTCCTCAATTTGTCACAATACAGTAAACTTGACTTTGAGATTAAAGCTGTATAGCGCCTTGGGTGGAGCCTACATGAAAAGCAGTAAAAACCTAAGTTATATCCTCACCGTATAGCTGTGTGCAAAGTGGCCATATATTTTTTTTCTTCTTAGAGTGGGGGCTTCTTGTTTGAGCTACGCAAGGCGTAGGCTACCCTTCCTAAATTTAAATGTGTTATTCCAAGCTGACAGTCCTCATTTGAAGGCTAAAAGGAGTGGGAGGCAAAAAAAGAAATATTCATGTTTGGGGTGTGTGTATGTGCGGGTGTGTGTGTGTGGGGGGGGGGAGACCAGATGTGTGGCTATATCTGTGATTGTGCTCAGCAGTCTCACACTCATGTCTCTAGGTAGGGGTTTTTCGTGCACGTTTCACTCACATTGGTGCCGACGGGGATGGAGCCTAGTGGCCTTTCTGAAACCTCCATTCATCTTATTATTCCTCACTCCAAAGTGTTTGCACCACAGTCTCTGTTCACACATCGTGTGGAGACGGAGAAATTGGTTTTGTCACTGATTTGACACTGTTGCAAAAAAATTGAATTTGTTCATTCTTTCATTCTTTTCATTCCAGATTTGGGGATTTTTTTTAGGTCCCTCCACCGTGTTATTCTATAGTGTTTCTAAATGAAGAGAGAGAGAAAAAAAAATCAATTCTGCTGAGTTGCTGGAGGGGATGTAGGCTTCACACAACACCCCCAAGGTAAAAGTAAAAAATAAATGTCTTTATTCTCACAGATAATAACAGCATCCATTCACCTTCACTATGGTGCGGCAGACACTTAAAAAAATCCTTGTTTTCAACCTTGGTGAAGAAAATGCTATAGCACTACAGGGGAAGAAGTGCCACTGTAAACGTGTACTGTGGATGAGACTCCGATACTTAGAGTGACTGGCAATATGAAAAGACTGGCACTATTGCTCAGAGAATTGGGCCTTGTGTTTGCAGCACATCACATTCACGTTGAGGACCTTCATGCCCCTTCCGTGATGGCATTGTGAGGTCCATTATATGTGATTGGCTTTCATATATGCATATGCGTGGACACAATATGCATGCATATTGTAATTGGTTAACCCAGGGTTAAAGTTGCTATTGAGCAATGAGCAGTGGAGGGTTTGTTTGGGTTCTCGTGGAGTAAAAGGAGTAGTGAAAGAGGAGCTGTTCGGGTCTTTTTCCTCAGTTTTATTCATTCCCTTTGTTTATCACAAGATAAAATAAAACGGTGTTTCAAACACCCCACTTGTGATAGAGGCCAACTCTTTTTTCTAGACGAAGGTTTCTAACCGGTATGAATCACCACTTTCTTGTTTTTTTTTTTTCTCTTTTAGTCACCTCTTGACAGCATATCTTAAATATTCATAAACAGGAGGGTTGTTGAAACAGGTGAAATTTAAGAGGCTGTAACCCTCCTCGTTTGTTTCAGGCGAAGCCTGTCACTCTCTGCCCTCACCGGCTGTTCCCCTTTAAGGCACATGATCCTTCAACATGGCCGCCACGTGGAGCTCATGGTGTCATGGAAGAGGTCACGGTGGGGCCACCCTCCATCCGCCCGCCCACCTCCCACCCTTCCGCCATCCCCGTCCCAGGGACAGGAGCTAGGCTGCCCCAGCCTGAGCACTGGGATGCCAGAGCAGGGAGACAGAAGAGAGAAGCGAGAGAAGGAAGAGAGGGAGGAGGAGGAGGAGGAGGAGGAGGAGGTGACAGCCAGGCAGCCCTGTGCTGCGCTGTGCAGAGCAGAATCAATTAAGGCACATCAAATCAAGAATTCATGCTCTCTGAAAGTGACAAATATTGGCTGGGACTGTCAAAGCCGTCAGCTCAGCCCAGCCATAGCTTCATCTTCTCTCTCTCTCTCTTCTTCTTAATCTCTCCGCCACCACCCCCCCTTTTTCTTTTTTCTCTGGTAAGCTTGGAGCCTCTGAGCCATTAGTCAGTGGAGTGAAACCTTGGATAACCGTGTCAGATATAGGCCAAGCTGCTAGTCTGCTCGTGACTGCCTCACCCGCGATGTTTCAGGGGTGGGGCGGGGGTGAGGGGTGAGGTGAGGGGGCAGTTACTCGGCCCTGTGCGGCCTGAGCATATGTGTTTGTTTTCAGTGTTCTGGTGTTTCTTTGACGCCTGAGAGGACTGGTCGGCCATGTCCGCTTTGCGGCTTGTTTTGTTCGAATGAGGTGGGATGAGGAAGCTAATGGGGAGGGAAGAGGAAGAAATCAATTATCTCCCACTGCAGGTTCAGCTTCAACATCCCTTACCCTTCCCAGCCAAGGCCACTGCACCCAGAAATAGAGAACTCATGGATGGAAGAGGAACTCATGGATGAAAGAATCCAAATCCTGTTATTGGTCTTTAAAAAAAAAAACACAATGTGTTTTCGATCTTTCAAATTGGGAACAAGGTAAATTCCTTAATGATTTTTCCAGATTGCCATATCATGCTGATATTAATCAATCTCCTTATACTCCCTCTGTTTAGGATATGGGATTTTTAAACAATAGTAGCCACAGGTTTACAATGAATTAGACTATATTTGAACATAGCTGTCGAAATGTTTAGCTTTTGAATGTGCAGGAGAATTAAAGCCACAACTTCCAGAACGTTAGAAATGTATCAAACACCTGAAAACACATCAATCTAATTATAATCATTCTCAGCATTGTTAACTCTGATAACATTTTTTTCACAGTTCTGGGTGATATACTGTATGTTTTTGGAAAAAAACAAAACAACAATTCCCGTCACATGTTCTGTCATTTCCCTGGGCCTTCCCACAAACGCATAGCAGCCACTTGATATGTTTGCATGGGGATTTAGGGATGAACATTATCGTGTCTTCGGAGCGAACATCTGGTGGGGGGTGAAAGGTTACGGTAGGGATCCCGGCCCTTCACAGAATTCCTTCCATCAGATAAATCACCAACAAGTCTCTGTGAAATGGTGGAGGAGTGAGAGACAGAGGGAGAAAGAGAAGGAAGGGAGGAAAGAGAGAGAGAGAGAGACAGAGAGAGAGACAGAGAGTAAGAGAAGGTCTGAGAGGGAGAGAGAGAGAGAGTGAGTGAGTTAGACAAGGTCTGAGAAGGAGAGAGAAAGAGAGTGAGTTAGACAAGGTATGAAAGAAAGAGAGAGAGAGTGAGAGAGAGAGTAAGAGAAGGTCTGAGAGGAAGAGAGAGAGAGAGAGAGAGAGAGAGAGAGAGGGGGAGAGTGAGTTAGACAAGGTCTGAGAAGGAGAGAGAAAAGAGAGTGAGTTAGACCAGGTATGAGAGGAAGAGAGAGAGAGAGAGAGAGTGAAGGGGTTAAGAGACCAAGAGAAATAAGAGAGAGAGGGAAAGAGAGAGCGAGAGAGATACATAGAGGGACGTTAACTCAATCCTGCCTGAATGGATTCACTGCTCCTGTTTACAGCCAAATGCACCGGCCTGCACTTAACCCAGCGGCAGCACAGCCAGACAAGAGAGAGGCATCCACCCTGGGGCAGAGGAGAATCGTCACGGACGACATTACCGTCTATGAGCTAATATCCTCCTAACCCTTAACTCCAAGTTTGTTAGACGTGTTAGTGTACAAGTATATTGGGTCACATATTTGTAGGATACAATTTCCATTGACCTCTATCTAAGGTTCTGACATAAACCTAGTGTATTAAATCATTTAAAGTCACTCATTTAAAAAGTTACTGAGGACTGTGGAGTAAAAGAATTAAAATTATCTCAATATTTGAATACAGTGGTGCTGTGCATCAAAAATGCAAAACATAGTTTCACTGAATCTTACCTAGTCAACAATCTATGACCTACCAAGATGAGCTTTCAATTCAATTCAATTATATTTATATAGCATAGTCTGTGGTCCTTTAGTATGGAGGTTGATCCCCCCCCCCCCATCGCTGGTCCTTGCCGCTACCCTGTAGTGATGCTGCCGCTGGACTGCGCTCGGAACGCTAATGTGTGTGAGCACTCGCCATCAGCGGCGCGGAGGGGGGGGGGGGGAGGGCTGTCGCCACGGAGATGCCGCCAACGTGAGGCATCCATGACTCAGGCTACATGTCAGGAGATGTCAGCCGTCGATCGCTGGGGCATGCCGACACACACACACACACACACACACACACATCCACTGCCATGCACACGTCACACTCACTCATCCACACCCACACTGTTACAAAAATGCACACACACACGCACGCACGCACGCACGCACGCACGCACGCACGCACACACACACACACACACACACACACACACACACACACACACACGACATTATTACACAAATACTGCAACTCAGACCATACTGCTGTCATGCTGGTCTCATCTCTGGATCTGCACTCCTTGTCTTCTCTTCCCCTCTAATGAAATGACAGACTGCCCTACTGAACTTGTGATGGAGCTCAGCTTCAGGGAGCCCGGTTCTAGATATCAGGGCACTCTGGACTCATGTTGTGGTTGTGGTCACTCTCAAGCGTGGCGTAAGGCAAGAGGGTCACTTTGCAATGAGTTAATCTGCTGGTGGGATATGTTACTGTTTTATTGTGTGCGTGTGCGTTTGTGTGCGTACAAGTGTATGTGTGTGTACATGTGTGTGTATATGTGGGGTGGGGGGGTGGGGGGTTGCAGGGGTGGCAGCCGGGGCATACTTCACACCCCTGAATGACCAGGAAGTACTTGACAGCTCTCGGTGCCCTGGCTGGTGCTAACTCCTCTACTTCCTTCCTGCTAACTTGGATTTTCATCAATCAGTTCCCCTCAGAGCACTAAAACAAACTCATTTCCTTAATGCTGATTACTGACTGCAAACTCTCTCTCTCTCTCTCTCTCTCTCTCTCTTTCTCTCTGTCTAGATCTTTCTCTCTCTCTGTCTCTCTGTCGCCATCTCTTTCTCTTTCCTGTGTGATTGTTTACATTTCTTTCTCAGAGGCTTCCTTCACTTCCTCTTGGGCTGGCCAGCAAGGCTTCCGTCGGCTTCAGAGGCTCTGTGGTCCACGTGTTTTTCTCTGCACACTGCTATCTATGGCAGATGACACACTACATGCAGCATATCTGTGTGTGCGTGAGTGTGTGCGTTTGTGTGAGTGTGGGTCTGTGTGTGTGTTGAGTGTGTGTGTAGAAGGCTGCAGAGTTGTGATGGGACACAGGCTTCACACCGGCTCCAGAAATTCCCCACATATTTTCTCAGGTCCTGGCTCCGGGGGAGCCACCTCCCCGGCCGTCTTCCCTTCCCTCACGTCACCTCCCATGATTCTGGAGACACTGATTCAGTCGCTCACTTTATATAGTCCAAATACACACACACACACACACGCACACACACTGGGATTTGTTGTATTATCCAGCGTTGAATCATTGGTGTAGACGGGAGCCATTCCGAGAGACTATGAAATGATAACGTTGCTCTTGGTTGCATGCATGCAAGGTTATTTGTCATTTGTAGTGCACACACACATTTGTACACACACACACACACACACACACACACACACACACACACACACCTGCACAATTCTCCATCGGCACTACACATTAACAAAATGGTGGTAGTCATTGTTTGTGTGAAAAAGCAAACCACTTGTGATATTGGTCTTGAAAGAGCCTTTACGTTTCAACTTCCATTGATGATAGTCTGTTCTCATCCCCCCTCCTCCTCAAAAAACAGAAAAACCTCACGTGAGTTATCTAAAATCGAATTTGCACTTTACCTTGGTCGACTTTGCCAATTGTGTTCATTTGATGGTGCCCCCAGACAACATCTGTATTCATGCAATTCTGTAAGGCTTTGCCCATGAGAGAGAGAAGAAGAAAAAGAGAGAGAGAGAGATAAAGAAAGAAAAGAGAAAGAGAGAGAGAAGAGTTTTTTCAGATTTCCCAAGGATTTGCTTCAAACAGCAATACAAGGAGCCACAGCAGCACATTGGGATGGTAAGCAGTTCATGGCTGCAGCAAGTTGAGCATCTGTGTAATGTGTTAATAGAGGACTTGGTCCTTGAGCTGATGTCATACACAGACACACTGATAGGTGAAAATTCACCCTAGTTACCTCAGGACCCCGGAGCTGCACATAAGTATATTTATTAGACAAACAACAATTGCAATCGGGCTCACTCCCAGCACAAGGCTGAAAGTGAAGCAATAATAAACACATCGCACAAGGTTTATAGACAGAAGTTTAGCGTTCAGCAGGGATAACCACGTGGTGGATTTCTGACGTCCGAGGCAAGGATAGATGTTTTGCAAGGTCGGAAGAAGCTTAACACCTCTGGTCTAAACATGCTCTTGTAGATATGCAGACTAAGTGGCACCTAACATTCTAAGTTACACATGCACACAGAAAAGCCATGTTCCTGCTTTCATAAGCACATGATTCAAACAAGGAATATATTAATACAAGGCACTTCATATATTCTTAAGTCATTACAGTAACAGTGCTTGGAAATTATCTCCATCACACACACACACACACACACACACACACACACACACACACACACACACAATAAACACACACAAAGCAAAACATAAGCTCTCACGTCCAAATTCACAGAGATACAGAAACACACATTCAGAAATGTGCAAGCTCTCACAACCAAACACACAAAGATACTGACAAACACACACACACACATGCATGCACAGGCACACACACACACAGACACAGACACACACAGACACACACACACACACACACACACACACACACACACACACACACACACACACACACACACACACACACACAGACACACACACACACACACACACACACACACACACGCACACACGCACACACACACACACACACACACACACACTGAAATGAATGAAAGATTGGGGCTCCTGTGGGGAGTTATTCCTGCCCCTGCTGAGGGGACGACATACTGCCCCTGTGCCACCCTGTGGGAGACATCACTCAATCTGCCCCCTCTCCCCCTGGAAAACGCCACATCAACCCCCCCTCCCCCCATCCCACACACACACCCTTCAGCCCCCTCTCCTCCAGAGTGGAAAATGAATCCTTTCCCTAAAATAAGTGACGCTTCATGAAGGATCATTCTTAATAAACTCACACTAATACACCCCACAACCCCCAATGCCCAATTCACACACGCCCTCACAGATTCACATTTCTATTGTTTTGTTTTGAAACTCTGTCTGACACTTTATACACTTTATTGCATGTATCTCAGTGTCTGTTATATTGTGTGTGTGTGTGTGTCAGCTACTGCAGAATGGCAGGAATGCTATCTAGCTAGCCTGTGCATGGCAGGCACTGCTATGTGGCCTGGGTGAAAGGTGCAGAGGATGACAGGGGGGGGATAGAGACGTTTGGGAAGAGAGACGAGGCACAACTGGGGTTGGTGTTGTGTGGCACTGTTGCCAGCACAGCTCTGATGGATGGCATTCCCCAGCTCTCCCACGCCTGGAAGATGCCATGTCTGCGGTGGAGGCTGGCGACAGGGAGTCAAGGGTGACAGAGACCCCTGGACAGATTGGTGGTGGTGGTGGGGTGGGGGGGTGGGGGGGTGGGGCAGGTTGACAAATGATGCCCCCTCCACCCCCAATCGGGACAGATACACTCAGCACCCCCTCACACACAAACAGACACACTCATTTTCACCATCACACACCCCCACCCATACTGAAAACCCTCTGACGACACTGTTAAGCTTAGAAAGCGTCTTCAAGGGGGGCTTGAAGTAAGTATAGAGAATTGGGACTGGGATGGCCTCCAGACAGGGGGGTCTCTTTTGGACGTTGCTTACCAATCCATCAGCAAGCAGGAGGCGCGCTGCTGAGCCAAGATGGCAGGGTGGAACATGTGCTCCTCAGACGGAGGATTTAAACGTCTGGAATTGGGTGGCGGGGGGGGGGGACTCCAATCCTCAACCCCTCAATACCCTCTGTGTAATACAGACACCCCACCCCCCATCCCCACTCCCACCACCTCGTGAGGTTGCCACTGTGGAGGTAGTGTGGCAGTCTGTCAATCTGCCAGGCCACCCTGAAAGGTCCTGTGGTGGCTGCTGTGCTGCTTAGGTTGCTGTCTGGCGGTGCAGTCCAGGTCCTGACGGGACCCCCTTCACCCCGAGCTAACCGAGCGTGCACAAGGCAGGCCATGTTAACCGTGCCGAATCAAACATCAGAGGGATGTCAGCCTCATCTCCCATGATGGGAACAGGAAGCGTGTGAGAGAGAGAGAGAGAGACAGATTGAAAGAGAGAAAGAGTGCGTTTGAATGGAAAAGCATGTTACGGGTGCCATTGTGACGGCGACGGAAGGCTTCCATTTGCACCCGTGTCGGCCAGGAGCAGGTGACAGTAATGGCGTGCCGGCTGACGCGTCACCACGCCGACTGAATGACATGTGAAGAGCGGTGGCAGCGGCGACGGTGGCGGGGGTCAGGTCGTGGTGGCAGCGTGTCTCTCACTCAGCGCTCTGACTGATTTGACATGACTTGCCTGCCCAAGAAGGCCGGCTCTCGGGAGGTGGGGGGGGGGTTGTCACGGTGACGTGAATAAAACATTCCCCGGCTAATCAATAAATCATTCCTTCACATGTAGCATGGCTGCTAACATTTCCCACCAAAAAAAGCCAAATATATCAGTGAAGCCAGCTCTGTGGATGCTGTTTTTGATGTGAGTTGTTTTCTAGAAGGAGGGAGGGGAGCATACTTGAATGCCATTCGATGTCAAGCTGTACGCTCTTTCCAGGAATGCTGGACTATGTTCCTCTTCACTCCATGTTGAGCTCACAACAACGTGTCCATTTGCAGCTTGGGTTTTTGGTTTCTAGAGATAAAGAAAAGGCCTGATACAAAACAGATCCATGCCATTTTTCTGTGGCTTTAATAAACGGTCTTTGGCAGAACTGTCTATCTGTCTGTCAGTATATCCCCTTTACTTTAATATTTGTTCATGAGGCTGTCATCTGTCTCTCTGTCTGTTTGTTGTTACTGGTTACTCTGTGGGTGCTGAGGGTGTGTGTGTGTGTCCTGTGTGTGTGTCCTGTGTGTGTGGTGTGTATATCCTGTGTTTGCGTGTGTATGTGTGCTGGGCTGACTCTCTCTGGAGAAGTCTCAGAGGCTTGTGAAGTGCCCTGCCCGCTGGAGCTCCCCCACTCATTGATTGACCTACTTCTTATTCACCATGTCTGTTTGCCCCTCTATCTCTCTGTCTATGTCTCTTTCTCTGTCTCTCTCTCTCTGTCTGTTTCTCTCTGTTTCTGACTTTCACTCTGTCCCTTCTCTGTCTCTCACTCTCTTTCTCTCTCCATATCCCTTTATTCTCTTTTCTACCTCTCTCCCTCTCTCATTCCCTCTGTTTCTCTCTCTCTTTTTTCCTCTCCTCTCTCTCTCTTTCTCTTCTACACTCTCTCTGCTTTTAACTCTCCCTCTTTCCTCTCTTTCTGCCCCTCGCTCTCTGCCTCTCTCTCTCTGCCTGCCTCTCTCTCTCTCTCTCTCTCTCTCTCTCTCTCTCGGTCTGTCTGTCCCCTCTTAATGGATCTACCAGTACGTCCTTGGCTTTCTGTTCACTGGGGCTCAAATGCTGAATCCTGAGTTTAGCCCACATTACTTCTCTTTTTCCTCCCGATAATCCCCCCTTCCTCCACCAACAGCCGTTTGCCGATTACACAATCCTATCGTTTCTTTCTCTGGCAGACATGAAAGAATGTCCTGAGTGGTAGCATATTCTATGCCCCCCCCCCCCCCCCTCCCAATCATCTTTCCCTGAAATACTGCCAATTAAATGGCATTACATGCCGCATGGCTTCCTTGATGACAGTAGTGCGTGGCCTGACACACGGAGCAGGGAGGCCATTTTAAAGACGTGTGTGTGTGTGTGTGGGGTGGGGCGGGGCATTTTAAAGTGAAAGGATTTGAGTGGGGTCTGAGGGAAGCTGAGCCGATGTAGCCACTTTAGTGCCAAAGATGTGGCAGGTCGATTGGCAAATGCCCCCCCATGGGTCCTCATGACAGATTGTCTTGGTGGCAGAAGTGATGGCGGATGATGGTGGGGTAGTGGGGTTGAAGTAGTACTTAGGCTGTGTTCGAAACAGAAGGCAGTTGCCCGATGCCTTTGCAACCTTCAGCTGTCTAACGAGTCAGTTGCCTTAGCAGGCAGCAAGGATACACGTAGGCTGTCTTCAAAACTTAAGAACAGAGTTATCTTAGAAGGCAGCATTCCATCGAAATAAGTCACAAGTCCTCCAAATGCTGCCTCTGTAGGCCTGTCTCAAGTAGGCACCATTCATCTCCATTTGGGACAGAGCCTTAGACAGCGCTCAGGTGGTGTTGAGATGGGCACAGATGGGCTCACACAGAGTGGGGATAATCCAGGATGGTCAGGCATGAAGAAAGGATAGTAAACTCAGACTTTATAAATGGTGGTGACTGGATGGCATCAGGCATTGTGTGTGTGTGTGTGTGTGTGTGTGTGTGTGTGAGAGAGACAGTCAGTGTGTAGGAAGGGGGGTGTAGTGGAATGGTCAATCATTTTCCCCCTTTAGCAGTAGGTGTCATATGGGTTAAAAGCAAAAACAAAATTGAGCAAAAAGCTAAGAGACTATGTTTGTGTGTGTGTGTGTGTGTGTGTGTGTGTGTGTGTGTGTGTGTGTGTTTGTGTACACACTGAAGCTGACATTGGACTGCTCTCAAAATGGAGGACAAACACAGTAGATTTTTTTGTCAATGCTGAGGAACAAATTAGATAACATTTGTGAAAAATCTTCTAAAAACACCCAAATGGGTCAAAGGTGGTTTGTGTGTTCTTGTTTGTGTGAGTGACTGAGAGCCCACAATTCTCTATGCCCACATGACAGCCCATCAGTAGCTGTCATATGCATGCACGTGAATGTGTCCTCACCGGCCCTCTTTAACACACACACACACACACACACCGCACACACGCACACGCAAACCATCCATCACACACACACACACACACACACACACACACACATGCACACCATCCACCATCCACCATCCACCACACACATACACACACACACCCCTCGCACGCATACACACACACACACACACACACACACACACACACACACAACTCACACACACATGCACGTATACACAAACACAGACTAATACATAACACACACACACCCTCATCCTGCCTGCCAGCCCTGTCAAGAGGCGCACACAGCCGTCACCCTGGCATCTCCTCACCTGTGGCACACACACCCCTCCACCTCCGTCCCCCCTCTCACCTCCCTTCAGGCTTTCTTCTGTCACTCACCTGTCCTCTCCTCCGTCACTCACTCACTCCATCCCTCTGTTTTTTAACCACCCCTCCTCAGTCCTGCCCCACAGACTCTCCTGGGCACCGGAGCGTAAGGGACCTCGGCCAGGCCCGCGCCCCTGTCTCCCCCCCCGTCCCCCCCTTTCTCCTCCTGTCCCCCCCTGTTCTCTGCGTGACGCATGCCAAGGTGTTGACTGACAAAGAGATGATGTGTCATGCAGGTAGAGATATGTAAATGGTAGATGGGGATGGAGCTGTTGGGTCTGGCAGCTCTCAAAAAGCCACTTTCAATCTCGGTGATGTGTTCAATGTGTCAAGGCCTGAATGTTAGACCATTCGCATGGCAATAGTTCTGTGCATGATTGTATGAACTATGTCTGCAGGATTTGTAGCATTGATAGTAAAAGTAGTAATTGTGGTAGTAAGACTGGCAACATTTGTGATAATATTTCTCACTGCTTCAGAAGCTTCTTTTAGTATTACAGATTTTTACAGATGCTTACACACGTTTTTTTAAAACATAGCTGAGCATTAGCTTATAGTTTTGCAGATGTAAAATGTTTGTGTGTAAGCAGTTTAAACAAAATGTCTAGGCCATCATAATTGACCGTTAGTTTGAAAGGTATATGTGTTATATGTGTAGCATTTAAAGCGTGTAGGGTCTTTTATTTTGAAACGGGGATTGAAATGACGATGCGGAGAAGCGGAGAAGAAGAGAGACGGACTTCTGGAGGGAGCTAGCGACTAGGTCAGCCAGCAGTCAGACCGTGTGTAGCCCATTGGGTTAGTTGTAAGTTGAAATGCTCAATAAACTTGAAAGCTTGTAAATTAAATTAAGCTACGTATCAGGTATACGTCGGATGTCCCCAGATATTTGAACCATTGTATATGCACTAACAAAACCCAGGCAACTACGTTAATTGGGTTAATTTTTTTAATGAATCGCAAAAATAAAATACAAACACAAATACACTAGTTCAGTGACAAATACTTCTTACTGTACTGTAGAGTACATAACCAAAACATTATTTCAAATTGTTCAATTAAGGAAAAACATCATACTTGGTAGCATGTAAGAATATAAAAAAACGGACCCTTTGTACATGATACATAAAAGAGATTGTGTAACAGTAATAAGTCTCCTATTGGGTCTTGCCACAGCAACTTAAAAAACAAGGACTTCCTTTGGGACTGGTATACACAGTATTTTTGCATTTTAAAGGACAGTGCCTTACAAAGGCACACACATGTTCAGTGTCTGTGAGTCTGTCTGTTTACATTTTGAGTACTGTTTTGCGAAAAGTGTTTCATGTCATTGAAAACTGCGTGAAAGGCTGAGGATTAATTTATAGCTTTGCAGATTTGATGTGTGGTATTTTGCTGTTTGAGTGACAAGTTTTAGAAATCGGGTGACATGTAAAGATTTTGCGTGTAAGCAGTTTACAAAAACTGTAATTAAGATGGATTCGGTGGAGAGATGTTTGTGTGTATGTGTAGGCATGTATGTGAATGTATGTAATTTACATGCCATTGAAGCTGCATAGGTACTCCAGTTGTTTTTTATTAATTGATGCCGAATTGTGAATTTGAAAGGCCTTTTTTTTTTGTCATATTTTTTTCAACCACTGACATTCATTGGAATGGACTTGGAGTCATACATACTGTGTCTGATCTGAGGATAACCAATGTGTAATTGGTGAGCAGTGGTTTTCAAGCTTTTTCCCCTAGAACGAAGGCATTTTCTGGCATTTTGAAAATCTAGAATACATTTCCATGGAAGGATGTGTAATAAGTCATTACACATAAAAATAATGATGAATGGCTATGTATATTGTGTCTTGGAAACTATAGACTTCAGGTTGCATTTTGTCATGTCAGAAAACTCTTTCGAAAAGGATGGCTTAGGTGGATTTAGGGACTATTTCCTTTTAAGCTTTGTTGAGTCTTTTCTCTTAAAATCCCAGTGTACAATACTAGGCTGTGCTAAATGCCAATGCCTCTCCGGAGAAGGTTAAAAGAGCGATGCTGTTGTGTTGTTTTCATAATGGGGTCCAATCCGGGGCAGATCAGGGCCAATTTTGTCCCAGAGATACAACGGCCATCTTAGCTAGGACTGTAGGATCAGAAGGGTTCCGTTGAGGGGAAATCATACCGTAATGTCAACGAGGACAATTCAGTCCAAAAGGCATAAATCCTCCCCAACCCTCTTCCCCCTTTCAGTCACTCTGTAACGTACACATACGAGGAGCACTGGCCTGAAATATATGCCTGGTGAGGAAAGACAATGACTGTTTCACTTAACCAACGGAAAATGCAAACAGACAATGGAGAACGGGAGCAAAAGACACAGGGGGAGGGAGAAGGAGAAAAGGGGGTAGAGAGAGAGAGAGAAAGAGAGAGTAAAAATCAGACAGAAAGGAAAAATATATAGAGAGAGAGCAAGAATAAAAAACAGAGAGGATACACAATGTAGAGAAAGAGGGATACAGAGAGAACGGAAGATAGAGACAGAGATACTAAAAGGGGAGGGAAAAAAATGAAGAGACCAAATCCATGCAAAAGAGGAGACCCTGAGGCTCATGCCGGGGCCCCCCAACTCAGGGGCCGCATATCAGTTTGGCTTTATTGCCACATGGCATATGGTCCAAGACAAACTGTCAAGTCCGCTTGGCTCTACAGCTCTCCCTGGGAGGGGATGACAAGGGGAGTAGGCATGTTTGCATCCCAGCAGCTGGCGTTAGCCATGATTCAGGGGGAAAAGGGGGCGATGAGGGAAGAGGCGACGGGGACTTGTCCACATGGCTTGGCGGTGGAAGTGGGGTGGGGGTTGTGTGTGTGTGTGTGTGTGTGTGGTGGTGGTGGTGGTGGGGGGGGGGGGGCAAGGAAGGAGGGAATGGACGGCGCCTTTGCTGGGGGGGACAGGGCGGCCAGTACTGTGGTGTGCGGAAACTGCAAATTGATCAAATTGTGGAGAGCAAGACTTTGGGCCAATTATGTGGGTCACGTCAGTGCCTCTCTGGCTTCTGTCGGTCAGCGGAAAGAGAAAGGAGGGGTGATGATGCCAGTGTCCATGTGAGTGTCCATGTGTGTGGGGTGTGTAAGAGTGTGGGGGTGAATGTGTGTGGGTGTGTGTGTGTGTGTTTGTCTGTGTGTGTCTGTTTTTTCTGTGTGTTTGTGTGCCCAAGAATATGAGATGCAATTTTGCAAGTGTGTGTTTGTGTGCGTGCATTGTGTGCACCTTTGCAATTTGGCCAGTGCATCCTCAGCAAACACATCCCTCAAACAACAAAGTCAGATGGCCCTTTGGCAGCAAACTGACACATCTCCGCCGGGCTGGTGCGCTGGTGGCAAAAGCTACAGCAGATGCAACAAATATTTTAACGGCTGTTTGCCTTGTCGCAGACTGGCTCAGCCCTGGTATGTGTTACACCACTAACACCGTCTCTCCAGAACACATAGACTAAATTGTGCCTCCCATGTGTGTGTGTGTAGCCTGTGTGTTTAAAAAAAAAAAAAAGCTTCCCATAACCTGTGGAACTGTCATCTGGGTTTCTCCATGTGGTTGTGTATGTGTGCGAGTTAGCCAGTTGGTTGCAATGTCTCCATAACAAGCGTCCCTGCTGATAGACCGATGAGGGGATAGAGGGCCTAGTGCGTGATCCGGGGCTGCGGTCCCGCCGCGCTTGATGGACTGGTCCTGCGATAGTTCCCGTCACTTGTCACTGCACTAATGTCACGGGCTCCAGAGTTCCCGGCGGGGACCCTGGGGTCCCTGTCATGTGCCCAGTGTTTACTGGTATCCAGCGTTGCTGCGGCCAGCGTCGCCTACGGAGAAAACGCTGACACAAACGCCGGCACGTGCTGCCCCCCCGGCACACCAACCTACTCCACCAACTGTCTCAGACAATGAAACCAACATGTTTTTTCTGTGTGTGTGTGTTTTTTTATGTCTGATGTGCACTTGATCTTTTAACAGTTCCCCACATCGGAAAACCCATCCACCATAACTCTTTAAAAATAGTTCTCCTCCTGCACAACGAAAGGCTTGTTTTATAGACAGGGGATACAAGGCATTCCTCCCGTGTGATTCTAAATGTGTGTTTTGTGAGCTCTCCCTCTCTCTCTCTCTCTCTGTGTATGTGTGTGTTCGTGTGACCCTACCTGGTTTAAGGGGACCGAGACGAGAGGAGGCTTGCGTGTCGGCGCAGCTGACTCCTCGAGGGACGGACGGGAGCGTGCGGTGAGTAATTGCGCGGCACGGCCCGGCACCGTGTGTGGCCTGTGTCACCACGCACCATCAGACAGTGACAGGTCAGCTTCACAGAGAGAGGGGAGATCAAACACTACTGGCAGCCTGGACCGCCACCATAAAAAACCTGCAGCCCCCTCCGAGCCTGAAATAGTACAGGAGGGGAGATCAGAGCATCATAAACCCGTCTGGACTGGGAGGTTCATGGGGAAAAGGCAATGTTGTGTTTTTGTCAGCAGCCTTTTATACATCCTTCGTAGTCTTGCTGAAACTGTTTCAGTTTTACTGAATTCTCATAGGTTGGTATAATGTGTTTTCATATGCATCTTCTGAGACTGTGTTTTTTTTCTCAAGACAATGCTATATGTATGTGTGTATGGATGTATGAGTAAAATAAAAAACCTAAACAAATAGATGTTCCCAGGTCCTTAGCTGCTCCCTCTACCTGAAGTAACTCAACACCATAATGTCAACATACATACATCCTCATAGTTGTTTGTGATGTGCTGTGTTTTAAGCAAATACTGTAGAGCATTTCTCGCTTGGGCTCGGTCTGAATTCCCTCGGGTGAGACAGACGGAGGGTGTGTGTGGGGCGTACGGCCAAGGCTGAGGGGCTTCAGGTGCCGGGAGCAGACAGGGGAGGATTGCAGCTCAATGTCCAGACCCATGGCCTGAGGGAAGGAGAGAGATAGAAAGAGAGATAGAAAGTGAGAGAGAAAGAAAGAGAGAGAGAGAGAGAGAGAAGGATCAGATGTATTCCAGTAATGTAATTGCACCACCCCCCCCCCCCCCCACCCCCCTCCCCGCTCTCCCCCTGCCCCCCCAGGCTCTCCGGATTACCATAGATCTGTTGGATAGTCTCACTCCTGGAGAAGGAGCATTGATTTAATAAAGGTTCAACAAATGAATTTGACTCCTCGGGCCTCTCTGAGTCACTCACACGCTATGCGCAGAAAGCCTCGGCCATTGTGTGCCGGACATTTACTGCGAATAACCCTTCAACAAATGCGCTGCAGTCCGAATCATGCATATATGTTGGAGCATCCATGCTTATTTGGATTGAGGCACTGACCATAGCTTCCATTAGGACATTTGGTATAAGTAATGAGATATGCCGTATGATATGATCTAATGATGTTTTGGTTTATTTTTCGTTCTTAAGCGAGGAGGCCCCTGGAGGATGTCATTGGCATGGGTATGCACTGACATGTATCGCATCTTGCAGCTGTCTCCAGGCTTCGGGATTGTGAAGAAAAACAAAGTTTCACCTAGAAACACACTTCGGCGTTTATGTCATCCGGGTCCAAAGTCCAAAAGGGGTTTAGTTGCACGTTTTGTCAGCCCTTTGTCCTCCTTTTGCAAATACACACACACACACACACACACACACACACACACACACACACACACACACACACACACACACACACACACACACACACGCACACACTCACACACACACACACTTACATCAGCAGGAGGGCCAAGGGTGTGATCAGTCAGTGTTTGGGTGGCCCCGGCATGTGTTTGTGTGTGTGTGTGTGTGGCTAGACTCTGGCCTCAGAATTACGAGGTACACGCTGTTACCTGCACGGACACTTAATGAAGTCGCCGTGCTGCTTTTAAACAACGGGGTGGGTGAGTTGAGAAGGGGAGCACTTGTGAATGACTCCCCGTAGATTACAGTGTGTCTGGGACCGGGAATGAGACTGGGGTGGTCAGCGGTGTGAGAGTGGGCTTCAGAAAGCTATGCAGCACCCTGGGGGGGGAAACCAGCTCAGCAGCACACCCTCTCTGGGGGTAACAATGCACAACAATCCGACCCTTCACTCACCACCCGTTCACACAACCACACACAAATAAACACACAGACACCAAACACACACACACACACACACACACACACACACACACACACACACACACACACACACACACACACACACACTCACACACACACACACACACTCACACACACACACACACACACACACACACACACACACACACACGCACATGCACAGAGAAACACCTTGCACACACACACACACACACACACACACACACACACACACACACACACACACACACACACACACACACACATACACACACACACACACACACACACACACACACACACACACACATGCACAGAGACACACCTCGCATGCACACACATACACACACCCACACACTCCGTTTCCACACCTAAATTGAGGAGGTGTGGACGGGCCCTCATCTCCAGCGAGCGTTAGCCAGGGCAGGTTAGCGGCCCCCCGTGCTAAACACACACATTAGGGCCCTGACCACCCCTGCAACCCTCATTCTGGAGGTCTTAAAAAGGCCCAGGCAGCGCAATTATCTTTTACGATCTGGCAGAGAGCAGGGAGCAAGCTAAGGAGGCCCCGAGTGGGAGAGGAGAACGAAGAGAGAGAGAGAGAGGGAGAGAGAGAGAGAGAGAGAGAGAGAGAGAGAGAGAGGGAAGGGAAAGATGGACGAAGAGAAAGGGACTGAGAAGGAGCGTAGGAGAGGTGGGTGTGGAGGAGAGGTGTGTGTGTGTGTGTTTGCCGTTCCTCCGGAAAACAAATTGACCATGGCTGCATGGCTGAGGTTTGAATGTTGATGATAAAGAGGGAGAGAGAAAGACAAGAACGAGGGTGGAGAGAAGAGATGAGGGAAAGAGAAACAGGATTAGGTTGAAATAAATTCATTCACTCCTCCCCTTTCATCCATAGCACCTCCTTCCTATCGGCTCTCGGAAAGAAAAAAAAAACAAACATAAAAAAAACCCCGAAACAACAAGAGGTTTGGGGTTTAAGTAGGTATTGCTAAAGTGCAGTTGTCAGCCATCCACGGGCTGCCGGGTCTGATGAGAGAGTGCATAAAGCACCTGAGGGATTGGTAATAGTGACAGGCTGCTATCGCTTGCGGTGAGTTGTGGCCTGTTGTTTTTTTCTCTCCAAACTGCAGCTTATCCTCCTCTATGCTGATTGAGTGAAGTGGACTAAATGCAGTACCGATGCAGTAAATCTGACTGCCATGGCTTGTGGGTGGGTGGATGCGTAGAACAGGGTGGGGTGGGGTGGGGAAGCTAGCGGTCAATATATACGACCAGGACCTCCCTTAACTGCTGTGTTGAGGGCAGGGACAGGAGGGCCTGAACACGGGTTCAGTGATCGATCTGGGCCGGGCAGGGACGGGCTCGCTTCGCCTCCCCTCATCTCATTAGAAGAGATGCATTGCTCTCTACCGTCGCACCCCAGCCCCCTAACCCCGCACTTTCAGCAGCCAATCAGAGCTGATGGCACCTAGATGGACTCCGCAATGGAGGATTTGAGGGAGGACATGCTGTGTGATGGTGACAGAGTGAAAGGGAGAGTCAATAGTCAAGTCAAAGACAAAATGAAAGGTTTTGAGGTGGCAGTTTGTTTTCTTTCTTGACAATAGCAGTCAATACAGGTCACGACATTAATAATGAGATCTGTGGTTGTAGGCTTGTGTATTAGCAGGGATTCTTTATAGATTCTTTCTTTATAGCTATTTTACACACACGCACACACAAACACAAAGCTTTTAAACTCTTAAATTCATCAGCCAAAATGTCCAAAAAGTCTCGAAAACGAGTGAA